>NC_090445.1:1181624190-1181977690 GCF_031143425.1 Pleurodeles waltl | reverse complement strand
CCTGTATTACCTTGTGAAATGTTTGAACCCTTTGTGGACTTGGAGTGGCAATCCCTTTTGCTGTGTTGATTGTCGCTCCTAAGTATTGCTGTGTTTGACACGACAAAAGGTGTGACTTCGCGTAGTTGATCGAGAAACCTAGCCTGTGAAGTGTTTGTATGACGTAGTTTGTGTGCTGTGAACATTGTCTTAGCGTGTTGGTTTTGATTAACCAGTCGTCTAAGTACGGGAACACATGTATTTGCTGCCTTCTGATATGTGCAGCTACTACTGCCAGGCATTTTGTAAAAACTCTTGGCGCAGTTGTTATTCCGAATGGCAACACTTTGAATTGGTAATGTATTCCTTGGAATACGAACCTTAGGTATTTTGTGTGTGAAGGATGTATTGATATATGGAAATACGCATCTTTTAGATCTAATGTTGTCATGTAGTCTTGCTGTTTGAGCAGTGGGATTACGTCTTGTAACGTGACCATGTGAAAGTGGTCTGATTTGATGTAGGTATTTAGTGTTCTGAGATCTAGTATTGGTCTCAGAGTTTTGTCCTTTTTGGGTATTAGAAAGTACAGTGAGTAAACTCCTGTGTTTTTCTGTTGAATTGGAACTAATTCTATTGCGTCCTTTTGTAGCAATGCTTGAACTTCTAGTCCTAGAAGATCTATATGTTGTTTTGACATATTGTGTGTTTTCGGTGGGACGTTTGGAGGGAATTGGCAAAATTCTATGCAATAACCATGCTGGATAATTGCTAAGACCCAAGTGTCTGTTGTTATTTCCTCCCAAAGTTTGTAAAATTGGCTTAGTCTTCCCCCCACAGGTGTTATGTGATGGGGGTGTGTGACTTGTGAGTCACTGCTTATTTTGAGGGGTTTTGGGGCCTTGGAATTTTCCTCTATTTTTTGGGAATTGGCCCCCTCTAAATTGCCCCCGAAACCCTCCCCTTTGATATTGACCCTGGTAGGTAGGCCTTGTTTGTGAGGTTGTGGTTTCTGTGGGTTGACCTCGAAACCCTCCCCTAAAAGGTGTCTTCCGAAATGTGCCTCTGCTCTGCGGGGAGTAGAGTGCGCCCATGGCTTTGGCTGTATCGGTGTCCTTTTTGAGTTTTTCGATGGCAGTGTCTACCTCCGGCCCAAACAATTGCTGTTCATTAAACGACATATTGAGCACAGCCTGCTGGATTTCCGGTTTGAACCCAGAAGTGCGCAGCCATGCGTGCCTTCGTATTGTGACTGCAGTGTTTATTGTCCTTGCAGCTGTATCTGCTGCATCCATGGAAGACCGTATCTGATTATTTGAGATACTTTGTCCCTCTTCCACCACCTGTTGCGCTCTTTTTTGGAACTCCTTGGGTAAGTGTTCGATGAAATGTTGCATTTCATCCCAGTGAGCCCTGTCGTATCTTGCCAAAAGTGCTTGTGAATTGGCAATACGCCACTGATTTGCTGCTTGTGCTGCAACCCTTTTTCCCACAGCATCAAATTTGCGGCTCTCCTTGTCTGGAGGTGGTGCGTCGCCTGAGGTATGAGAGTTGGCTCTCTTACGAGCTGCCCCCACAACTACTGAGTCTGGTATTAGTTGTGTTGTAATATATATTGGATCTGTGGGCGGTGGCTTATATTTTTTCTCCACCCTTGGAGTTATGGCTCTTCCTTTAACTGGATCCTGAAAAATTTGTTTTGAATGGCTTAGCATTCCTGGGAGCATGGGAAGGCATTGATACTGGCTATGGGTGGAGGATAGGGTGTTAAAGAGAAAGTCATCCTCAATTGGTTCCGAATGTAAGGAGACATTGTGAAACTCGGCTGCCCTTGCGACCACCTGTGTATAGGATGTACTGTCCTCAGGTGGTGACGGTTTTGTAGGATAAGAGTCTGGGCTATTGTCAGACACTGGAGCATCGTAGAGGTCCCATGCATCGGGATCATCCTGACTCATTGTGGTATGAGCTGGTGAGTGCATCAGTGGTGGAGTTGTTGCTGGTGATGCATGTATTGATGGTGGTGGAGACGGTGGTGGGGTTGTTTTCCTTGCCACCTTTGCTTGTGGTTGCTTGTCCTTTTGTTGAAAGGCAAGTTTCCTTTTTATTTTGATTGGGGGAAGAGTGGTTATCTTCCCTGTGTCCTCATGAATATGAAGCCTTCTTTGCGTGTAGTCAGGCTCTACAGCTTGATGCTCCTCTCCAAATATGTGTAATTGGGAGGTTAATCCTTGTTCCTCTGTATAGGAACTAGTTTTCGGCTCCGAGGCTGGCTGTTTCGGAACCAAAACCTTTTCGGAAGTCTTTTTAGGCTCCGAAGAAACCTTCTTTGTTTTCGGCGTGGTGTCTCGGTGCCGAAATTCTTCGGTGCCGCTGTCTCTGTGCCGAAGTTTCTCGGAGCCGCTGTCTCGGCTCCGAGGTTGCTGTGTGGCGGTATCTCGACCGGAGTCGGATGACTTCGACACCAGCATGCCCTTTTTCGGTGCCTTGGATCGGTCACCTAGTTTTCGGGTTAAGCCATGGCCTGTTGGCGGTGGCGTCCCCTGGGCTTTTGTGGACTTCTCGTGAGTCTTGATTTTCGACGTCTTACTCACGGTTTGGTGTGTTTCTTCGGCGTCGAGTTCTTCAGAATCCGACTCGCGGATGGAGAAAGCTTCTTCTTCCTCCTCGAAACGATCTTGACCTGTCGGCGTGGACGCCATTTGTAGTCTCCTGGCTCTTCGGTCTCTCAGCGTCTTTCTCGACCGAAACGCTCGACAGGCTTCACAAGTATCCTCCTTGTGCTCGGGGGACAAGCACAAGTTACCGACCAGATGGTGATCCGTATACGGATACTTGTGATGGCATTTTGGGCAGAAGCGGAATGGGGTCCGTTCCATGAGCCTTGAAGTCGCACGTGGCCGGGCCGACCAGGCCCCGACGGGGGATCGAAAAAACCCCGAAGGGCCACCGGAGCTCTTCAAAATTCGGTGTCGATTTGTTCTAACTAACCTGATACCGAACGCAAACAATACCGACGTTTTTTCCGAGATTCTAACTAACTTTCCGACCCGAAACACGGAGCGAAAAGGAACACGTCCAAACCCGATGGCGGAAAAAAAACAATCTAAGATGGAGTCGACGCCCATGCGCAATGGACTCGAAATGGGAGGAGTCCCTCGGTCTCGTGACTCGAAAAGACTTCTTCGAAGAAAAACAACTTGTAACACTCCGAGCCCAACACCAGATGGCGGACTGTGCACAGAATGTGTATCTGCAGCTACACATGCCATCGAACATATATATACATATATGCTTATACATATATACACACACACACATACATATAAAAGATAACAATTGCTACAACACATTGTAAAACAAAACACTGCTAATAATAGCGTGTTGTAAAATTTCATGGTATATGCATGCGCTGTAAACATCAAGCACTCTAACAACTAATATTCGATTACTTACATAATTGTGCAAGATAATACAGCCAAACGTCCAAAACATATGCACTGCAGTGCGCCTGAAAACATGATAATTTGTGGCACAGAAGATTGTGGGTGGTGTGGAAAGCCGTGACTGAGTGAAGAAGGGCACTCTGCGAGGGACTTGTGAAGAATGCTGAAGGGACAGGTAAGGAAAAAACACAGCAAGAGAAAGTTCTGAAGGAGACCAAGTGATAAACTAAGAAAAGCAGAAGGAAACAACATGTGGGATGAGGTGGGGTCTAATAAGAGAGAAGGGAGGGTTATGCTGTCAGGGCTGGAAGAGGCTGCCGATATGGTAAAAATTTACTTATGAGAGGGTCAGGAGGTGGCCAAAGTAGGAGCACTAAATGAGATGCCCAGGTTAGCTTCAAATGAGAGCTAAAATAGCACAAAGATGAAGTGTTGTGGTAGTCGTATGAGGACCTGGGGGGCTGTGTGCGAGAAGCCGTGATGGCAACTCATAAGGCCTAAAGGCAGAACAGTATGTTAGGCTATGTTATACTGATTTGTATTGGGCACTTTTCACCCAAGAGGGTATCAATTGTGAAAGGTCTGGGATATTTCGAAGAACGTTTGTGGAGCACTTGAAGAGGAGGAAATGTGGAACAAGCTGTATCACTACTGAAATTTGGAATCCTTTTGAAGAGAACTGCTAAACACAGAAGATGCATAAGTAGGTGTATGGAATGGGGTGATGGTGAATAGAATAGTGGATGATGCAGGATGTTGAATAATGGGAATACAGAGGTACACATATTGTGTTACACCAAGCAAAAGCAGGCAAAAAGAGCATGCCCTGAAATATATGAACAAAAATACCAAGTCAAAGGTTAAAGGGGGTTTGATTAGAAATTGGAATAATGACGGAAATTTGAGGAATGTGGTTAAGTGACGGAACTTTCTAGTGAAAATGCTGTAAATTCACATGGTTTGCATATTCCTGCCAACTAGTGTTAGGTCCGAATACTGCAGGGTGTGTTTTTTTCCAAAGCAGTTTCAAGGCACAATGTGTAGACTGACTCCTTCCTTAATCCACAATGAGCATAGGCTTTGGCTCAACCCTTTGACTGTTTTCCATCCAGTTGCAGTAGGTAGTTATATTTAGGACCTAGTTTCCATTGAAAAAGCGTTTTTTGATGAGTTGCTTATATCTTTGGCACCGTTTGACAAATCTTCATGAAATTTCCCAAAAAAGTATGTCAGAGAATCTTATTGTGCATGGGAAGTTTCAGGGTGATCTGTCAAGAGGGGCCGAGAAAAAGGGGAGGTCAAAAAAAGTGCATTTCCCATTTTAATTTCCAAATGGATTTTAGAATGACTACAACCTGAATTGCTGGACGGAATTACACCAAATTTGGCAGAAAGGTAGCTCTTGGTCCAGAAAAAGGGCTTTTTGTTATTTAGTGTAAATCCGTTCAGTAGCTTTTGAAATATTAAAAGAAAACCACATTTGCATATCTGGAAGCGTGAAGGCTTCGCAAATACCTCCTGATCTTGTGCAGAGATCTGACTGTCTGCCAACACTTCAACCAATAAGTGTTGGCAGCCATTTTGAGACTCTGCTTCATCTGAGTCTCAAAAAGAAAAAAATTATGAAAGGGGGTTAGGGTACTGTTACCCTACCCCCCTAACATTGGTCTAGGGGTCCCCCCCAGGAACTCTCCAAGACCTAAAAGTATTTTTTTCAAATCATGACAAAAATTGCAGCAAATTTGTGAAGTTTGCTACGATTTAAGAAAAAAGCGAAAGCAAGCGCGGCCTCAGCACTGGCTTTTAATATTGCCTACAGGTGGGCCAGGTACGGGGGGGCATTGTGGAAAAACAGGTTGGGGAAGCACAGGTCCCCCTCCTAGGACTTATCAAATCCCCAGGGACCGCCACCTCCCCAGGGCACTACAAATTATTTATGCTTGTGGCCCTGCTGCGCCTGCCCCCTCCACAGGACAAAGGCAGGCAATATAGTGTGAGGGAGGGCCTCGCACCACCCCGGGCCCCAGGGACCGCCACACCACTGGGGCAAAGTGCAATACAGTGTGTCTAGGGGCACAGCCCCCAGTCCCTGGGGACCACCGCCTCCCCAGGGTAAAGTCCAATAATGTGTACAGGGGGCTGCGCCCCCCCCGGGCCCCAGAGACAGCCACCTCCCAAGGGCAAATGTATTTAAATTAATGCGGGCCCGTACAGCCCTACCGCAGCTGTGGGGCTCAAGTAACTTAAAGGAGGGTGTCTGTCGCGGTCCCCTAGCCCCCGGGACCATACCATCCTGGGGCTAAATTCTAATAAATGAGGGATATGGTTTTGAACTCCAAATAACTGATGTATTTGGATTGCAGTCCTGAAGCTCATGTTCCTTGAACAGTTTTGTTTCCAAGGTGTGCGCTCCAATTGATGTGCAATGAGTCAATGGTAGTAGTCATCTGTGCAAGACGGCCCAAAAAAAGGCCTGAAGATTAACATGTTATTGAAATTTCCTCAATGCAGAGTGCGCTGTGTGCTGGCCTTTATCAAACAGACTCAGTGCTGTATTAGTGTGTGCTAGGCATTTCTGTTTGTTGCTGCTCTTGATCAGCCATTTGTCTAGATAAGGAAAGACGTGGACAGTCCCATTCCTAGGTTGAGTTGCGACCACTGCTAAACATTCTGTACAGACCCATTAGGAATTGTAACCACGAATACGAGAACTGGGAACTGGTAGTGTTGACCACTTACGATAAATCTTAAAAATCACGGATGCGCAAGATGAATTGAGATATGTAAGTATGTGCCTTTGAGGTCTAAAGCTGTCACAAAGTCTCCCTTGTGAAGCAGTGGGATGGCATCTTGTAGGGTGGTTATATGAGAATGCTCTGACAAGATGAACTGGTTCAGTGTCCTAAGATATGGTATAGGTTGAAGTATTCCATCCTTTTTGGGATAAGGAAGTACAATGAGTACACCTCCTGTCTTTTTTCTTCAAGAGGTGCTAGTTGTGTTGCTCCCTTTTGAAGGAGAGCTTGAGTGTTTTCTTCTAAAATGGAAAGATTTTGTTTGCTATATAACTTGTGACTTGGAGGTAAGTTGGGTGGTTGGTGTGGAATTGAAAAGTCAATAGCCTCTTTGGGCTATTCAGAGCACACACTGATCTGAGGTGTGTTGTGCCCTGTGTGGATGGAAATCCTTTATTCAGCCCCCACTGGTTTATATACTCAGGGGAACCCCTGGGTGAGTTTGTGCTCTGGTCAAGGCTCCCAGGGGGAGGGAGGCGGTGTCCACCTTTACCATCAACTGTTACCTCTGTAACTTCCCCTTGAGAAGTCCCAGTTGTTTTGGGAATCCTGAAAGGCTTGATCTTGTTGCCTTTGGTATGTGTTTTCAGGAAATTTGTCCTGACTTGGGTGAGCCTCGTGCGTAGGACTTATGAAAAATTCCCCTTAAGGTGGATGTTTGTAGTGCATACATGGACTTTGCTACATCTGTTGCTCTTATTGTTTTCTAACATTTCATCTGCCTAGTGCTCAATAAGGATTTCCCCATCGAAAGGAAGGTGTTGTTGCACCTCTGATTTAAACCTGACTTCCTTAACCAAGCATGCTTGTGAAGTAGTATGTTGGTGTTTTTTCCCCACTAAGAAGTGGTGTCACCTACATCAAGCGTGCAGCGGGTGTTTGCATTTGAGATGATATTACCCTCTGCTGCTAGTTCCTCCCTGTGCTTCCTATATATTTTAGGCAGCTGCTGTATGAGTGCTTCCATCTCTTCCCAATGGAATTTGTCATACCTTGACAGTAATGGAACTCAACCGGCAATATACCAGTGAATTGACACATCAACAGCACCTCTTTTCTCTGCTGAGGTTATACACCTTCTCAATTTTTGGGGGGTTGGGGCATCTCTTGTCATTTGCACAGAAGCAATTTCCTGGCTGTATGAACCACTAGTAAGTCTAGTGGAATCTGAGGCCTTTTGTAAGTGGGGTTGTCTTTGCAAGCCCTATACATTTTTATCTATCCGTGGAATGACTACATGGACTCTGATAGGGTTTTAAAAATTATCAGGAACAGATTTCATTAATTTCCTTTAACACTGGTACAAACTGAATACTACGTTCAGTTTTGGACAGGGTTTCAAGAAAATCATCTTCCTCTTCCACAGTGTACACAGAGACATTGTAGTGATGAGCAGCTCCCTAAATTACAGCATGGTATGATGTTATATCATACGGGGAGATGGCTTTTACTAGATAAGGCACAATATCTAGATTCTTAGGATGATTTACATTGTAGTCTTCCCATAAGTCGTCATTAGCACCAACTGGCTGTTCTGAAGGGTCTCTATCCCCATATGGCAAAACTGGCTCTGATAAGGAGAGAAAATACCCCCCACTGGTGATTATGATGGGGGCGAAGGAGACAATGGTGAACTTGCCCTTTCTGGTGGTGTTTGCGGTGGTAGTTAAGGAGTTGGCAAAGGTGCAGCAGGTGGTACAGACGTCTGCATGGTAGGTGTATGAGCATGTTAGGAAACTGTTGTATGTTACTTTTAGCTTTTTTCCAGAAGGTGGAGATACAATGGGAGGAAGCCTGGACACTGATTGTATAAGTGAAGGCTTTTTAAGGATTTCCCCCCATCAGGGTGAATAAAAAGATGGTTTTGCAGAGTATCAAGCTTTTCTGCTATTCCTTCTAAGATGGTGCCTCTGAAGTTTCGAAAACAGGAGTCGAATTTTTCTTTGATTTCAAATTTGTCTCCAAAAGCCTTTATTCGACTTCGAAAGCTTTGAGGTTGAAAACAGTGTTTCTGACGTCAAAGGCGGGTCTTTTGGCCCCATGGGCTATCTCAGCTTGTTTGGCTTTGATGTTTTGTCAAGGCTTTGACCAGGTTGTTAAGGCGGCGGTAGGTCTACAAGCCTTCTTTCGGCTTTTTTTTCTGGGCTGAAAGCCCAACTCCTGGAGCAGCGATACTCATCGACAATATTGTTTTTAGTGCATTTTGTCACCAGGCCCTGGATCAGTACTCACGCACCTCAGCCTCTTCCGCATAGGTGGTGTTGATGTCATTGGTTCGAAATTCTCCTGCTCTTCATCAGAAACCTCCAATGAGAGCATTTGTGGGCTTGATGATCTCTCGATATTTTCGATCTCCAAGTGACAAGGCAGTTCCTCCCGCATGACAAGAGTGTCTGGGTCTCCAAAAATGTCTGAAGTGACAGACCTTGCTTGACTCTCGATCATGGAATGCATGCAACATCTTTCTCCTCTGTACCTTAGAAAGCTTGACAAAAGGTTCTCTCTAACTCTTGGTGGCTTGGCGGGAGACAGTGATCACAACAGGGATACTTCAATTAACAATGGGGGAAGAAACAAAAGGAAGTGTGCTGCATCTGCTCACATTCTCCGAGGCAGAGTCCTTGATGATTTTTATTAAATTATTTGTGTTGAATAGATGCTGAAATATGGCTTCAATGCATTATTGTTTCCAGGCCTGATGTTTATGTGCATAAACATGATGGTATCAGAGTTGTTGCTTTTCACATCTGAATCCGATGGAGGAAAAAAACAATCTACGGGTGGAGGCGAAGCCCATTAGCATTGTGAATAAAGGGAGGAGTCACTCTACACCTTGTGACTCTAAACTTTTTTTTCAAAAAAATCAACTTGCAATATGTAAACCCAACAGTGGTTTGCAGGAGTATGCAAAGCACACATGGTACGAACATAAGCTTTCAGTGCCTATTTACATGTTTTAAGGAAGTACTTATCCTGTAAGGGAGGACATTTCAGCTAAGTGGTCAGAGCAAAATAAATGATTTGAAATACAATGGGGCAAGGTGGGTTTGATTTACAGACAGTAATCAGAAGTTAGCTGATCACAGTTGCTGAGGAAGAATGTAGGGGGGCTCTGTCCTGCAAGGAGGTCGGTAGGGAGTTGAAATTGGTAGTGGAAAAAGTGATGAGCCTGATGTGTACAAGGATTGAAATAGGATATTCAAGAGCCTTTTTAAAACGTTTCTGATGTTAGCTATTTTTTAAGAGAAATAATAGCCAAAGTTATATTAATAACAAGAACTGGCAAAGTCTATGTGAGACCTATTGGTGTTGTCTGTGTTTTTTTAAATGTTGCACAGCAGTGCAGGCTGCTGTGCAACATGGCTCAAACTAAATGAAAACAAAGTGCTATGGTATGGCTAGTGTTGGCTGTACCCGAGATTTTTTTTGTTTACTTTAAGCCACGATGCACAGCCTGCACTACTGTGTAATATCTTTCAAAAAATAAATTTAAAAAAATCCAAATAGATCGACACAAGGATCATCAGGGTAAGGGCATATTGGCAGCCAAGAGTACAGGTTCTGATTAGGCAGAAGTTGTGTGCTTCCAGAAAAAACGTGCATGTCCTCCACACAGCTGTGATCATTTCATTTATCCAGCTGCCTCACTTGAACATTAAGGGGAACACACATGCCAGTGTATTGATATTATAGTGTCTTAAATAACTAGATAATTGCTGGCGTTTTACTATGGCAGCAGCACAGATCGGAGCAGGCAGTCATTAACGTATGTGGAATTTTACGTCTGGCTAGACAGTGAGTTCAATCTCTGGACCTATTGGCATTGCAATGCTTGTTTGCAATTAAATCAGCACCAACATGTATTTCATGAAGGACTTTCTGAGGCCGAGGGTTTCAGAAACAAATCTGACCCCAGTAAAAAAAAAACAAAGGCGGTGAGCTGAAATTTACATATTGTAGGCTTTCCCATAGGGCAACCCTTTAGTTAGACCCAATATTGTGTTCTTTTTCCTGCACAATTCGTACTTACTGTAATTAATTTAAAGGCATTTTTTCAAAGCACACGGGGCCCTGCCTTTTATGCCACACTGCACCAGCAATTGAAAGTTTGAGATGACAAAAAACCTAGGTACCAGCTGTTCACAAGGCTTTTCGCCCTCTTCAAATGATCAACAAATTGAAATCACTTACCAGCTCAAAATAAGCAGCCTTCTCTAATGAGCAGTGTGACCCCCTAATGAGTTGCTGAAAGAAGCTGGGGTTGAGTCGACTGGAAAATTGGGCGCTACCACCAGCTTCTTTCTTTCTGAGCACACTAAAGAGTATGGGCCAGATGTATCAAGCGATTTTGCATTCGCAAACGGTGCGAATCGCAAAATTCGGCCGTTTGCGAATGCAAAAATGCCTTTCAGAATGTATGAAAGGCATTCGCAGTGCAATTTTAAGGAATCGCTAAATTAGCAATTCCTTAAAATTGCGACCCAATTTAGAGAATCGCAAATTGCGATTCTCTAAATAGGGAATCGCAAATAAGGAATTCTTATTTGCGATTTCTTAAGCACATGTAGCAAGCATTTCCTAAATGCGAATTGGGCATTTAGGAAATGCAATTACCACCAACAAAAGTTTGGTGGTAACCATGTGCAAATTTTAAAAATGCTTTTTAAATGCATTTTTAAAATTGACATGTAGCGCACACATGCCCCTAAGGCATGTGTGTGCTTCACATGTCCGCAAAAATATTTTTGGGGTGCAGCAGAGGGGGCCTTAGGCCACCAGCACCCTGGGATTTGAATTTCCTAAATTGCTAATTCCTAACTGCAATTCGCAATTTAGGACATGCAAAACCATTTGCAGCAGGCCCATAGGTGCAAATGGAGTTGGATTCTCTATTTGCGATTCGGTAAGAGCATTTGCGGATTTTAAGAAATCGCTATTACCGAATCGCAAAAATCATACATACCATTTTGCATTTCTTAAATAGCGATTTCTTAAAATTCGCTATTTAAGAAATGCAATTTGGTTTTTTGATACATCTGGCCCTATATTCCCAGGCATGCCGATCTTCCCCCCTCAAAGTACAGTTCTGACAATGTTCTTACTTTTCTTCAAAAATCTTGCTTCTCCAGACGAAGACACCTGGGCCACACTTCAACACAAACTGATCCCCTCCCTAACCCAGAACAGATTCTTTGCAGCACACTGCATGTACTGGACCCTAGCACAACTGTTCGATTAAAACTGAAGGACGCCAATACATGCTAGGCATGTGACTCGTCCCCTAACAATGAAGAACATTTGTTCTTCTCTTGCCCTCACCTGCAATCCTACTGGCACGATGTGTCTCTACAACTAGACACAAATGTTAAAATGACTATTTTGGTATCATTCCCGATGATCCTACTAGGATCTTATATGGCATATCCCTGTTTGATCTCCCGGACACAGACCTCTTCCTCCTTGACCCTCTACTCACCATTGCTATCAATGATTGATTGGAAATTGAGTAACAATATATCTTACCATATCTGGTGGGCCTGTGTGACTTACCTAAGGAGCACACCCATAACCTAAGGTAATAACAAGGGTTGCCCGGCAACCTCCCAATGTATTTGGGATACGCTTGACCGCTTCATCTACAGCGCACCCTACTAAGGAGGCAATCCACAAATTTTCTTCTTTGATCACAGGTTCCATCACTGACATCATTAATTAAGTTCCCCATACCTTTCATGTTGTATCACGACTCCCCTCTCCCCCATCCTCCCCTCCTTAGACATGATCCCCAACACAGTCATAAAGATGTGTACATCTTACATACATGTCTGTTTACTTCTATGAAGATTCATACCTTTCCCATAGATCAACACCCTAAACTGACACCATACTCTCTGGGTTTAGCCTACAGTCAATTACCTCCTATGGACTTTGTTGATAACAAATCACAAATGTAATATTGATATACGCATCATGTAAATGTTAATTGTTTCATTTAACATTATCTTCTTCCTCCTTGTTTTTTCTGTACTATTTTTACTTCTCTATTGAAAACCAATATAATATTTTGAACTGAAAAAAGAGTGTATTTCTTGTTCACTAGGGTTATCATATTGCCTCCTCAAAAGATGATAGTGGGAATGCTTGCAAATAATCTAACCACTGGCATTTGATCGGGAAAGCATTCTAGCCCACAGTTATTTTTTAACCACTATGTCACCTCATGTGAGACCCAGCCATATGCAAATTAGCCACAATCCTGTTCAAACAGGGACAGTCCAGTCTGAACTCCCCAGCCAGGTTCTCATTGAACCAGAACTCAAGCAACCCAAGTCCAAATTTGGCGTGTCTTGGTTCCAGTGGCTTAGGGAGTACAGGGTTGATCATACCCTTGGCTAGTTAGGGTGTTACATAAACACACAACAGATGATGGGAGGAATGCTTCTTGATTTCCGGTTCGGAGGGTACCTGACTTAGCAGCTGGATCTGGACTGTTGAAGAAGCACCATGGCTGATGTGATTAAGGCTGGGTCTGTTTTGAGGTAGGCAAAAAATGAGGAGATGAAATGCTACCCGAAGCAACTGCCAGTGGTTGGACTATGTGCAAGCATTCCTCTCATCACATTTTGTCTGATTTGTCATATTGGCTCAGTTAATATGGAAATAGCTGCTCAATTTTTTAATTTTTTTTCCTTACCGTGATGTTAATGGTTGTTTAAAACACACGTTTTAGAAAAAGACAAAACCAACTACTTTAATTCTCAAAATCTGTATCATTCCTCTAAATCAGGGGCAGCCGGCACGTAAGGACATGTGAAGAGGAATCCTATGCTTCTGTGGTGAGACCGATCAGGCGTGGAGGTCGCAGGCAGCGCTAGATAATAGAGTGATACTGGGCTACCTTAGAGTATGGTAACCAAAGTGCAAATCGAAAAAAATAGAGGGTCAATGGTAACAAAGCAATAATGAAGTGGTGTTTCTGTGCATATGTATTCAAAGTGTGCTGATCGAGGTGTGGCTGGGGATTCTCTCCTTAGGGGAGAACGGGGAGGGGCAGGTTGGGTCAGTTGGGGTGGGGGCGAGAAAGAAAAGAGTTAAGGTTCTTTAATCTGCTTGCAACTTAAATGCTTATTCTGTCAATAAGGCCAGATTGACTAATGGCAAGTTTTCACAGTAATGAGTCACGCAATGAACACAGCTGTAATTCTTTTGTTATTACTCCAATAAAAACATTTACACACTGAACAAAGGGAAACAGAAAGCCAAGGCCAAATAAATGATGTTTTATTCTAAACTTCACATTATTAGCCAAATGCTGGCATTAGGTGGGTCTGGCGAACTTTAGGTTTCTGTGGCATTTGAAAGGCTTCTCTCAAATTATAACAGCTGTTGAGCTTGTATGTACAAACAGATTTGGTGAAAAAGAATGTGATGTGCGGGAGTCAATGGAAGGGAAGAAAAGAATGAAAACTCCCTATGTTTGGTGAGATAAATTAAACAGTGCTGGGGTAAGAACTTGTTGTGTGAAAGGTGCCACCTTGCAGCACTTCAGGGTCCACCTGCTTACATTTTTTATAGCAGTCAGATGACATTGTTATACGGGATGCCCTTGATTTCAGTTTTCCGTTTTTGGATTGGGCTGGGATTTTTCAACAGCCAGTATTGTGTTTTTTTTTAAATGGACCCAGCAGAAAGATTGTGTTGTATAAGAGAGAGGTGAAGACAAAAGGAAGAACCTAGGTTTAATATTGATGGGCATCAACATTGACTTGTGTGCTCTTCAACGTGTTCTTAAGTTGCACTGAGGGGAGTTAGCAGGTAGTGCTTTTTTTTTCTAGATGATATGCTCATCTAATAGTTTTATACCCATTAGGGACTGCAAAAAGGTGGAAGTCTGGTCAAAAGGGTGGCATGTCGGCCTCAGTAGCGCAAAGTGAAACTTGCGGGTAAACCAATCCAGAGGATTTATTGGACTGTAGAATTAAAAGTGACTAGGCAGGAGTGAGATATCAGGGTTACCATGTCAATAACTTCTAAGCAAGTGAATATGGTAGTAAAACTCAGTGAAGACCAAATTGAAGTTTAAGTCACAATTTGTATGAGGAGAGGCTCACAGTCACTTGTATTTGTGAACAACTGCAAATGGAGTTTTAGGACGAGGGAGGAAGACACAAACACTGAAGTCCTAAATGGAATGTGCATAACGGAAGGCGAAACAAATTATAGTAGAAAATTCTTAGTGGAAGAGCGACAGGCCACTTTAAGAGAATGCAGAGTGGAAGGATGCTCAGGAAGAGTTTATTTAACTACCTCTCCAACAACTATGTCGCCTACCTCTACACGTCACATACTACTCTCTCTCTTCTTCATATATAAATTAAAACTCCTTCAGCAACATTGCCTGGTTAGAGCTTTTATCTGGTCACTAGAATTGTCTATACATTTACATCATCATTCCTCTAACCCTACTCCAACTGCTTCCCCCTAATTCTAACCACACCGTGGTTAAAAGCATTACAGATGTATCAGCAGACAATTTAAACGCTGGTGAGGTACACTGTAAATGAAGGGGGGGGGGGGGGGCGTAACACTCAGTAGCAACATTTATAAAATTTAAAAAACTTAGAACTTAGAATAACTTCCCAGCAAAAGTATATTAGCTCAATAAGGTTGAAGAAAGCGCATGGTGAACAAAAGTAGGTGATGATCTTCAAAATAGCTACAGATCCAGCACCTGGATACCCTTACGGGTGACAAGCAATGCCCTACAAATCCACCTAACATTACATTACAGACCATGTAATGTGTGTGAAATGTAGGTAGCGAAATTGGTTTAGTCGTTCTGCAAAATCGTTAATTTAGTAAAATATTTAAGAAGATGCTTTTCTCTAAGCTCGACCAAAATGCCTTTATGAATTACTTGAAATAGACACTAAATAAACATTACACTACATTTCTGCTTTCACTTAGCTTGTTGACATACATTGAATTCGTAAGCACTAATTTATTAAATGTAGCCCTCAAGTAAAATACAATAAAGTAATACAACTTGAAAAGAAAGCAGAGTTTCGTTTCAGGGAAGTGATAACGCAACACACCAAAAATTGCATAAAGGTAAGCCTTCCTGCAACATGATTTGCCTAATTGTTTTCAGTTAAATTGAATACAGAAAAAATATTCTGCATTTAAGTTTAAAAAATTGGCTTGCAGGAAGAAGTAAGGATGATGGAGTTGAGGTAAAGCACAGATGCACATTTTTTAAAATTGAACTTCAAAGAAGGGCATATCACATTTACCAAAAGGGATGACTAGCAGGTAAAGTTGTTCATGTTTTACTCTTAACTTTAAAAAAAAGTTCAAGTGAGTTGAACGTGGGAAGGCAAACACTATACCAGGGCAGAGCATTTCGACTTCTCTGGAATGGAATGGGAGTCTGAGAATTTGTTCTTATTTTTGGGAGTAGGAGGGAGATCCCTGTGCAGTAAAATCCCTAAGGCATGCTAACGAACCCAAATAATGTCTTCTATCAACAGATTAAAACAATATATTCACAACTACAATAAAGAGCAGAATTAAAACTGATTGAATTTCAAAGGTTTGGTTTTTGAGGGGCCAACCTGCATTGATCTCCTGAGGCTGAAATAGGCGACACTGGGGGACATTTTTCTGAAATAGGTGAAGGCCAATCAAGGTCACTATTCTCAAATGAACAAAGGGGTGCTCGTGGCTCCTTTGACTTGTTGGGCACGTTGTCCTCAAACACTTCATCATCTCCCATGTCATCAGAACAAAACTCTGTACTTCCAACAATTATACTAGATGAATGATCAGCCCGCTGGTGAGTTGAGCAGTTTTCGGTATCATGGAGCTTATGAAGACATGATCCCTGAGAAAAGGAAAAAAGATTGCGGAGAAAGACTTTGCTTTTCCAAAACTCGCCGTCTGGTCTTTCCTCTATTAGCGGTACAAGTACTGTGCTGTGGTTCACTTCCATTCTGGAACCACGTGGTGGATTTGTTGTGATGGATGAATCATGAGACTTTTTTAAGTTGCTATGAGGCTTGAAATGATTTGTTTTCTTTTCCTTATGATTATACTTCTTCATTTTGAGGCACTGCTCTGAAGGAGAGAGCAATTTCCCTTCAGAGCATGTCCGCTCAAAGTCGCTGGAATTCCCCAAAGTGTTTTTGACCTTCTTGTCCACATCATTCAGTGATTTTGAGAATGGCAATGATCCATTAACCTTGTCAGGCTTGCAAACACAAACACAGTCTTGGGAAGATGAATTATTCTTTGAAGCTTGCAAAACATCATGACATACTACTGTTATTGTGTTTCCATGAGTTAGAGAATTCTGGTAAATAGAACTTTTCAAGACAACTGCAGACTGGAGTGGGATGTGGTGGCAACAATCAGAAAGTACTTCACTGGAACTGCATGCAGAATCACGAAATCAAAGCATAGAAAGCAAAAGAAAACCAGAAATGTTAATAAAGAAGAGAACATGAAATACAATGGAATAGTGAGAACTGGATCTTGTGTGACAACATGAAGAATTCTACACTACAATGACTCCAACAATCATACTTCATTTAATCACAAAAAAAATGCTTAAAGTCCATCTCTAACCTGATTACTTAAACACAACACATTTCATCAATAATGCAAGTTCTTTTACATTTACATAGTATTTTCTTCACACTTCCCATGCACTGCACTTTTGCACAGTAAATACCTCAGCGAAGGGTTTGGTGGTGTTATTACCTGCAGATATCCTGATTAGATGGAGTAACTGAGGTCCGGGAGAAACTGTGAGGAGCAGAGACTGAGGTTGGACTTCCAGCCTGTAATATTTAAATCAAATATTAGCTTTATAGTACTCAACTCTGGTTTAGAAGTAGAATTTAATTGTGGCAGTTGTGTGGTATAGATTAGCCAAGATGTACATTTAGCTAAGGCTATAATGATGAACTAGCTAGTGGATTATACAGTCATCAGATGTACACATTTAGAACAAGATATGGGAGTCATTACTATCTTCTTTAAGTGCACACAATACATTTTCAGTGCAGTTATGAAGTTTTGTGGTGAGAGCTTGGCAAGAATGTAAGGTGGGAGGGAGATCTAATGCAAGCCGGCCTTGGAGGTGGACAGATCGGTACTTAGAGGTCGCACATGGTGACTCAGGTGTAGTTTGAGGGGTGAAGTTGTCAGACAGTAATTTTCGAGTAGTTATCAAGAGAGAATGTCAGAGAAAGCTAGGACCAGTACTGTTTACTGTTCTGAAAACAAGCAGCAGGAACTTGTGTAAGGCCTGGCTCTCTTTGGTGTGCTGGCCGACTTGGTGTCAGATGTTAAGAATGCGATAAAGAAAGCTGCAGAAATGAAATGGGAAAATAATATTACTGTGGAAAAACGTGCAAAATGGAAAAAGGAGGGACTAGATGACAAAGCCTCAAGGGACTGGTAGATGGCTGGGTGCAGATGTTTTTCAATACAGTTCAACTGACAACAGGTGTTCGCAGAAGAATAAGGTGACCCAAGTCAGTAATGAGGAGTGGAGAAGAGAGGAATCTTGTACTACAAAGCTGTAAGAAAATCTGTGGATTGTTTCCTTTTGGGAAATGAGTTGTTTAGAAGGAGCAGTGTGGGAGTGTAGACATCTGCAAGTCATGATTAGGTGGGGATATGGTAATATTAGGTGCAGGGTGGAATAGTGTATTTGATACACGTATGAGATCTATAGGTTTTTCCTGGTCAATGTGATTGTGAGAGGTGAGGAACAGTTGGTATGTAATCAGAGAAACAATGTCAAAGTGGTGCGCTACCTTTAATTAGTGAGTTTCAGTTTGAGATTACCATTGATGATCACTGTGGTGGAGAGTTCAAGTAAGTCAAGACCACATCAAGTTCTTAAAAGAGATAATGAAAATATTGCAATGATGTTTGCTGTGAAGGGTGCAATGACAAGTGTACTGTGTACTCAAAGGAGTTTGGAAGGGTGGTTTGCTTGGGTATGGACAACAGTTCTAAGTGACCTGTTAAGTAGAACACCCTACTCCCCCACCTTTGTGGCTGCTTCAAAGTGAATATGGAATTCGCAAGTTCAGGACAGATGAATACAAGTGTAGCAGAGCCGTTATAGTCAAGAACCTTTCTGTAATGGCAAAAAAGTGTAATGAAGGCTTGTGAGAGTCGAAGTTGTCAGTAGTGAAGGATGTTCTGCTGCAGACAGATTGAGCATCAATAGGCAAAAATAGACAGAATTCATGAGACGCATTACAATGCAACTCAGTGGTTTTGTTGGGTTTGTGGGTATAAGAGGTTACCTTTGGTAGATGTGAGGAGGCATAATTATGTGTAGAAAAAGTGTTCAACCGGGCGTAGATGATGTAGTGAGAAGATGTGCTGTAGTGGTTAGTAAGAAAATTTACAATGTAGTTCCACTAGGTGTAAGATGTGGAAGCAAAGGCACAACTAGGTGTCAAACACTTTTGGGTGCAAAATAGCAAGAGCTCAAAATCACAATTGGGTGCAGAATCACAATTAGGTGCAAAATCTGCTTTGGATGCAAATCCACAAAATGTTGTTGAATACGGCAACATATTTAAATGCAATATAACTTTTCTGCGGTGTGGGTGCACCAAAGGCAGAGGCCTCTGTGCCCAGATGATGCCACATGCCAGAACCCCCTACTGGCCTTACTTTAAAGCATGCTCCAAAAAATTGCTTACTTGTCTGGCATCATCCTCAGTATCAGGCCCCCCAGTAAGCCTTGCCCTGCTACCCACCCCAATGAGGCTGCTAAGCTTTTTTTATGTCAATTATGCAAGTTTACTTCCTTGCTCCACAGTTATACTACCAAGGCCCGACACATCACTCACTATCAAAGCACCCACACTGAATATCTTGCCACGTGCTTAATGTTAGATCTCTACACAGACACCCTACTGAAATCTAAGGTATTATAAATTTTGAACAGCCTGATGTAGTTTTCCTTACAGAGACTTGACTTAGACCCAAATCCAATCCTGATATTGTAATTCTCAGTCAGAATGGCTCACCATCTGCCTTTTGATAGAGCAATAAAATGTGACAGTGGTGTCACAAATATTTTTAAATATCACATTAAATGTGAGAATACTAACTGTTTGACTCTACAATGTACAGATGTCATGACTATTAAAATCAGCTTCTCCTGTGAACTCTTGCTTTCTGGTGCCCTTGTTTATAATCCTCCTCCTACTTTGGCTGTATTTTAGTTGCTCTGATAGCTCCACTTATTCTTAAAACCTCATATCATGCGCTTCTAAGAGTCCTGAACTATCATCTTGTAGATAAAGTGAATATTTCATTTCCGGAGCTGAGAAACAACATGCTATCCCTTGGCTTAAGATCGCTTTCAGAAATTGCGACCTCTCAAGCAGGCCACTTTCTAGACCCCATTATCTAATATATATGATATTACAGCAGCTAGCACTACACTGTTCACTTGGCCTGATCACTAGGCATCTCATTTTATCTTGTCTTCAAGGTCAAGTCTTTTCCTCACACTATACCTCCCTCCAAAACCCAGAAGATACTGATCTAAAATTACTCCTGATTTATTTCTGTCAGGGGACACCCTAATCTATCCCGACTTGAAACTTACCTCAATTTCACTTTGAATACTTTTAACTACAGGTCTAAAACAACCTGAAAACTCAGATGCAACAGATCATCCTCCTTCCGTGCCCAGGTTTAATGAAACACCAGAACTAAGGAAAGTAGCTTGCATGTACCTTGAGCAAATGGCTATCAAATTGCTTCCTCAAAGACACGGTCATGTGTAAGAAAATGCAAGAAGACTATCACAAACTTATCAGGGCTGAGTCCCATGTTTTCTACTCCCAATAAATTGAGTATGATGCCCATTCTAAGAAGGAAATTTTCCAAACAGTAAATCCAGTATCTAGCCCTAGATTTCAGGTGCAGCCCCTGCCCAATACACAATCTTTCTGCGATGTGCTATATTCCTATTTCTTTATTAAGATCAAAACTATCTACGTTTCCTTTTATATCAAGCTGACGTCTCCCTCCTCTTTGAATAATAAAATTAATTTACAGGCCACATCCTCTCCAACACTTTCAAGATTTAGTGAAGTGTTATAAATAGAGGTACAACGACACTGCTTTCCTTCAAGTCTGATTCACCTCTTGACCCTTGCCCTCCCACCTCAAAATCAAAGCCAGATTGCTGACTTAGTGGCCCCTTATCTCAAGCCCTCTTTGTAACAAATCCACCTCTCAAGCGGTGTTCCTCCATTACTGGAAACACGCATAGGTAATACCTCTACTAAAAAATCCATCAGCTAATCTTTTGATTCCAGCCAATTACAGATCCATTTCCCTTCTCCTCATCACAGACAAAAGTATTGAAAGGGTTATCAAAAAGCAGTTGGTTAATATTCTGGAACTATATAATCTTCTGGACCCAACAAAATCTGTTTTTTGTTCTAACTACCACAATGAGACGGCCCTAGTATCTGCTGCTGATGACGTGAGATGTTTAATGGACCAGGGTATTGCTGATGCACTGGTCCTTCTCGACCTATTGACCACTTTCAGTATGGAAGACCACACCACTTTACTGGAAAGACTTGAAAGTAATGGAGTAAGTGGGCTAGCATTAACCTGGATCAAACTATTTTTAACAGACAACAAACACATTCGACCTCCTCTACACCGCAACCATCATCAAATATGATGTGCCTCAAGGCTCCAGCTAAATGCCAACTCTTTTTAATGTGTATATGCTTTTCCAGGAAGCCTTTGTCAGGTGTTTCAGCTTTCACACCTTATATGCAGACAATTCTCAGACAGTGGTATCTATTTGCAACCATTCTTTAAGCTAAATTCAAACTATATATGCATTTTCTTGAGTTCAACTCCAACAAATCAAACGTTTTACTCTTGGGCCCCCTGTGGAATACTTGGTCCCCAGGCTGGTGGCCACAGGGGTTGGATGCTGCATTCTCCCCAGTGAGGTCGGTGAGAAACCTAGAGATTAATGTTGCTTAGGACTTTTTCAACTTCCCCCCAAAAAATCTGGTTACTGACTTTTGATTTGCTACACTTAAAATAGCAAACAAATCTTTAAATTATTCCCTGAGTCATTGCATATAAAGTTTGTTTCAATTGTTCCTAAACTATGGAAATGTACTAACACAAATTTATACATTTTTTTTTACCCCATCCAACCTCTCTCTAACTCAATCCAAAGCTTTCTGACTACTATAAATTCCCAAACATCCTTTTCAAACTTCCCCCTCCTTTTTATCTAATTTGCCCAACAGGCGCATATGTCCATTACTCCCATTAAGAACTCACAACTCCCTTTTTCCTATCACTTACATTATTCTATTCCTACTCAAAATACTACTAAATGCATAATAACTCGAGAGCACAAACTTACCACAACTAACCCACAAGTAACACCGGCATTTGCAATGCAATGGGTCATGCGTTTGCTCGAGTTAGAGCTGTTAACTTTGTAAATTCCTAACTAGACTTTTCTTGCCACTCACATTGAAAATGAAAAGTAAAACAGTTGACATAAGTAAGCTGATACAAAGCGCCATGGCCGCCAAGAGCATAAGTGCGAAGGAGGGACACAAAAGGAAAAAGAAGTTCACTCGCAGTCAAACGTATCAGCAAACATGCAATTATCCATGTAAGAGGGTCAATGTCCAAGGCGGTAACCAAACCACCCCAAGGAGGGACAAATGTAAAACATTTGTCAATGATAAAGGATTTTTGAAAGGCAGGCCCATGAACGAGTGATAGTGATAGGTGTGTGTGTGTTTGTGTGTGGTTAAAACAGATAGATTACAACAGGTCAGAGCACTTGCGCGCTCAACCTAAAAACACCTTAGGTTAAACTCAAGGCGCTGACATGGGAGATTCTAGCAGCACTGTGCTTCAAGCCACCACACAGCCTAAACTATTGTCTAGAATCTAGTCAGTAAAAGTAATTTCATTTGAAGCATGTCGAAGGGTCATGGGTCACTAGGAAGAATTCCGGACTTCTAAAACACTAGCCTTCCCAAAACTATTTACTGAGCGTTTATGTGAACAAGTCATCCAACGCGCCATAAAAGTTAAAAGCAACATCAAAACCTGCCTTAAAAAAACACTTCATTGGCTACCAGTGAAGCACAGAATTATATCCTTAATCTTCTGCTATAATGATCATGTATTCTAGAGCAACTGTGAAAACACGCAAGCTGAAAAGAATCAACCAGCAACTTTAGATCAAGTTACACCATGCCAAACTGCCAGATAAAGTAAAAGTGGCACCATAACAAGATAGCCCTACAGTATCAGAGGGCCACAGGCTCTCAACGCTTCCTATGTCAGTGCTTGAGAGCCTAGCCAATTAATCTGCTCTTCGAGAAAATCGGTTTTCATTAATTATTCTAACACATTCACTAGAACACAGAAACATGGTACTGTGGAAGGAGTGGGACGATGCACTATTGGAAATGACCCACAAAGCAAAAACAAAATAAATATATTTCTCCTTCAACCTTAGCAACTAACTACCCACTGCCTCCTGGGATACAACAATATGTATACTGTGTGTAACTGTATCTAGCTGAACAAAGTGCTTCAAAGGGGTATCCAGACTAGCTGTTTGGCATTATATAAAGTAGTACATAGCTTATGCTGATTTCTCCATTAAAACATAATTCTCAAAAAACAACTACAAAACGTCTTGTTCTACAAGAGGAAATCACACTATATTAAAAACGATAAAATAACATGTTAGCAATAAAACAAGCCAAATCATCTTTAAGAAAAACATGTTAAGAGTTTACACATAGGTAGCGTCTTGGACGAGGTTGCCTGCGACTTTCACTACTTCCACTTACTCTCCTGCCCATAAACGTAAGAAAGCCTCCTATCTGTTGATAATCAGCATCTTCAACATATAACCATCTTAAATCATCACATTCTAATCTCTCAACAGAGGGCACAAAAGGAAAAAATGCCTCATGTCTTCAGTAATACTCATTTACATAAAAGCAGATAAATAATCTTGTCCATTCCAATTTACAATTCTAGATTTAAGGGGCCCCATATCCTTCCTAAACTTGCCCACCAAAGCTCTTAAAACTGCGTAAGTACAAGTCTAATAAAACAAGCCTCTTATAAAGGAAACGTGCACACACTAGAAGAGAACAAAGAGGAGAGTAATGCTTTAGTATCCCAAATCAGTGACCGAATCTGTTAATTATTTAAAAGCTTAATCTGCATCATTAAGTCCTGACATGAAGCAATAAAAATAACGGGGCCCTGGAGCATACTTTCACACGTAACCGCACAAATTCAACATTTTGGAAACATATGCTAGCAAGGTATAGGATTCTGAGCCCTCTCGACAACTACAATTGAGGGAATCCATTTTATATATTAGGATTAGTTTATTTAATCTGCTGACATTTCGTCATAATAAAAAGGGGTTAGGGGGGGTGTCACAAAATTCCAAGCACTGAAGAATATGATCATCAACTCCAGCCTTCAAAAATAAGTGCCGGTGCTCAGCACCGGAAACAACAAGCACAAATTAAGCACTGATTTGAAATAAAAGTAGATAATTCCACTTCAATTTTGGGGAACCCTCTTACACAATCTTGTTTCTTTTATAACATTGTCCAACCGTTTTGAAAACACTTCTACATCACATTGGTCTTTGGGGGTTGATTTTAGCTGCAGTGCCCCAAACTATACTCTAAATGGTTTTGTAGTTCTCCAGAATATTGATAAGTGGTTGTGGGTCATCCACATAAAAAACGGAAACAAAATATTCTGCAAGATCTGAAAAGGTGGCCTAAAATCACACCTCTCTGATCTTAATATATTTTGGTGTCAGTGTTTTATACCTAAGTAACGATCCGATATAGAAAACCCACTTGTAAGACCTGCTTGATTCATGGGAATATTACTGCAAATAGCCCAATCTTCAACTCTAGTCGATTACTAATCATTTACTAAACAATTTACTTAAAATTTCCAGAAGCATGATTGGTCTGTTTGATTTAGCTTCATACTACTCATATTATTTTTTTTGTTAAGGGACAATAATCTCTTCCTTCTGGGGGCACAGCAATTGTCATTCCTCAGGTTAGGTTACCATCTTGTACGACTACTGGGACAAAACTTAAAGATACTTGAACCTAAAACCAGGTTGGGACAGGTGTTTCACCACTTACATGTAGTTCAAGCAAAAAAAAAAAAAAAGTCCTCTCTAGTTGCGTGCGGGCGCTCTCAGTCACTGTTGTCAATATGTTCATCAATTTATCCTATCAAGCTTGGAGGCACCACCACAAGAGCCAATGCATTGCCTTTATGACATTTAACACGAGCCATCATTATCCAAAAAGCTTCCACATCCCTTTTGTTTACAATGTCTAACAGTGTATTCCACGTCTGTAAGATAAACTCTCGTTTCTTGGCATTGAAAGTATTTATATAGCTTGTTAAAGTCTAGCTTAACAGCACAGCAAGTACACAAGACCTGGACCTCGTGGTCTGTATTTGTAACAAACCCACGAATAAACCCTCTGAATAACAAAAATACCAACTCAAGATCCTCCGTTTGACCACTCTTATCAGATTGTAATACCAAGTCACTCTAATGTTCCTCTGTATTATTTACACAGTCTCCTAAAGCGTGCTTTGCCACCAAGTATCAGTGTAGTACATTTACATGTAGGTTATGCAGCATTATATGAAAATAAATGTTATAGCAAATGCACACGCAGTCAGTGAGACTAAAAGAAAGTAGGCTGTGGTAGGCCTCCACAAAGCGCATGGAGAGAGTGTTGAAGCTCATTCAGTTACTGCCATTTCTGCCCACGTTGTCCAAACGGACTGTCAATTTCATTATCTGACGGCAGTCGAATTAAAGTGCACTGAGCAACTGCCTTCATAGGTCACCGAGCAGCCACGAGACGGTAATGACATTGGAGCGCAAGCAATCGACCCACATTTGAACAGTCACCACAAAGGGAAAATGTTTCCAAAATCGCATGCCATTCTGTTGTGCTGACTTCTAATTTGCCCAGACAAAAAAGGCTTACTGTAAAATGAGCTAATAGCATACTCTAACTATTTTAACCACGTGTAACCTGCTTCCCATTAAATACATCAAATTAGATCACTGCAAACATACCACTTCTAACAAAAGACAAGCATTCATATCGCCAACTTCTAGCCTAATTGATCTTTCCACTGCTATTTGTTGTATACATAATGGCACAGTCAAATGTTAAATTAATAGGCAGGAAACAAACAATTTACAAAACTGGTGTTGGACCTGGCCCTTTTACAGGGTCATTCCCCAGACTTTTTGCTTTTGCCTCCTTATTTTTCTGACCTTTGTTGGCTGACGTTTTGACTTTGAGCACTTTTTCACTGCTAACCAGTGCTAAAGTGCATGTGCTCTCTCTTACAAATTTGGTATGATTGGATTATACCTGATTGGCATATTTAATTTACCTATAAGTCCCTTTTAAAGTGGTATCCCTATACCCAGGGACTGTAAATTAAATGCTACTAGTGGGCCTGCAGCGCTGCTTGCGCCACCCACTGAAGTAGCCTGTCAAACCTATCTAAGGCCCGCTAGCGCAGAGCCTGTGTGCGCAGTTTTCTGCCACAGGGACCTGGCATCTAAATTTACTTGCCAGGCCCAGAACTCCCCTTTTACTACACGTAAGTCACCCCTAAGGTACGCCCTAGCTAGCCCTTTGGGCAGGGTGCCATGTATGTAGAAGGCAGGACATGTGCCATGTTGCGTGGCCTGTTCTGGTAGTGACAAACAGCCTAACTTGGTGTCTCACTGCTGTGAGTGCTGCCCTCTCATAGGATTGCATTGGAAATGCCCTGCCTTTATTACTATCACAGAAATGCCACTTCTAGAAAGTGCGCATTTATCTGTGCTTATGACTTTGGTGTTTTTCAGCTTGTCTCCAATCAACATCCGGGCAGACTGACAGTTGGGGCTTTGTGCATACTTCTCAGACAGCCTGAACACAGGGAGGGTGGAGGTGACACAGAGATGCATCTACATTTTGTAAAGCCTTCCTGGGCTGAGAAAAGGGAGAGGCGGGGCAAACCTGCATTTGTAAAGACTGTGCCCTGGCCTCACACAATAGGGTCGTTAACCCCCCACTGATGTTTGGAGCCTGTACTGAAAGGAGAGAGGGGGCACTCCCAGAACCAGTTGTAACTGGCTGGAACCTCCTCTCCCTACCATTGAAAAACACTGTAAGAACTGACTAAGTACAGGGGAATTTTCCCCACAATTTGACCATTCTGGGAACTTGAAACTGGACACAGAACGCTGATGAATGGACTCACCAGGAAACCACCTTGGACTGCTGCTGTTGTGCTGACCTGTGACCTGCCTGGTCACTAGGAGGAACTGCCACCACCTGCACCCTTGTGCTGGCCTGTAGCTGGGCCCACCAGCCCTGTGCTTCTTCTTCTTGTGGATTGCTCCCAGGGGCAGGGTGTTGTGGCCCTCACCCCTGCCAACCCTCCTGCCACTTTGCCCACACACTTTCCAAAGGGGCTCCTTTGTTGTTGAGGAAAAATCACTGCCGCAGCCCAGGCTGCAGATTTGACCTGAGCGCTGTATTGGGAACATTGGGAATCAATGCCAAAGATCACCGCCCGCAGCCCGTGCCTCAGATGGGCATTATCGCTTTCAGAAACGCTGTGTTTTTGCCCTCCGAGTCACTGCCGCAGCCCGGGTTCCTGGGCTGTTGTTAGCGCGAGGTCCGCGCTCAACTGGGTGCCCCCGGGGCACAAAGAAACCTCATTGGAGCCAGCGTGCCCCTAGCGGCGCCCCCGGGGCACGGTCCGCTCCTAGGAGCGCACCCGGCCGCCTCCTCTCTTCCTGGGAGGGTCCCGGCAGCCGGGAACAGCTCCCGAACACTCGCGCACTGATTCAGGTGCACACAAGTGCTTCTTCAGGCCCCCCGGAGGGGTCCAGGCTCACCGGGCCACTTGCAGGACACGGAGAAAGCGCGAGGAGCGCCCCTTCTCTGGTCTCTGCCCTAGGAGCCGAACGCTCCTGTATTTGAGCAGATTTCCCTTCATGCCGGCCTCGGGAAGGGAGACCTCGTCGGAGGTCCCTTCCCGGTTTTGGCCATAACTTGTTGCTGGGCCACGCCCGGCCCCCACCCCACGGACAGGGTGCGAGGAGGCCGAGGCAGGCCCCCACCACGAGGGAGGGCACCCCCGTTTGGCACACAGGAGCGCCGGGGGCCCCCGTGATCATCTCCAGCCACTGGAAGTGCCTTCCTCCCCCAGCCAACAGGTACTCTTTAGGAAATTTAGGAGCCTAATATGGACTTGCAGAGGTTTGCTATTTCCTACCTGTGTACTGGTGATACATATATGTTCTAATGTTCCTTTTCTAGGCATGTCTAGCTGATATGTATTTATATGACTTGTGGTATATTCTCTAATGTTCCTTTTATGGGTATTTAGAAATTGTTCATGGCAAGTGCATATACCTTTTACTATAATTCCTGACTACTGCTTATGTTGCAGAATCCTGAGTACTTACGTGTTCTAATGTGACAACTGCATATTCTTGCAGAGTATTAGTAACTTGTGTAACATTCTGACAACTGCTAAGGTAGCAGGGTATTTACGTGTAATGTTGGTCTAATTATGTTTTGAGCAATACAGATTATTTTTACATAGCTCAGTGTTGTGTTTACTTTGTGGTGTATATTTTGCGTCACGTGTGTTGTGTGTTGTGCAAACGCTTTACACATTGCCTCCAGGTTAAGCCTAACTGCTTGTGCCAAGCTACCAAGGGGGTGAGCAGGGGTTATCTTGGACGTGTAACTCCCAAGCCCTGACTAGAGTGGGTAGGTTCTGCCTGGCTGAGGTGCATACCCTAGCCAACCAGAAACCCCATTTCTAACATTGGTTGTCAGCGGTGAGGATAGGACTTGCGCTTGCACAGTACCTTGTGGCTCATTTTTGCACCGCAAATTGCACTTAGACCATTACATGTTTTAATTATCTTTTCTTAAATTATTCTCCTGTTCTCTCAAACTAGTCATTTAAATTTTACTCCTGTGTTGTATACTCGCACTTTTGACTCTTGTGTTTATGCTAGTGTTGTGCTCTTAACAAAATGGAGTCCACCTTTGACATGGAAATGTTGTATTACACTCTACAAGAGTTAAGGGGATTCTGCAGGGAGAGAGGTATACCTTTTATAGAGGCTGAAGTCCATGAAGGGACTCTCAGGAGAGCCCTGTTTAATTCTGAGGAGGCAGACTTCATAGCAGAAAAAGAGGCCCAAGAGAGGGAGGGTTCTGAGGGAGAAAATGACTGGCCAGGGACGCCAGTAGATGGAGAAGACCCCATAGAGGGGGATTACCTTACTGGGTACTTGCGTAGCAGCAGCGCCACCTCCCATTCCCTGTCACCTGAGGAGCTCAGAGATAGGCGGGAAGAGAGGGACCTGAAGCTGCAGCTAGCTAGGCTGGCTGTAGAAGAGAGACAGGCTGAGGTTGAAAAAACCTTAGCCCAGGAGAGGATGGCAGAGGCTGAAAGGGCCTTTACCAGAGAAAGGCTTGCTCTAGAGAGCAGTCTTACAAATCTGGACTCACCAGTAATGCAGGTGGAGTCCACTGGGGGCAGCATTTTTAGTGTTAGGCACAATCCTTACCTACCCACAGATTTGGTACCTGGGTTCAAGGAGGGAGATGACATACGTCAGTGGCTTAAGGGGTATGAAGAAGCTCTAGTTGAGCGCAGGATTCCTGAGACAGATTGGGTAACTGTCCAAGAGAGCTATATTCCTGAGGTGGAAAGGGATGTCCTACTGGCCTCAGAAGGGAGTTACAGGCAGGGGTATCCCCACATCAGAAAGGCCCTGATAGAAGAGTATGGTCTCACCCCTGAAGATTACAGGTTGAGGTACGGAGGCAGCATGAAGCTGTCTCACCAGTCTTGGGAGGATTTTATGGGGACTTGTAGCAAAGCACTAACAGGATGGGTGGAGGGTAGCAGAGCAACCACTTATGAAGGGCTGTTTAGTCTCATTCTAAGAGAACACATGTTCCGTTGCTGTTTTTCAGAGCAAACCAACACATGTCTTACTTTAAGTTCTCTGACCCCAGGGAGCTTGCAAAGGAGGCTGACCTCTGGCTTAGTGCCAGGGGAGCTGGTCAGACACCAAGGGCTGTCTTAGGTTCACCCCTGGAAGGGGTGGGGGAGGTTCTGGGTAATTCAGGCCAAATTCTGAGCGGGGAAGGTGCAGGGGTACGCATGTCTTGGAAGGCACCCGGAAGGGGCCCCAAGGCAGGAAATTAACTGTTCCAGGTAAAGTTTTCAGCGGGAGGAAGTAGGATTGTTAAGGACCTATCCTCTTACGTATGCCTTAGAGGGCTCCTTATCGGTACACCGAGGCGAGAATTTAACCAACCCCGACAACGTTCTGAGAAGGGAGGGTGCAGGATCCACAGGGACCTGTCCTCCTCTGCAGGTCTAGGAAGGTACCCAGGAGGCACCCCAATGCGGGAGGGTAGTCGTTACCAAAGACCAATCCTGTAAAAAGGATGTTCTAAAGTCTGAAGGAGAAGGGGCGACACCTGGGAACAGGGTTGCTCCAACTCTGGAGATCAGCAGCACCACCCCGCAGAGGGGGGTGTCGGTGCTTCCTTTTGAGGGTTTGAGGGACGTCACTCCTCTGACTCCTGTCCAGCAAAAGGGTATCGTCCCTAGGTTGGAAGACCAGATCCTGGGCAACCCCCTAGATCTGAAAATAGAGACTGCTGTAACCAGCATCTCTACTGATGCATTCTCTAGGGATTCAGTTCCTTCAAGAGGGGATTCACGGGAAGACACTTCCCTGACTCCTGTCCAGCAAAAGGGTAACGTCCCTAGGTTGGAAGATGCATGCCCTAGGGATTCAGTTCCTGTAAGGGAGAGTTTGAGGGAGGGCACTCCCCTGACTCCTGTCCAGCAAAAGGGTACCGTCCCTAGGTTGGAGAACCAGCCCAAGGGTACCGTCCCTAGGTTGGAAAACCAGGTCCAGGGTAGCTCCCTTGACCTGGAGGTGGAGAAGGCTGTCCTCAGTCTCTCTACCATTACTTCTGGGGGTATCACTCCTGATGGGAGGGTGCGGAACTCTAGAAGGAGGGGCAGGAGGAGGAAAGGCTCTTTCCTGACCCCAGCTCAGCCAGAGGGGAAGGACCCTGGGTTGAGAGACCAGTTACAGGGGGGATCCTCTGAACTGGTGGGTGAGCTGACCAGGAACGACTGTAACAAGCGCCCTGGCAGTTCTGGATTCTGGGGGTACAACTCCTTCTCGGAGGAGGCGGAACCCTAGAAGGAGGGGCAGGAGGAGAGATTCTCCCCTGGGCCCTATTCAAGCTATGGGACCAGTTCCTAGGCTAGAAGGCCAGTGGCAGGGGGTAACTCCTGAACTGGTGGGAAGGAGAGTGGAAACAGGATGCTATGCACCTGGGGCTCCCGCCCCCCACTCTGAGAGGTTTCAGAGGCCAGTGGCCCCGGGCTTGCCTGGGACCTGGCTCTGGCCACAGACAACTAGGACGCCTCCCTGGGTTAGCTTAGATTGTCTTGGGAGCATAGACAGAGGAATTCAACTGGGTTCAGATTGGCGTAGAACTGGATCATGTACCTGCAGGTGCGGGCCAGGGTCCTGGTTCTATCACCCTAATCAGGGAAGTCCATCAAGGTATTGATTGATCTCCCCTGGCTTTGGGCTGGTAGGGGGTCATGTTGGACCTGGCCCTTTTACAGGGTCATTCCCCAGACTTTTTGCTTTTGCCTCTTTATTTTTATGACCTTTGTTGGCTGACGTTTTGACTCTGAGCACTTTTTTACTGCTAACCAGTGCTAAAGTGCATGTGCTCTCGCTTACAAATTTGGTATGATTGGATTAGGCCTGATTGGCATATTTAATTTACCTATAAGTCCCTTGTAAAGTGGTATCCCGATACCCAGGGCCTGTAAATTAAATGCTACTAGTGGGCCTGCAGCGCTGCTTGCGCCACCCACTGAAGTAGCCTGTCAAACCTATCTAAGCCTGCTAGCGCAGAGCCTGTGTGCGCAGTTTTCTGCCACAGGGACCTGGCATCTAAATTTACTTGCCAGGCCCAGAACTCCCCTTTTACTACATGTAAGTCACCCCTAAGGTACGCCCTAGCTAGCCCTTTGGGCAGGGTGCCATGTATGTAGAAGGCAGGACATGTGCCATGTTGCGTGGCCTGTCCTGGTAGTGACAAACAGCCTAACTTGGTGTCTCACTGCTGTGAGTGCTGCCCTCTCATAGGATAGCATTGGAAATGCCCTGCCTTAGGTGTAAGGGGTATTGTCTGATTTATGAGGGGTAGCGTAGGCATGTTTGGTATGGTTGTGACAGTGATAAGAAATGCTGCTTACTAGTGTAGGTGTATTTTTTATTACTATCACAGAAATGCCACTTCTAGAAACTGCGCATTTATCTGTGCTTATGACTTTGGTGTTTTTCAGCTTGTCTCCAATCAACGTCTGGGCAGACTGACAGTTGGGGCTTTGTGCATACTTCTCAGACAGCCTGAACACAGGGAGGGTGGAGGTGACACAGAGGTGCATCCACATATTGTAAAGCCTTCCTGGGCTGAGAGGAGAGGCGGGGCACACCTGCATTTGTAAAGACTGTGCACTGGCCTCACACAATAGGGTCGTTAACCCCCCACTGATGTTTGGTGCCTGTACTGAAAGGAGAGAGGGGGCACTCCCAGAACCAGTTGTAACTGGCTGGAACCTCCTCTCCCTACCATTGAAAAACACTGTAAGAACTGACTATAAGTACAGGGGAATTTTCCCCACAATTTGAACATTCTGGGAACTTGAAACTGGACACAGAACGCTGATGAATGGACTCACCAGGAAACCACCTTGGACTGCTGCTGTTGTGCTGACCTGTGACCTGCCTGGTCACTAGGAGGAACTGCCACCACCTGCACCCCTTGTGCTGGCCTGTAGCTGGGCCCACCAGCCCTGTGCTTCTTCTTGTTGTGGATTGCTCCCAGGGGCAGGGTGTTGTGGCCCTCACCCCTGTCAACCCTCCTGCCACTTTGCCCACAGCGCTTTCCAATGGGGCTCCTTTGTTGTTGAGGAAAAATCACCGCCGCAGCCCAGGCTGCAGATTTGATCTGAGCGCTGTTTTGGGAACCTTGGGAATCACTGCCAAAGATCACCGCCGCAGCCTGGGCCTCAGATGGGCATTATCGCTTTCAGAACCGCTTTGTTTTTGCCCTCCGAGTCACCGCCGCAGCCCGGGTTCCTGGGCTGTTGTTAGCGCGAGGTCTGCGCTCAACTGGGGGCCCCCGGGGCACAAAGAAACCTCAGTGGAGCCGGCGCGCTCCTAGCAGCGCCCCCGGGGCACGGTCCGCTCCTAGGAGCGCCCCAGGGGCACCAGGGACAGCTCCTGAACACTCGTGCACCGATTCAGGTGCACGCGAGTGCTTCTTCAGGCCTCCCAGAGGGGTCCAGGCTCACCGGGCCACTTGCAGGACATGGAGAAGGCGCGAGGAGCGCCCCTTCTCCGGTCTCTGCCCTAGGAGCCGAACGCTCCTGTATTTGGGCAGATTTCCCTTCACGCCGGCCTCGGGAAGGGAGACCTCGTCGGAGGTCCCTTGCCGGTTTTGGCCATAACTTGTTGGGCCACGCCCGGCCCCCACCCCACGGACAGGGTGCGAGGAGGCCGAGGCAAGCCCCCACCACGAGGGAGGCCCCCCCCGTTTGGCACACAGGAGCGCCGGGGGCCCCCGTGATCATCTCCAGGCACTGGAAGTGCCTTCCTCCCCCAGCCAACAGTTACTCTTTAGGAAATTTAGGCTCTAGGAGCCTAATATAGACTTGCAGAGGTTTGCTATTTTCTACCTGTGTACTGGTGATACATATATGTGCTAATGCTCCTTTTCTAGGCATGTCTAGCTGATATGTATTTATATGACTTGTGGTATATTCTCTAATGTTCCTTTAATGGGTATTTAGAAATTGTTCATGACAAGTGCATATACCTTTTACTATAATTCCTGACTACTGCTTATGTTGCAGAATCCTGAGTACTTACGTGTTCTAATGTGACAACTGCATATTCTTGCAGAGTATTAGTAACTTGTGTAACATTCTGACAACTGCTAAGGTAGCAGGGTATTACTTACGTGTAATGTTGGTCTAATTATGTTTTGTGCAATACAGATTATTTTTACATAGTTCAGTGTTGTGTTTACTTTGTGGTGTATATTTTGCGTCACGTGTGTTGTGTGTTGTGCAAACGCTTTACACATTGCCTCCAGGTTAAGCCTGACTGCTCGTGCCAAGCTACCAAGGGGATGAGCAGGGGTTATCTTGGACGTGTAAGTCCCAAGCCCTGACTAGAGTGGGTAGGTTCGGCCTGGCTGAGGTGCATACCCTAGCCAACCAGAAACCCCATTTCTAACAACTGGTAAATTACATAAGCTCTAACAACAGGTTAACCCATTCTGCCCTTTATGAAATGTTGCCCACACCCTATATTTACAGTTACAGGTCCATACGATGCTACACTCAGAAGGTGGAGGACGAGCCTGTTTCAGGGACACAACTCGCAAAAAAAATATTGGTATTTCATAAGCAAAGTTTTGCAGCATAATGCTGTGTGCAGCTGCCCCGCTGCCTTCGGGTTGTTATTCAAAAAGAAATCAACTGACACAATGGAAAAAAAGCATCCCCAGGAAGTATGCAGCCTTGAAATCGAGTACAAAACTACACAGATTTCGGGCACCGATGGTGTAAAGATGAAAAGTGTAGTACAATGACAACGCATTTTAGCCTGAATGTGCATGTTCCGTTTTTGAGAAGGTGAGTGGGTGGAGCTGAAATGGGTGGAGCTGAGAATTTTAGTCTGCTAGTCCACTATACATATAATTAGATTACTTCACTATAAATATCAAATGGACTACAGGCAGTTACACATTATGCATTGAACACAACCGAGATAACTGGATAGGACTGCTACTACAAATAGCAATATCATTAGCATTTATTTGTCCGAAAACGAGGCCGTTCAACTTTGCTCAAAATATGCTGTTTTCATAAATCAGAGTATGAGAAACAAGCAAGACGTTTAAAAAACAATAAAGCAGGCAAACATGCAGCAGCTAGGGTTTTGTAACTTCATTTCATGGGTACAACAGTTGTGAAAGGTCCTTACCTAAAATATATTATCACCTCAGAAACTATTTTCAATTCTTCTTAATATCTGTCTATTTGAGTTTTGACTCCTATTTACACAATAAAGTCTGAATGTCTTTTGGGGTCTATTTGGAGTAAATTATCATAAAATCAATGAGATTTAATGTAAATTAATGTTTTTTCAGAGATATTTACGGAACTCCTGGTTGCCAGCAAAGTTAAACATCAATAGTCAAATACATTTAACTAAATATGCCTATTTCAGTGATATTCGGGTACGAAATTCATTGGGGAGACCCCCTTCCCCAATTTAGGTCAAGAACTCAAATATTAACTTGCACTGTTAACATTAAATATGATTTTAAAATAATTCTGTGCAACGAAAATGCAAAATCTACTGTACACGAGTCTTTTTAAAAAAACCTATACCAATTCCAAATAACATATTCGTCCTAACAGTGAACCAAACAACGCGCTTAGTGCTTCACAGGGGAGAGTTTGTCAATCACGTTCAGGCTTTATGACAAAGACCTCAATTCTCCGAACAGCGGCATTATAGAATATTTCTTTTAAGCACATTGACGATATATCTGCCTGACAGTTCTGAGAGACTCTCTGCGATGGGATGTGAGGGGGTATGGTGTTTGTTTAGTAAAATAAGCTTATTTTAGGAGCCGGGTAAGAAGGCAGCACTGGAATAAAGCCAAAACAAATGTCAACGACATGGGAGGAGGTGGGAGGAACGGAATGCTACAATAAAACGCAGGCAGCTACCAGCCTAAAATACGCACATTCAAAGGGGACCACAAAAGAAATGTAAAAAAATAGCCCATCACAGCAACAGATAAAGAAACCGAAGTAGAACAATACAGTAGTAGGTCACTGCTCTGAAATAGCACAAGGAGAGAGAAAAAGGCAGAACTCACCACTAGCGAACAAGAATTTTTAAAGGACACTGCAACCAACAAATGAAATTGCTTTAACCCACAGTATGAGTATTCTTAAGTATACACCAGATCGAACGCCTACGCTCGACCTAAAGCAAAGCATTTTATACTAATTCACTAACTATTTAACTCTAATTGTGGGTTCTGAAGTAGCATATTACTTGATGTAAAGCACTTCAACGCCTCGTCAGGTGCAGTGAGCGCTATATAAAACACTATACAATTACAATAGTAGGGGATTTCGATCTCCTCCCAATTGTAGAGCATTCAAAATGCTGCTGCTACAACAATTCCCAAACTGCCCACCTCTGTCCACATTTCTCTATATCTTGAAAGTTTGCACTGACTTTCAATTAAGAAGAGAGCCAACTTTAAAAACCTATGCCTAACTTTTAAATCAGTAAAGGATTTAGGCCCTAAGAATTTCTCTAAATTCATCTGCAGACGTACCCCATCACTGTCTGTGCTAAGCCTCCACCAATCTTTTGGTTGTTCCGTGTATTCAACATGCTCAGCACAGAGGATGAGCCCTATACCTTAATGCCCCTAGAAATGAAAAACACTTCCTGGTCAACTGAGATAGCAAATAAGCTTCATGACCTTCAGGATGAGCCTCAAAACCCACCTGTTTAAAACTACTATTTAGGCTTCACCTCTATCCACTTTTTTTATGTCTGTCAGAATCCCTCTTGCGCCAGGATGCCCTTTTCTGAGTAACTGCTAGCTTTAAAAGCTTAATTAATATAACATAATATTTGAGCAAGGGGAGTAAGGCATCTGGACTCTGGTCTGATCCCAAATGAAACTGTGGCGTACAAGAGGATGCTAGGAGGTGTTGGTCAGCTTTCAAACAAACGTATGGTCACTGGAGTTAATGCTAAAAAAGGAAGTGGTGGAAGGATGTGGTTTTTACTTGCCAGCCTCAGTTAAACCACTTTAATAACAAGGTGTTGGTGCTCATCTAGACAAGAAGGTTAAGTGTGTGTATTGAATAGCAGTTCAGGCTGGACAGTTCTTCTGGAGCAGGACCAAAGCTAATTTGCATATGGCTGGTCTATGTCTAGAATGGCCCAGTGGACAAAAAAAGCGCTGGACCATGGGCAGAGTAATTCTCAGTGTCTGACATTAATTTAAGCATTAATTTAAGCATTCCATCCATCACCTTTTGTTTTCCTTGATGTGCAGGGAGCATAATTCCAGGTCACAAGCCCTAATTTCAACCCTAACAGCCACAGACAGGCAGTACCCTTAAATAGGACTACCCTGGTGCTGAAACATCCCAGGCAACAGATTAAAAAAAGGGCCTACACTGGAAAGGATGAGCTGCTTGTAATGGCTGCGGTAGGGACTTCCTTGGGCAGCTTTTCTGCACATGCGTGGGACACGCCCATGTCTGCTGGGTGCCTTTATCTGCAGCTGGCCTTGTGGTGACCTGCAGTACTGTGAGGGCCAGGAGTACAAGTAGGAGCTCCACAATCTACACCCTCCTCAAATGATGTCCTGCAGCAGAGACAGTGCTGCTCACTTACGCATGATGTCTGAAGGCGGCTCTGTGTTTCAATGGATGACATCAGCATTCCATGGAGCCACAGGAAGGCCAACTGGCTAACATTCCTGACCCAGAAACTGCTATTACCTGCTCAGACTGGCTTCTTTCCTATGAAGTGGGCCTCATTTGAGTGAAACTGGAAAAGAGGCTTTGAGCAAGATCCCCACACTCCAAGGAAATATAGACACTGAGAGAAAGTTTCTCTGTGGTGCTCACGGTTTTATGGTTGGGCCTTGTTGAAACAGACAAGAGTGTGACTTTCCAAGGCATAGGGATGCCAATCAGGCACTTGTCTCTTAGTAAAGGCTGTGTGTCAAGCAATATTGGTAGTTCTATTAGTTAACGTGGAGGTGTCCGAACCTAATCATGCATTAGAATATACAAAAGAAAATAACATGCAACAATATTTTCCTTAAAAAGACACTTATAACAATATTTTATAAAAAATAAGGCAATATGTTTGAAAAGATGCAAACATTGTGAGATATTAAAAAAGAAGCAAATAGTGCAGGTCTCATAGCAGTGTTACACTTACTAGTGTAGAAACAATTAAAAAAGCTGATTTTAGTACAAGTACAATAATGATAAGTTGAAACAATGCACCTGAACAAAGGGCCACATAGATAATTGCTCATTAGCCCTAGTAGAATATGGGTACTACCAGAATGCTGTTGACGATTTGAACCAATCCGTGGATCATCATCAGGACAGCAAATAATTTATGAAGCATTTGGAGCAATAGTCCTAAACCAGGGGCCATGCACATAATTCCAAGAGTCAGTAAATGGCGATGTTGGAGAACACAATCAAGCAATGTCATAAAATATGGATTATAACCTCCGCATAAAGGTTAAACACAAAGAATGCTTGACAACCTGGTCAAACAGGAGGGGAGGCAGCAGCCATCACTAGCCACTTTCCGCTTTAGAATAAGTGAGTAAAAGCTAATCCTCACAGTAAACACACACATATGTAATATCATTCTTTGCAAATTCTGCTCCAAGTGCCAGTCCAGCATACAAGAAGTTTTAAAGAAATACAAACTATATTGTGTTGTAACTGTCACATGTGTTACCAAAGGGAAGAGAGAAATGTCACGTCCTGTCCCAAAAAACAGTCATCAGAACAATTCCTGTGCTCATATTAGCCAACTGGCGGACCAGGAGAGGCGCTTGAAACAGCAGGAAGCTAAACTGGCTGACTTGGAGGACAGATAACCCTGGAACAATGTGCGTATACTGGGGGTACCAGAGGCCACAGAGTCTGCACCAGTTGAACAATTTTTAAAGGCATTGATACCAACGGTGATGCCAGGGCTGGGCAGTGAGGATGGCCTACAAGTGGACAGAGCACACAGAACACCTGGTGGAAGGCCCAAACCCGGCGCACTGCCTTACATGTTGATTGCCCGAATGCTATGATACAAGGACAATATGAGTATACTGGTGGCAGTGCATCAGCAGGGTGAGGTTGAATTCAACGGAAACCGCATTTCTACCCAGATTATGAAGTGGAGACCCAGAAGTGATGCAGAACACCCAGAAGTGATGCAGAACATTTGTGGATGTGAAGAGGAAACTAAGAGAAAAAGGTTGGGGCAATGCCCTGCTGCCGCCAGCATGTCTCAGAGTGGACTTAGAGGGGAAAAGGTGTTTTTTTGAACGAGCTGAAGAAGCCATGCAATTCTTAGAGAGTAAATAACAGGCTGAGTGGGAAGGGAAATATATGATTCACTGAGAATCACTAATTGTGGTGGGAAATGTGTTTATGTGGTTTCGATGATGAGAAGGGGAAGTCAACAATGGTGGTATTGTCACGGCTGGGGGGGTGGGGGTACATCACATTTGACTGAGCATATTATATGTGTCTGTTCTGGGGGAAGGTGAAACTTGAGTAGACTGTTGCTCCTTACTTTTTGTGTGATAAATGGCAGCACTGTCCACGGGGTACCCCCTTCCAGGGAACCCAGGGGACAACGTGCTGTAATGGCATTTTTTGATGTTCTTGGAGGGGAAGACAACATGTGGCCAGGTGACCACACAGGAGAGGAAGTAGGACGTTCATGCTGTTAACCCAAGGAGAGGGAGCGAACACAGTGAGATAATCTGAGACACATTCAGTCAATGGCTAAGACAGTACACGGACACAGAAGGAAGTACAACACAGACACGTGGGTAATCTTATCCTGGAATGTAAAGGGGATCCATAATCCTGTCAAGCGACAATGGATATGGTCATATGTATGTAAACAACAAGCAAAAATAGTAACTCTTCAGGAGACGCACCTGCTTCCACAAGAACATGAGAAGTTGTGTGCAAAATGGGGGGGGGGGGGAGGGTCGGAATGTAGTATGCCACCTTTAGCTCAGCACGTGGGGTATTACAATGGGTGGATGCTAGTGTTCCCTTATGAGTAGATATTGAAGTAAAAGCAGCTGATATGCTGAAAAGGTGGAGGAGACTGGTGGCATGCCCACAATACTGCTAAACACATATGCTCCCAATATTGACACGCTGGATTTCTTTGAAAAGGTGGTGAGGCTGATTATCACCTAAGCCCATTACACTGTGGTGTGGATCGGGGTCCACAATTATGTACGGGATAAAGAACTAGACATCTCAAGACAGGCCGTTGGGCAGGACCTCAAGGGCACTAATAAAGGTATGGAAACTATGAATCTTCTAGAACTGTGAAAGGCGGAACATGGGAACACAAGGGAGTACTCCTTTTTATTCACACCCACATGGCACATTTTCTAGGATCCACTGCTTATTGATACATCTGGAACAAGTGGAGGATTTTGGAGAGATTAGATACTTAGATCGCACATTACTGGATCATGCCCTATTGGTGGCAAAGTTAAGAGGCTGTGTGTACTTAGCATTAATTCTGCAGTGGCCATTTCAATCCCGGGCACTCGGGACCAGGCATATAGGGAAGACATTAGGGGCACAGTCCCAGAGTTCTTTTCTCTCAATGTGGGATTGGTTCCCTCCGCTGGGGTACTCTGGGAAGCGTTTAAGGTAACGATAAAAGGGAAGTGTATAGCCACCACCTATGGGGTTCGTAGGTCCTTGACAAACACAGTGACACAACTGGAAAGTCAGCTGGGGGATACAGAGAGGCAGGCCCATACACAGAAGAGATATGGGATGATAGAAACAGATTACAAGGAGAACTGGAGGGGGCTTGTGACACCCTCAGGAAACATGTCTTTAAAACATACACAGAATTCCAACATGACCAGAGGGACACACCAGCCAGACTGTTTTCATGACTGCTCAATAGAGAGATGTATGCCCAACAGGGCCAAAGAGATATGCCAGGCATAACTGAAATATTAGATGAGGCGCATCTCCTCAGATAAATGTTGTAGTGAGAGAAGACCTGAATGCCCTGATAGATGAGTCGGATTTTCAATGGGTCATAAAACAAATAAACATAAGGAAAGCACCTGGGAACGATGGTTTATAAGTGGAGTTTCACCAGAAGTATGCAAATCTACTCTGTACACTGCTGCTAGCTTCTATAGGAAGGCGTTTGAGGTTGGCGTCTTAATGGAGTCCCTGAAGGAGGTTTGAATAGTGGTCCTCACTAAAGTGGGAAGGGATCCAACTGACTGTGTATCATATCTCCCCCTGGTCTTCGATCAATATAGATGCTAAGGTCCTGGGGAAGGCACTGGCCCACTGCTTGTCTGAAGTAGTGGGAGATATTATACACCCGGACCAGGCAGGATACCCAGGGGGTTGCACTACTACCACCAACATTAGGAACACATTTCTAATAATGGAACAGATAGAGAAGGGGGAGAGCCCTGCGCCCTGGCAAGTCTGGATGCTCACAAGGCCTTTGATACGGTAGACTGGGTGTTTATGGACCAAGTGCTACAACAATATAATTTGGGAGCGGATTACCTAAAATAGGTTCCCCTCTTGTACACAAGTAGTAGAGCAGGGCGAAAAGTGTGAAACAGAGTCTCAGACAGTTGTAAGGTGGGGAGGGGAACCTGGCAGGGGTGTACCCTCTCCCTGCTCATATTTGCATTAGAATTGGAGCCATTGGCACACCTTGTCCTGACCAAGCATGAAACAGGTGGGGTGACGGTGGGAGACAAGAGGGAAATTATTTCCCTTTATGCAGATGACATTTTGTTGACCATCTGGAACCCAGAGACTAGATGGCAAGCAGTTTACAATACAATTGCAGCAGTGGGAATGCCCTCTGGGTTCAAACTCAGTACTGTACCCCATGGGATATGACCGTGCAACAGATAGTGATCTACCAAGTATAATAATTCAAACAAACCCAGCTAAATTCTTAGGCATATATTTCAGTTCAGATGTAACAGAGGTCTGTGAGACAAATGTGGGTCGTATGCTCGATTCTCTAGAGAAGAGTGTACATAGATGGTTGAAATTCCTGATGTTGATGGGACGGACAGCGCTGAGTAAAATAATTATGTTACCTAGAGTATTATATATACTAAAACATACCTACGTGTATACTGGATGCCTGCATTTGAAGTCTAGATGGGCTATTCTGATTGTTGTACTGAGGTGAAGGGAGCTTAAAGGTCCTGAGACTGCCCTGGGATGGTGGAGGGTTGCAAGCCACGAATTTCCATATCTATTATTGGGCATCCCTATTATAGCATGTGGTGCTATGGTTCCTGAAGAAATATACTGACCTAGTGACTACACTTCTGACCAGATTGCTTAAACTGTGCAAGCTCTTGGCATTGCCTCTGGCCAATAGGATGAAAAGGGTACTGCTGCCAGTACAAGTCAGGACCATCTTGGATATTGATAGGAAATTACATGCACATGTGGTGATTATGCTCGGGGATGAGGGGATTTTGGAAGGAAGTGACAACAGTGTTGGAGGACCTGACAGGTTTCACGCTGAGGCCTACAATCCAACTTTACCTATTGGGCCTGGCTAAAACATGAAACATGCAGAAAGATATTGGCATTTGGATTAGCAGTAGCAAAGGAATGGACTGCTGTACGATGGCTAATGGTTCAACTACCCACACATAAACAGTGGCTATGGGAATTTGGGAAATGGATGCACGCAGAATATGGGGTGAGACATAGACTGGTCTGTACTGGCTCAGGACAAGGAGACAGAATGGTGTGGGACATGGCAGAGGTTCACCTACAACAGGAAATGGGCAGGGATACAAAGGTACAAAATTATGGGACAACAGAAAGATGATCTGATGTACGTATGTTGGAAATAAGATGAGGTTGATATGAATTTAGTCGCTACAGTGATGCTGGTACTGTTCTGAAACACTAAATATTTTGCCATGTAAGTGGCCATACTATATCTAGCTCCTCTCACGGGGGGTTGGGAGGGGGGAAGACAGTTGGGAAATTGTATTTTTCGATTGTGTAAATGCAAAATCAATAAAATAAATATATATGTGACAACCACCAAATAGGTCTGATTTCCATAGAACAATGATGTTTAAAATTCCATAGCTATACAGTACACATTTATTTGTCCAATTGTTCCACAACATACAATCCGTCCCTAGACAGTTTATACTTCCTTCTAGTCGGCATCTCTAGCCCTGTGTCCCATAAGTTTGCCCATATAAATCGCTTGTTAGTAATAATCAAGTCCTTAGGAAATGAACTTCTCCTTCAAGGCGCTGATATTTTGGTAGTTATTGGTCATACGTCTTGAAACACACAGAAAGTGTTTTTTCCTGAATGGTGCCAAAAACTGCACACAATGGGCAAGACTCGTGCGAGGGTATTTTGCACAAAATTTGTTCCCATAAAACGTCACAGGTTTAAACACTTGCATGATTCAGAATGCAGCTAGTCCCTAAAGGAGGGAAGGAAAGCCGTGGAACAGTGATATCAGCTTATTATATAAAAAAAATTAAACAAACCGAGGAGTGGTTAAGGACCAACGAGACCAACCTGGGAAACACTCACAAAGAAAGGTAAACCTAAATACGGCATATGAAGAAATAACTTAGCCTCTAAAGTACGTCTTAAACCACTAGCCTTATAAATCGACAAATATCACTTGGAAATTCATCAATTATTTCCAGGGCGTCGTTTTGATATTCTGCTTTATGTAAAATATGTTTGCGCATAGCTACGCAATCACAGCGTCTAGTTCATGCGCAGAAGCAAGTGTGTGCAAGACGTTACTCTTGCCGGTTGAAAAAGTGCAATACATGCTCTGTGCCTTAATACATCTCATGTGCAGAAATCTTTTTTGTGACTGGTGGGAGTAACATGACAAGGTGATGTTAGAGAACTATTTCCAAATATCTATTAAGTTGGACGAACACCCCATTTTGAAAGGGTGCACAATAAAACAGGCAAAAAGGAAACTGGAGAGAAAAAACACTGCTTGGTTATCTAATAAAAGCTGTCCCATGGAATGAACTCTAGCCAAAATAAAACCTAATCAGCATATTTAAAGTTCATATTCCCTCATTAGAAATAACGTTATTGACTCCGCTAAGGATCGAATTTTTCAAAGACTGACGGAGAAGGATAGTAGATGGCTGATACCTACAATTTCTAAGAAAAAACACAATATCTGTTTTTTCAAGCACAATGTTAATGCATCCTCACGTAATAAAATCACGCTGGCTAATAACGTATATCAGTATTAAAGTCATAATGAAATGATGAGAAGATTAAAGACCTTTTGGTATGTTAAGTAAATACAGCAACCCAAACCCACCATGTTAACATCCATGTTCACTTGTGTTTTTCATCTTTTCCCTATAACAACTAAAACTATCGTTTAAAAACAAAAAAAACTGAAATTCACCAGTTACAGTTTCTGAGCTAACTATAGCTTGCGTCCACCCCATGACCTGCTAATGTCCCCATGTTGTAGCACTCATGACATGCCCAATGACATCACTAATGACATCATTGATGACATCACTGACGACATCATCCAATGAATGTGACAGTTTGGTATATACTTATCATACTGGAAGGTATTCAGCAAGGTACATCAAGACCTAATTGTCAACAGCCTCTTTACTGCTGATGTGTGTAAGCTTTCCCTACATGCTTGGCTTCCTAATGGGTCTTAGATGTGTGCTTTCAATGAATCGTTGGGCACAGGGATGAACACGGGGTGCAGTAGACAATTGTCGAATTGTGCCTCGTTGACTGCCCACAAAAGATTGGCTATTTGTGAAAGTTTTGCTATAGGGTGTAAGTTTTGCATAGTAGGTTCGTACTCTACTAAGGGTCTTTGAGTGTTTGGAGGGAGTGGGCTATGCATGAGAAGTTGTGCATAGGAGCAAAGACTGTACAAACCAGGTAATTACCCACCCAAGTATACTTGACTGCCTACAAAAGATCGTTTAGTGAATTTCCAAGCTTCTATTAGAAAATAAGGGAATATCATAATACCTTACATGACTGTAGTGTCACAACCACCTTTTTTCAGTGAATTTATGGGGGTTTTGATCATATTTACTCAACTCTCGCCCTAAGCATACCTTTTGTCCATGCATAGTAAAGGGTTTGACGCAGGGCCTGCAAACAGGCCATGGCCCAATCCCTAAGAGCAGCAAGGGTACTGTTACCGTGCCCGCCTTGTATCTTATTTTTTGTTAAACTATGAATACGGTGATCAAGCACTGGAGTCCTAAAAAATGTAGCCACAACATTTCTGTTGCTATTGAGGGCTGTCAATAAGATTGTTCAGCGCCACACAGATTTCATTTACTTTTGAACATTCATTCCTGAAAAACCAGCTAAAAGGATTTCAAAACACAAAAAGCCTGCTTTTTCGGCCAAGAACTAGCTTTCTTCCAAATCTGTCGTAATTATGTTCAGCTGTTTTTCTAAAATGCTTCCTAAAGTTCTTATGGGAAACTGCATGGACAAAATGTGTTTTGGGACTCCACACAACCCTATCCTCATCCCCCCTTTTCTAAGCTCCTGCTCGATAGAACACTCTGAAAGTTTTGGAAAGATTTATAAAACTGCACCAAAGTCATTAGTGAAACAAAAACGGCTCTTCCTATGGAAAATCTGACTTGACTATAACTAAATAGTGGCACCCGTCGGTGTGTACTAAATATATATAATCATTCACAACCTTTACTTATTTTTGCCATGACTTAAGAGTTGAAGAGTAGTATTGCATATTTGGGAATATATTTTATTATATTAATTCTTAAATATGTGGTGTTAACCTTCGACCTCTTAAAGCCCTCTTTGGCAGCACTCTATTTACGACAAAATCTTCTTATAAGGAAATAATTCTAACTTTTGCAGATTTAGTCTCGAGCCAAGAACGTTTGGCCTACTTACCAAATATCGTTGATGCATGGCCTAATAGAACATATAGATCAGAGAGTGACAAATCAGAGGGTAATCCATGTGGAGAAGAATCATATGTCCTTTCCTTGCTTTTGAATAGGCCAAGGATTGTCCAAATTTGCCAGCTAAGATGACTTTAGTGACAACGGGTTGGGGTATACGCAAGAAATGCTCTTCAAAAGGTCTACTGGATCAGGAATCGAAAGGCTAGAGTGCAGTACAGAATACTCAATAGTATCTGCATACCATTCCTAAACCAGACTGGTTTTCAGATTGGCACCAGGAGGCGTTTAAATCCTGACATAGCAGTTAGGCAGAACTGTTTTATTCATATGTAGATATTTGTGATGTATGTGCTTTTCTACTGATAACTGTAAATAAACCACTTGTTTTAGGCACTGAAGAAGACTAGGTACATTTCCATGGCTTTTAAGCCTACGTAAAGCTGCTATCTCTATGCTTTTTTGGCTCAGTGTATAGTGGTTTAATGACTATATACTTGACCTACACAGCGAACTAGAAGCTTTTCTGAATATCTGTCAGTGAGACTGGAGAAATGCTGTCCACAAGGACTCTGACAGCATACAATACAGTGCTCAAGAATATATGTGCTGCACTTCAGTCTTTGGCTAGTTTGAAACATAATGAAGTTTTGACTGTACAATACACAGATATGCACATTCATCACTTCATGCATATCAATACGTGATTACAGCAGGCAAAGATCGCCTTAAAATCAAAATCTTTCATCCTGAGTCGCCTGTTGGGTACATAAGGTGGTATCTCTAGCCTTCACCACAACTGTGCATGCAGAATTCGTAACATTCTTAGAAAGTTTGCAGTCTGCAGGTTGGGCAGTGTTTAGTGGGATCCCGATCTGACTGCTATACAAGACGTTTGCAAGACTTCAAAATGAAAGAAAGTATAAGCCCTTTTCAAGTCCACTCACCATGCATATGTCCACGGACCTGTGCACCACCTATCAGGTCACTGTTCCAGCCTCTTATAGACTGTAAAGGATTCTGGCTGCCCAGCATGCTTCCATAGTGATGGGAGAGGGGCACCCCACTCAGGGGTTCAGTTGAGACACTCCACTATCTACTGGATGCTGCATTTTATGTGTCTCACCTCCAGCAGGGAATGTCAACAACTTTTACCTACTGCTGCTGTGGAGTTCCATGGTCTGAGAGTCTTGGTCGCCCGAGTCCATGCCTGTGCCTCTCGGCTTTTTCACTTCCATGCCAGTCCAATATGGACATTCACCACTTCATTCTACCTAGTGCCGTGTCTATCCACTATGTCTTAACCTCTCTTTGCCTCACAAAGCTGCCTCCAACCACCAGACTCATGCAGCTCTTACTTTGTCTGGAGGCCTGTGCCTCTGCCTGCCAACTTGCTGTTGTCATGTTAGGTCTGTGTCTCTCATTTCATCACCTCAAATCTACTGTTCCCAGCTCACACAGAGGGTCCTGTGTGCGCCAGGCACCCTATTATACATTGTGGCCTGGGGACGCAATGGGCACGAGTGCCAACATTGTGCACCCCAGAGCACAATGGTATTACAGAAGGGGCTGTGTTGTACGGTTCCACCTAGGATAATAGGACTGCATATAAGAATAACAGAACATCAGAATGTGGGAGACTGACTGGGAAACTGTGGGCCGAAGACCTGGCTAGCTCACAGTGCCTCACCTGAAACTTAATCACTTCCACTGAGAAAGAATTCCTTTTCCATACTTTCCAATTGAACGGTAATTCCAAACACCTTGTGTATAAAGCCTCAAATAATCCTACTGGAAAATGTTTCAAACACACTTTGAACTGAAACGTTGAGGTAGGCAGAGATATTAACTATGTAGGAGCCACACTGCTGACGGTGTTTCAGCCGCTTTGAAAAGCAACTTTTCTATATTAAGCATTGTGAATGTTGCATCCTTCTTTGTCATTATCAACTGTTTGGGTGTCAAATTAAAAGGCAAGAACAACTCTTTTAAGTTGAATTGCTTCCAGGGCAGGCGGTTCAATTTTAGAGCCTGTAATGTCCAATTCAACTGCATTATGGATCTAAGCTGACTCTGTCCATGCTGTAAAAAACGCATGTCATTTTGATGGATGTCAATTGCAAAAGACACAATGTTGTTTAGTGTGTAAATATGAGTGGACAATGTATTAATTCCATTATCTACTACAGCCAGTGCCTTCTCTAAATTAGCCTGATCTACTTCCCCTAAACAAGCAGCATCTTCCACGTGAGAAAGCTTCCATATTTCACTGTAAATTGCATACAAGAATCTTTTGGAGCATGGTAATCTAGGACACAACAGGAAATCTTGCAAACCATAAGAGAGGAGAGGGAGGTGTTCTTTTACAGCTATCAAAGTGAAAGGTTGTAACCATTGCTGACAGAACTTTCCTACGCTGTATGTAATAACAATCCATGTATGTTGTGTCTTGATATAAGGAGGATCCAGTCTGCTTGCTTTAAAACCCTGTGAGGAGTTTATAAAACGTGCATGACATCTATTTGTGTCCAAGGACACAATAACCACACGTTGGGATCTGAAAGTGTTGAATTAAACGTTCCATTTGTAACCATACTGTTGAGATGTTCTTCTGTGTAATTTACTAAACTTTGACAACTGTTAAATTTTGCAGTTGAAGGGATACTGATATATTCAGGTCTTTAATTTTTGCTAAACCTAGACAGGTTGTTAGTTGAACAGTGTTGTTCGGGAAAATCACCTGTAATTGAATCAAACACACTTTAAGTAAGGCATCTGTGCCATGCACTTGCCAATCTTTCCACAAACATATTTTAAATCAATTGTTTCTTTCCAATAATCGTGGCCTTATCTGGCCAGTTGGGAGACAAATGTATCTGAATAAATACATTTGGTATGGGTCAGTATGTTTTTCCTTGCTTTAGTAGACAATATTTTAAAATATTAAAACACAGGATCTGAAGTATCATGCCCCCCCCAAAAATGTGCATTTTTCTGTATCCATCCTGGTGGAATCGGGCAATGTTCCCATTGTGTATAATTCAAAATTGTACATGGGATGCTAGTACGATGTAGGTAATGGTGCGCATAATGATGATAAAACGTTTCACCATAATCTGCAGAATTCTTGTACATGTCTTCACTTTCAAATACAGTGCAATATATAAGCTCAAAAAGCATTGAAGAAACTGTTTTCACATCCCACAGATCAGACAACGTCGTATATCAAAATTCAGAAGACACATGAAATTTGAATTGTCTTTGTAGGACCTAAAATTCAAAAGGAACCCCAAACAATCCCATCAGGACCTGGAACAGCAGTTATGTTCACAAGGGACAAGTGTCTTCACACTTTATGGGAAGACAAATGAGGCTTCAGTACCTCGTCTACCAGTTCAACATCAGAGCGTTCAGGAAGATAAAGTACATTTATAAGCAAGATGAAAACAATGACAAATCTGATCCACAGGACAATGACGAACAAGGCAAGTATAATCCACAAATAGAACCATGGACAAATCAGATAAGTGTGTTTAAGCCGGTGAAAAAGCTTATGTATGCCATGAAGAGAAGTGTCAGTAGAATGTGGAGAGAAGTCATCAATGTTGACAAAATACCCAGAAGCAGTCTGTCTGAAAACAGGTGCCTCAGCAGGTAGAAAATAACTGGTAGAAGCCTCTAAGTGTGGTTCATCACAAACAACTCTGTTGCTTTGAGAAGTAGTAGTAAACTGTAGACTTACAGGGATTTGGAATTCCTATCGCCCGACGCCCGGGACATCTTGTTTGGGGTCAAGGGCAACAAGTTTTTATGTTTACTTTGTCCTTGGGACAAGTACGCCCAACCCTCTGCAGCACAAACCCTTTGGCTGCCTGTTTACAGAGAGTGGAACTCTCTACAGTTGAGGTAATGTGTTTCCAAAAGATAATGCTGTTCGAACTTGTATTTATGGTTCATTATTTGAAAACCTTCATTATTAGGGTGAGTGCTGTAAATAAATGTTTTAAGGTCACACTTCACTACTGACGTTGGTTCCAGTACAAATAAAAAAAACGTGTATACACATGTTTGAAAAGTTTAGGCTATGAGGCTAAGCATAATGCTCCCAGAATGCTCTCTGATTAGATGCAAATGAGGTGTCATTTAGTAAAATGTTTTGATGCATGCTAGTATTTCCCAAAAATATTTCTAATGGAAAATCAGTGTAACTATTTTCAACACGATTATGGGAAGCATGAAAATAAACAAACACTGACAAAGCCAACTGATCTGACATATTTTTATAAGTCTTTTAATTTCATCAATGCGTGTCTTGTTTTGACATGGCTTTTGTAACACTTTATTGTTGTGGGAGCTACCAGGCCCTCAACATTGTAACAAACACTGGCAAAAAAAAAAAAAAAACGTTTTTGAACTCTAAAAGCACACGTTGCCACCAGTGGCATAACAAAGGCCCCGCAGCCGCCCTCCAGGGGGCCCCTTCAGCACAGCACCTACCCTGAGTGAGTCTGGAGAGGGGGCTCCTCCATGTTCTTTGCAAAGGGGCACCCTCCAGTTTCGTTACGTCACTGATTGCCACTGTAGTTCCTGACACTGAACAAAACTACTTTGTGTGCCAATATGCTCCTTGTGGAAGAGAATAATGCGATCACTCACAGTAAAGCCAGCCGAAAGAGAGAGAAATAGAAGTTTAATAAAAACAAAATGTCTTTAACACCAGACCTAATTAGGGACCAAGACCCACATGTAGGTAGCTTTTTGCATGTCGCAAACAGCGACTTTCGCTGTTTGCGACGTGCAAAAAGCACATTGCGGTGCACAAACCCAGTTTTGCGATTCGGTAACCTGGTTACTGAATCGCAAAACAGGTTTGCGTCTCGCAATTAGGAAGGGGTGTTCTCTTCCTAATTGCGACTCGCAGTGCAATGTAGGATTGTTTTGCGAACGCGGGCGCAAACCAATCGCAGTTTGCACCCATTTCAAAAGGGTGCTAACACTTTCACAAAAGGGAAGGGGTCCCCCTGGGACCCCTTCCCCATTGTGAATGTCACTGTAAAAAAAAATTCAGAGCAGGCAGTGGTCCGCACTGCCTGCTCTGAAAAAATGAAACGAAACGTTTAATTTTTCGTTTTTGTAATGCATCTCGTTTTCCTTTAAGGAAAACGGGCTGCATTACAAAAAAAAAAAACTGCTTTATTGAAAAGCAGTCACAGACATGGTGGTCTGCTGTCTCCAGCAGGCCACCATCCCTGTGAGGCCGCCATTCGCAAGGGGGTCGCAAATTGCGACCCACCTCATGATTATTCATGAGGTGTGCATTTGTGAAGCCCTTGCGAATCACAGATTGTGTCAGGGACACCATCCTACATTCGGATTTGCGACTCGCAATTTGCGGGTCGCAAATCTGAACCTACCTACATGTGGCCCCAAATTCTTAAAGAAAGTCACAAAAGTGCACCCATGGTATATGTCGTACCCCTATAAAATATTTGTGAACTGTATTTTAGCATGGGTAAATACGCATGTGTAGATTTGCTCATGTGAAAATCTATTGAGCATTTGCAAGTTCATTTTCCCTCCAGCCACTTTCTTCCCAACCCTGGAAGAAGTTCTAATTCTGCCATTGTCAGGAGTAAATGTCCAACCTTTCTTATTATGGGAAAATATTAGAGAGAAGCTGGTGAAGATCTTTAAAACATGCAGGTTAGTAGGTTTGCAGACTCAAAGGCATTCCAGCCCTGGAACTATTGCTTACTGCTTCCTCCAGCCCCAGTATGCAGATCTGCAGAAAGGTGGAAAAATAAGGAAATTGCTACAGTAGGGATTGAAACTGCAAGTATTCAAGCCCTACTATGGTAGTAGCCCTGGCATAATCAGAGAGGCTATTATCAGAGCTCTTACATAATGAGATTGCTGCCATAATTTGGCGCCACACTACATGGCACCAAAGGGACAAGTAGATCTTTTTACAGGACAAGTAGATTTGAGAAGCAACCTGTCCCGTGGACAAGTAGATATTTTAATAAATTCCACACCCCTGGACTTATGTCCGATGTGTTTCTTTGGCTTGTAGGGCTAACTGGAATCAGCAGAGGTTTGTGTTCCACCCTCCCCAACCTAGGGGAAACAATATTGGTGCTGTTCAAAGCTTGAAAGGATATTTCCTGTATGGTTGTGAGAGGGGAAGGGAACTATCCAGGAATTCGCGAGACCTACTGTGTAGGATCAGCCACATGATGCAATTTAACTTGATCAAATGAGACAAAGCATTTTTCTTTACAAGCAGCAAGTGGTGGCAAGATCACAGTTCTGGTACCTTGAAGTCCAAGGACTGGCACACCCGTGCATGGTATGATGGGGCAAATTATTTCTTCACTGCAATCGTTTCTCTGACTAGAAACCCCCCTTTTTGGAATCAAACCAGTGGATGCTGGTGTATCCCTCATTCCCTCAGCAGAGGAATGTGTAGTAGAAAGCTCATTTTGGAGCTTCTGTGAGACAGTGAGACGTTCATTTATGTCAAAAGGTGTTTCTGCCACCATTGTGCCAGGACCGCCAAGATCTGCGACAAACATCTGGATGCCAAACAGGACATTATATGGGGTACGCCAACCAAAGATCTTCTAGGCAGATTATTTAATGCTCTCTGACTCCATATAGGTGGTGGATCCGACTGCGAACAGAACCTAATATTCTACTGTAAAGGATTACTTTAAGTCTTGGCTTTTCCTCTTCACTATCAAATTTTTCTCAGGATGGTGAGGAGAAGAATAAAGCACAGCTACACCCAGGGTTCCTATGGTGTCCCTATATGCTTTGGAGGCAGAGGCAGGACCTGACCTGAATGGAATTTAGCTACTGTATATGTCCCAATTAAAGACTTGCAAATCTTTAATAATAGTCAAGCATCAGCAGATTGCTACAGTCCAAGAAATCTGGAGCAGGAAGTAGGATGTATTTTAAAGCATCATATGAATTCAAAGGGCCACAATGGTCTAGGTATACACACTGTTGGTGCTTGTTGAAAACCAAGAGGGGCCTCTGTGGTTGGTGCTTGAATATGGACCCTTTAATTATTGGTAGATGTCACCGCTAAGGACATATTGCTTTGTCTGTTTGTACAAACCATGCCACCAACAGAATTTCTGTAGCAAAGAAACCATAGCAGCCACACAAGCAAGGACAGACGCAACTCCCTCATGTGCTGCTTTAATTATTTCTAACCTGTGGTCTTGGTTGGAGATCATCCCATCGCCGACCCCTGGAATAGTCACATAAGGAATGTTTTGGGCCCTCAATTAGAAGGAATATTTTGCTGGATACACTTTTGGTAAATGTGTACCATTAGCTGGAGTGTTTATGGCAGCCAGGATTGCTCCATCCACTTTTGTATGGGAAAGAGTAATTGCAGCTACAATTGCAGTAATGACTGTAGATTTGGCAACTTCATCAGCCAATGAACTCCCTACAATGTGTATTCAACTCACTGAAGACCCAATGTATGAATTACATGAGCCTATGCAGCCTGTCTTTGAGTTCTGCCACCTTTCCCCAAAGCATTTTATGCTTTATAGTATTTCCCTTAAAGTCTCTAAAACCATTTAAGCACCAGTGGTGCAGATTGTCTTTAAAAGACTGGACAAAGTAATAAGAATCACACAATATAAGAGTGCAGATTTCAGGATCTGTATGTTCCAGTGCCAGAATCAAGACTGTGCACTCTCCAAGGGGTTGTGTGAAAGTCTGTTGAGGGTGGAATCCTCCATTCCTCATTACTCCATAAACAGCTGCACAACCTGCGGAGTATTTATGTTTAGTACCTACAGTTGGTTGAACTGAGCAGTCAGTGTAAATAATATATTTATAGTGATCAAGACGCAAAATTTTAGTGGACGTGGGGCATTCCAGTTCATACTGAAGAAATTCTTGAGTTTGCTAGAAAAATGTAGGCAATTTAAATCGTACAGTGATTTTATGCATTGTACACGGTCTGGTGTGTAAGTTCCGACAAAGATGAAAAATCCTCATTAGGATTTTAGTTTTTGTTTATTGTATTTGGTGGTTGCAACTGCACACCACTCAAGGAAGTGCAGTGCCTGGCTCTTCCCCTCATTTAATTACTCGTTTCCTAAGAACAGGACATTGAGGAAAGCAATTTGTTTTCTTAAAATTGAATCTGTAGCCATGTTCACTAAATTCCAAAACAATGCAATTTACTCTGGTTAAGTGAGTGTTTAAGTCGTCATTGGTTATCAACGCAGGACAATGCTTCAGGAACAATATCATGTAATATTGATGTTACATGGGCAGAGAACAGCTCTGGATTGTTCTTATACCCCTGGGGAGCCAGTAAAAATGACGCTGAGAGCCGAGCGTGGAAGAAGCATTTTGTTTTGTGCAGAAAAACCCATAGGAAATATCCAGGGTTGTTTTGTATTTTTTACGGACCATATTGTCCATTAATGCTATACTGTGAGAGTTTTGTACTGCAAGCGTGTGATAATTTAAATGTCTGCAATCTTAGACTACAGGAATGATCTGGTTTAGTTACTGGAAACAAGGTGCTATTCACTGGGGATGCACAGGGTTCTGTAACTTCCTGGTATTCCCGCTGTGAAAGAATCTCCCTCATAGGGGCTTTCCCTTCATGTTTTATGGGATAGTGTGGTTGCACTTGCGGGCTGACCCTTATGTGTATTAGATGATAAGGAGAGTCCCTAACCCAGACCACATGGTTGCGGGTTAGTGCTGAGGCTTGTGCAAGAGCTTAATCGGCAGCGTAGGCTTGCTTTACTTGCTTAAGAACAAGGATTGAGAAAGACAGTAAATTCACATCTTCTCCTTGTGGTAGGGTTGTGATAAATTCCAGTGGCAAATATTTTTTAGCCAAGAGAATGTCATGACGGAGTGTTAATGTTTCCCAGAAAATTACCTTGATTGTGCGAATTATTTCCCCCTCAAACTGTATATTTCATGTATAGACCCGGTCTATAGGGGGTGATTCACCTATCTGGAGTACGACTTCTACGTAGTTTGCTATTATCCTTTACAGGATTATCTTTAAGCTGTGGTTTATTTGGTCTGGACCCTAAGTTATCGTAACCTATGCATGTATAGGCCTCAGCAATAATGTTGTTAAATCACACTCCTGATCAATTAAGGGAACTTGTGCAAGATGTTGGCGAACTACCAATAATGCTGCTTCATCTTTTATGTTTCCAGAAATAATTGCAGCTAATGTGGCAAAATTTACTTCATCCCTAAATCTAGAGCAGGGGCAGCCCCGTTTTTGTTTTGTATCTGTTTCATCACATCTGGTAAAACAGCAAGAGATGGTGTACCATGGGTTATAAGTAATTGCAGCAAAAACTGCGCTGCATGTAGCACCATTATCAATGGAGGGTACCATCCCAAGTGGCAGGCACATTGTGAGAATTCTATGTTTATCTAGGGGTCCCGCATGTGGGAAACACTGCTTCCAGCTGATTTCATTTCATCTTGTCTATTTTAGCATTTGACAGTCACTGGGCGTAGGCAATTGTGGTTAAATAGCTTGAGCAGCCCTTGCTGGGGCGGTATTCAATGTTCACATAACAAACTGTGTTAAACATATATATAATAATAATATGGCTTGATTATTATATCACAGAACTGCTGCTGATAAAATTTGTATGTTTGAATATGGGGAGTAGGCAGCTAGGACTAGCCATGTGGTCATTTCATTGCTGGGGGGACCCAATATAACATGTTCGACAACGTGCGCTAGGGTGCCTTGGAACCAATTTTAATGTTCCTGATGTGTTTAAGGTATTTTTAAATAGATGTATGCTCTATATTGTCCTTGAGCGTTTGCTACTGTGTCTATATGGAATGTATTTCTATTGCCATCGACTACAGGAAAATTGATCCATGAGTAGAATGTTTCAGTTAAGTATGCATTGTATGCCTCTACCACAAACCTAACATCACCACCACCATTAGGCAACCCATTTTGAAGTAAATGTTATGTGACAGCATGTCTACAGTTTACTGGAATAACTACGGAATTTGCCATTTAAAAAAATAAACACATAAAAACAGAATTTATAGAAGGAAATATTAAGTGGGGTATCCTTTTAAATGTTCAAGCTTGAACAACCTACAGATAAATTTAGGTGCTCCCTATACTGCTGAGGAGGATATTTCCCCAACACCACAGACATCACAGTATTATGATGAATAGGGCACTTTCGGCGCACAAGAGAAACTAATCAGGAGAGACCTGTTAAATAAGTACCTGACCTTAGTATGTTGGTGGCTACATGTTAGACGGTTCCAACTATGATAATAGGACTCCGTATTAGGACAACAGAACTTCAGAATGTGGGAGACTGTCCAACCACACCATTAGTAATTGTCGGCCTAATACCGGTCTACTTCACAGTGACTCACCTGGACCTCAACCCAATCAGGGTGGTCGGTGATTGTGGCAACCTGAACATGACACTTTGACTCCCTAGGGAAACCATGGAAGCAGAGCGTACCCTTTCTTGGTATTACTAACGCATTCCCAGGCGTGAGACAAAAAACAAGTGAGATACGTTTTTAATGCATTTATTGAAACAATTACAGTCTAGCATATAGCGAATGAGCTGCAATAATTAGGCAGATGAAACAAAGCAAATGAATCTGCATTATGAACATGGTAAAGAGGATAAACAATCCAACTATGGTGAATGTGATTCTAGTTCTTTTAGCGGTTCTATGAGTTCCTACCTACCCTATGACTATACTTGAAAGCATAGCGGGTATACCCTCCTGCCTGGCCAGATTTAAGGGATTAGCCCCTGCCCCATACCTCAAGGCAGTGTAAGGAGTCGGAATGCTGTGTAGATGTCAATCCTCTCAGGGCTGGTAGATTAGCTCCAGCTAAACAGCATTTCTAACTGCATTCACCCCAGGACGATCATGGCCGAAATGCCCTCTGGCCCTTCTGGGCCAGTACACAGTTTGTATAATAAACCATACTGTGTTGGGTATACAGTCCTGAGGCAATGCTCCGTCTGGGTGTTAAAAGCTGTTTTCTGCACGGGCAACACAAACTAGCATATCATGTATAGTGTTCTTAGCCTTGGACAGAAAGTACTGATTACATGTCATGCAAACCAAACTAAACAACTAAACAAAACAAGCAGATTGTTTTCTATATTACTAGAATAAAAACAAGCTGCTAAAAATTTGTAAGAAGCATTGCTAACAACAGCCTTAATAAAACGAGTAAAATATGAAATATAAAACAAAGCTAAATGTAGCTAAAAACAGAGGGAACCAACATGGGTCCAAGAGATCCTCATGACAGCTGCAGATGCCTGTGCGTCCGCTTCTGTAATACAGATAGCGCTGGTGCACATCTAGCACCAGCTCTATCAGGAGAGGGCATTCATTCATTTGCATGGTAGTGTGGTCCCATGCAAATGAGGGAATCACTTTGTCTCTGTTTCTGCACTGTATTTTGGATATGGATGCAAAGGTAAACACAATCTTAGGAGGGGAGAATGGTGGTCCCATGGAACCCCCAGACATCCCCATGCAGCTGATGGAGTCACTCAATGCACCTGCTTGCAAGGGGATATCTCTCCCTTTTTCAAACTGCATGAGGCATGGCGCCTGCACAATGAAACACTGCACCTTTGAAGCAGCCATTCCGCATTTCACTTGAATGTGCTGCCCAAAGGCAGCATGAGCTCATGGCTGCACTGGAGGCAGCACATTCTTTAGATTACGACACACTGTCTTTGTTTGCTCTCAGCACACCTTTTGAAAGGCGCGGTGTGTCACAACCAGAGAAAGTATGCGATGTGGATAATATGGCCTCAGGTCAGCAGCCATCTACATCGAATAGCTTTGGTGCTTAGTTTCTGATTCTGAAGAGGAAAACAGGATAAACTAAGGGCAGCAGTGACAGAAGAAGGAAACACACAGCCTTCTCCATTCACATCCATGTCAAACTTCAATAAATTTGGGAAAACAGACCTTTTTTGCTAGCTTGAATGCAAGAATTTGACAGCAACATATCACCATCCAACACACAAAAGATGATGAGAGGAATGCTTGCAATTTGTCTAACCACTGGAAACTGCTCGGGGTAGCATCCCAACTCATCGTTCATCTCACCTCAGCTTCGACTCAGCTATATGCAAATCAGTATTAACCCTGCTCCTCATGAAAACAGTCCAGCCAGAACTGCCACAAATCTGTAACAAAAGTAAACTAGGACCGGTTTCACCTTAGGTATAGGCTCATCAGCCAGGTAAAGCTTGGTAGCAGTGACACAGTGAACATGGGACCCACGTCTGGACATACGCATACCACTTACAACGGTACGTAAAACACACAAAAGGTGATGGAAGGAATGCGTGCAATTTGTCTAACCACTGGCAAGCTCGGCTAGCATCCCAACCTATTTTCTTTTGCTCACCATGCCACCTGAGGCATATCCCTATATGATCCTCTATCCATCCGTGTCACATACCTCGACATAAACTCCTCTTTGATAGTTCAAACCACTGGAAAAGCAACACAATGCTCTTCAACACCTTCTTCAAGTACCACTTTAGTGGGTTAGTGGTTCTCAACCCAGATCAAATCCTCATGTTGGGGAACCTTACCCTCAGGCTGAAGATGAAACTCTACCCTCAGCCACAAATTCTCAGCCACCAGTATGCAACCTCTGCACCTCCTACTGACTCCCTCACCTACAATACATGATACTGTCTAGATTCAGGCCCAGATTTACAAAGATTTTGTGTCAATTTTGCATTATCTTTTTAATGCATATCTGACACAAAATCCAGTTTGGTGTTTATGAACCAACATAAATGGCCATTTGCATTGGTTTTTAACCAAAAGTAATGCAATGCAGCACATTACTCTGCCTAGAGTTCTTTGCATCAGAGACATTCCATGTGTGGTGCATGTGGTGCATTCACCTCCATGAGGCTGGCATAACAAGGAAAAATATTTTTTATATCTGCTTGTTTCTTCCTCTTTCCAAGCATGCTGCATTCTGCAGTGCTCGAATAAAGCGAAGTTGCCTTAAAGCATAGTTTGTGCAGGAAGGTACCCATTCCTACACAAAAACTGAGCTGATCACAACACAGACACTATAATGCAAGGGTGCCTTTGTTGCTGCATGGCTGCTGAAAGTCAACCAGTGCAGGAAGAGAGCAGAACTGTGTCACTTCTTTGTAGATATGGCACAGTTCTGCTCTCTCCTGTTCACACACCGCAATGAAGCAACTTTTCTAGCTGCCCTGCGTTGCATCAACTCTTTGTAAATCTGGGCCCTAATATTCTACGACAGGGATGACCAACCAGACGCTCGCAAGCTACTGGTATCTTTCCAATGTCATGTCAGTAGTTTGGAGCTTTATGGCTGTATCATGCATTCAAATTATTGTCATCTAGGCCTGTCTTTGAAATCAGGCCTCATCTCTGCAGCACATGTCCCAATCACTCAAATTAGCTGCTCCTACCGGTTGACTCAAGCACGGTGGTGTGGGGCGGTCCGGGTGAGGCACATTCCAAAAACTCAGCATGAGCAATATTAAAGACTGCCCACCAGAATTGTGCCACCTGCCTTCTGTTGACTGATACCACCTTGAATCCATCCTGTGCTGTGCACCTAGACCAAGGGGCAGCCTTGACACCCGTAATTTATATGAAGTCCGCGACTGCACCTAGTAATGGGGCACACAGGACGCAACATCTTGGGCCAAAAGAACACCCAGAGGACAGCCCGCACTGGATTCTTGAAAGAGACCAGGTGGTACTTCTTGCAGAAAGTTGGAGAAAGCTCCCGGTTCTAGTTTGTGCCCCCAGAATGTCGCACCGACTGGAAGGCAGGAGCGACCACGTTCTAAACACAGGTTACGACCAAGCTTTACCTGGCAGCTTTTGTGAGGTATTTTTGTCTTTTTAAAAAAGATATTTAATGTGAAACATTTTTAAATGGGAGCGTGTTTGACTTGCAGCAAGATACATTAAATGTGGGGATATTAATGAGAGAAATATAAAATGAAGAGTTAATTTTACGGCATAATGAGCATAAGGCTAACTGTTCTTTTTAAATTTCTCCCATCTAAAAAAGTGTTCTTCACTCCTGAAATGTCCATATTTTTTATTTCAAAAGTGTACCTGCTTCATAGAGTAGGGGGAGCAAAACAACGGGCACTGCATGGCCGAGCACCAGGATTCGATCTAAGAGCCCCTGCAGGATCCCAGATATGAAAAGGTTTGGGTTATAAGTAATGCAAAAAATGGCATGCAAAAATTTAAGAAAGTAAAAGCCTCTTCAAAATGAAAAGAAGAGTCTAAAAAGAAGAGTTTCCTCAAAGTGACAAGTACTCAGGTTATATCACAACATTGAGAGACATTTTATAGAAGTGATAGTTTTCAATCATCAACTTGGAAATAATCAGCCTCCCTTCACCCCTGACGACAAAGCAACAATGCATTAATGTACACAGAGGCAAGAGAGTTGTCATGTTCAGCCTGTATGTGGTCTGAATTGTTATTAACACACAAGCAGTTATAGTCGAGGCCTATTAAAGTCTATTAAATAGAACCCTAATTATTTTTGTGCAATACACACACTGAACATATGCATTTTAAGGTGCTGTCATGCGTCCTAATGAAGACAAAGGAGGCATGATGAAATTAATTGCAGAGGTGAGGATCACACAGTTTGCTCAAGAGGGAAGACGGGACTGAACCTGTTTCTGGTTACGGGTGTCTGCATACACTAAATAGGTATCTCCTTCTTCCTGTTCAGCACTTGTAGTTCTTCAAAGGGTGGGATGTGGCAAGGTCTATGCCTCACCACATTTGCATTATTGAATGCTGGAATGGGCACATCCCACCCCATTGGAGCACATAGCTTTCAAGTTTTATGTTTGCATTTGTATAACATTTCCAGTCATTTTCTTTCGGAACGTATCCCTTTTTAGGTTGAGCATAGCAGCACACAAGCGCTACTTTTCTGACGTGTTGGTATGTAGCTGGACTTTTAACCATGCCCACCGAACGCCCATCACTATCACTCGTTCATATGGGCTTGACCTTCAAAAATCCTTTATTTTCGATGGTAAATGCTTTACGTTTGTCCCTCCTTCGGGCGGTTTGGTTACCGCCATGGACATTGCCCCTGTTACATGGCTAATTGCACTTTTTCCGATACGGTTGACTGCAAGCGAACTTCTTTTTCCTTTTGTGTGCTCCTTCAAGCTTAAGCTGCGGCAATTTGAATCAGCTCGCTTATGTGAAACTGTATTACTTTTCATTTTCAATTTATGAGCCAAGAAAAGTCCGGTTAGGAGTTTACAACGCTAACAGCTCTAACGCGAGCAAATGCGAGACCCACTGCATTGCAAATGCTTGTCCTTTAAAGGTAAGAGTCTACTCATCATACAACCACACAAAAATTACTAAAGGACTGATGGTAGGTATAAAACTGAAATTTAGATAGGGCACAGTGCAGTATTCCTGGTAAATTTAACCCCTTGGGCGCCAAGGACGTAACCATTACGTCCTAGTACTGGCCTTCGGAGTAAGCGCTAGCGCTCCCCCGAGGGCTGCGCACCCTCCCTCCCATGGCAGGGCTGGAAGGGGAATCGCTTAACCTTCCACCCCCGACCCCACCAGTGACGTCTGATGACGTCAGCACGCAATCACGTGCTGACCTCATCAGAGGACCCTTCCCAATGCGCTGGAAGAATGCTTCCAGCACGATGTGGAAGAGAAATGCTTAGCATTTCTCTTCCGCTCTGGAGGAGGGGACAGGCAGAGGCATGAAAGGAAAGGCCTTTCCTTTCATGTCTCTGCAAGCATTTCTGCTGCCTGATCGCAGAAATGCCCACTAGACACCGAAGATTTTTTTTTTTTTATACTTACTCATAAGGGGAGCAGTCCCTTGGGCAAGGGCCGCTCCCCAGGGGGCCAAATAATTTTTAGGCCATTTCTTACCCTCCCCCGGGGGCTGATTGGCCTAATATAATTAGACCGATCAGCCCCCGGGGGGGGCAGAAACCCTCTAGACACCAGGGATATATATATTTTTTTATTTTCTTTATGTTTTTATGTATGGGTTGCTACCCCTTAGGGGCAAATTGTATTTAGGCCATTTCTGCCCCCCTTGGGGGCATATCGGCGTATTTTCATTAGGCCAATCTGCCCCTCAAGGGGGGCAGAAACCACTAGACACCAGGGAATTTTCTTTTTATACTTGCGCATAAGGGGAGCGGGCCCCTTGGGCACGGGCCGCTCCCTAGTGGGGCAAAATATTTTTAGGCCATTTCTGCCCCCCGGGGGCAGATCGGCCTATTTCTATTAGGCCGATCTGCCCCACTAGGCACCTGGGATTTTTTTTTTTGCGCTAATTTCACCCAAAGGGAGCGACCCCTTAGGCAAGGGTCGCTCCCCTGGGGGGGGGGGGGGGCAAATTTATTTTGGGCCATTTCTGCTCCCCTTGGGGGCAGATCAGCCTATTTCTATTAGGCCAATCTGCCCCCAGCGGGGCAGACACCACTTAGGCACCAGGGATTGGTGTGTGTGTATGTATGTGTTTTGTTTGGTGGGGCAGCCCCTTGGGCAAGGGTCACTCCCCATGGGGGCACATTACTGTTGGCCATATCTGCCTCTCTTGGGGGCAGATCGGCCTATTTTTGGAAGGCCCATCTGCCCCCAAAGGGTGCAGGAAGCCCACCAGAGACCAGGGAAGATTTTGTTTCAAAATAAGAGGGTGGGGGTATGGCCATACCCCCACCCCAAATAAATGGGGCCAAAGTTGTTCTGCCCAAAGGGGGGGGGGGGGCAGAAAGTCTGCTAGATGCCAGGGAATTAAAAAAAAAAAATAGTGTGGTGGTGGCTACCAACCAGTATGGGCATGGTTATGCCCCCACCCCAACTGACGGGGGTAACAGTCTTTCAGTTCTCCCCCCGCACACTAAAACATCTTCTTGCATGGCAAGCAAGAGGACATTTGATTATTTTGAGTTTTGGTTTTACATTTGGGCCATGAGAGCTTGGCTAACTCTCAAAATTGTCTCACTTGGAATGGTGGGGGCTGCACTTTTTGGAATTTGGGACAATGCCATGTAATAAAATCCACAAGACCTAGACACATCTGAAAACTAAACATCTGGGTGCGTCCAGGGTGGTGTGCTTCACATGCACCCCCACCATTTTCTTACCCACAATGCCCTGCAAACCTCCAACTTTGCTGGAAATCACACATTCTTTCCACATTTTTGTGATGGAACCTTCTGGAATCTGCAGGAATCCACAAAATTCCTACCACCCAGCATTGTCTCATCTATACCGATAACAATTTTGCCCCACTTGTCAGCCTAAAAATGTTTTTTTTTTTTTTCAAACTGCCCTTTTGGATCCGCTTTGGCTCCTCCTCAATTGAGACATGTTTTTGGCTCTTTCCTGTCACAGGCACTTGGCCCACCTACACAAGTGAGATATCATTTTTACCAGGAGACTTGAGGGGAATGTTGGGTGGTAGGAAATTTGTCCCAGTGCGGTGATCCCACACAAAAATGTGGGATTTTTTTTTTTTATATAGCTAAATTAGAGGTTTGCTGAGGATTCTGGGAAGGAAAACATTGGGGGATACACACAAGTCACACCCCCCTGGATTCCCTCTGGTGTCTAGTTTTCAGAAATGTTTGGGTTTGGTAGGTTTCCCTATATGGTTGCTGAGCCCAGGACCAAAAACGCAGGCCCCCTTCCAAAAACAGGTAGTTTAGTATTTGATAATTTTGATGTGTCCACATAGTGTTTTGGGCATTTCCTTTCGCGGGCACTAGGCCTACCCACACAACTGAGGTACCATTTTTATCGGGAGACTTGGGGGAACGCTGGGTGGAAGGAAATGTGTGGCTCCTCTCAGATTCCAGAACTTTCTGTCACCGAAATGTGAGGAAAAAGTGGGTTTTTTTGGCCAATTTTGAGGTATGCAAAGGATTCTGGGTAACAGAACCTGGTGACAGCCCACAGGTCACCCCATCTTGGATATCCCTAGGTGTCTAGTTTTCAAAAATGCGCAGGTTTGGTAGGTTTCCCTAGGTGCTGGCTGAACTAGAGGCCAAAATCTACAGCTAGGCTCCTTGCAAAAAAACCACAACAGATTTCAGTGGAAAAATGTTATGAGTCCATGTTGCGTTTCCTGTGGCGAGCATTATGCCTACCCACGCAAGTGAGGTACCATTTTTATCGGGAGACTTGGGGGAAACACAGAATAGTAAAACAAGTGTTATTGCCCCTTGTCTTTCTCTAAATATTTTCCTTCCAAATGTAAGACAATGTGTAAAAAAGACGTCTATTTGAGAAATGCCCTGTAATTCACATGCTAGTATGGGCACACCGGAATTCAGAGATGTGAAAATAACCACAGCTTCTCAACACCTTATCTTGTGCCCATTTTGGAAAAACAAAGATTTTCTTGATACCTATTTTTCACTCTTTATATTTCGGCAAATTAATTGCTGTATACCCTGTATAGAATGAAAACCCATTGCAAGTTGCAGCTCTTTAACTGGCTCTGGGTAACTGATGAACCTACAAGCAATATATATCCCCGCAACCAGAAGAGTCCAGCAGACATGACGTTTTATTGCTTTAAATAATCTGACATCGCAGGAAAAAGTTACAGAGTAAAACGTGGAGAAAAAGTGTTTTTTTTTACCTCAATTTCAATATTTTCTGATTTCAGCTGTTATTGTCTGTAGGAAAACCTTGTAGGATCTACACAAATTACCCCTTGTTGAATTCAGAATTTTGTCTACTTTTCAGAAATGTTTAGCTCTCTGGGATCCAGCATTGGTTTCACACCCATTTCTGTCACTAACTGGAAGAAGGCTGACAGCACAAAAAATAGTTAAAATGCGGTATGTCTTAGTACAGTGGTTCCTAACCTGTGGGCCGGGGACCCCTGGGGGTCTGCGAAGCATCCTCAGGGGGTCCGCGGCTGCTTAAAACATTTAATAATATTAGGTCCCAGCTATCAGTAATGACTCCTCGGGGTCACCGTGTTCCAATAATGATTCAGTGTGGGTCCCCGGGCTCCAGTATTGATAAAATGGGGGTCCACAGAAGTCAAAAGGTTGGGAACCACTGTCTTAGTAAAATGCCAAAATTCTGTTGAAAAATGGGGTTTTCTGATTCATGTCTGACTGTTCCTGAAAACTGGGAAGATGGTGGTTTTAGCACCGTAAACCTTTTGTTGATGCCATTTTCAGGGGAAAAAACACGTCTTCTTCTGCAGCTTTTTTTTCCCATAAAAAAAAAAAAACTAACTTTTCGCTGTATTTTGGCTAATTTCTTGGTCTCCTTCAGAAGAACCCACAAAGTCTGGGTACCTCTAGAATCCCTAGGATGTTGGGAAAAAAAGACGCAAATTTGGCGTCGGTAGCTTATGTGGACAAAAAGTTATGAGGGCCTAAGCGTGAACTGCCCCAAACAGCCCCAAAAAGGCTTGGAACCTGAGGGGGGAAAAGGCCTGGCAGCGAATGGGTTAAAAAGATTGAATTAGAGTATATTTTTTATGATTTGTTTTACTTGTCTTCCACGCATTTCAACTTCTTGACTCAAAAGTGCAGGTGAGGGAGGCATTTAATAGGGTGATCACATTAAGGTGAATGAACAATGAGCACTTTTTTGGAGGCTGATGTATGTTTGAAATGTGGTTGCCCCATGAAAGTCTATGGAGGCATTTTGTTTGTCAGGTGAGTGAATAGGAGTAACAAGCATTTCATTCTATCTTAGTATGTGAATTATAAATATTAGAAAAAGGTTATAATAGTGGTTGTTTTAAATTTGATAAACTGTAATAGTTATTTTTATTGTTATATGCATTGAATTAATATCCCAGGGTTCCAAACTCGTAATTTGTTCCTTATTTAATTTGGCATTGTATTAGAGTAGAGTAATGTGTAGTTAGTAAAGTGCCACTGCACAGCTGCACTATTCAAATCATGACCCTATTGCCTGGAAGGTAACTGCACTTGAGACTGCCTGTTCAGTAGTAAAATATAGCAATATTTGGTGCTTAGAGGCAGGGGTGTGGAATTTAACAAAAAAAATATCTATTTGTCCACGGGACAGGCTGCTTTATAAATCTACTTGTCCTGTAAAAAAATCTTCTTGTCCTTCTGGTGACATGTAGTGTAGCGAAAAATTATGGCAGCAATCTCATTATGCAAGAGCTCTAATAATAGCCTCTCTGATTATGCCAAGTCTAATACTGTAGTAGGGCTTGAATACTAGCAATTTTAAGCCCTAACATTGCAATTTCCTTATTTTGCCACCTTTCTGACGATCTACATACTGGGGCTGGAAGAAGCAGTAAGCCATAGTTCCAGGGCTGGAATGCATTTGGGTCGGTGCAAACCTACAAATTTGCATGGTTTAAGGATTTTCACCAGTTCTTCTCTAATCTTTTCCCATACTGAGAAAGGCTGGCAATTTACTCATGACAAGGGCAGATAAGTCCTTCCAGGGTTGAGGAAAAAAGTGGTTGGAGAAAAACTGAACATGTTAACACACAAGAGATTTTCGCATGAGCAAATCTACACATGCATATTTGCTTGTGCTAAAAAATAAATAAAAAAAACAGTGCACAAATATTTTCTAGGAGTAGGATTTCCTGGCCTACTTTTGTAAATTCTTGTGAATTCATGAAAACCACTAATGCAAAGACATACACAATGTGTGCACTTTTGTGACTTTCTTTAAGAATTAAAGCCCCTAATTAGGTCTGGTGTTAATCAAACCTTTTTGTTTATATTAAAACAGTATTTCTCTCTCTATCCATTTATCGGCTGGCTTTACTGTGAGTAATAGCATTCTGATCTCCCATAGTCCCAGGAACTACTGTGGCAATGTGTGCTTTTTCAGACCAATTTTTTGTTTTTGCTTTTTGCCCACGTTTGTTACAATAGCATAGGGCTGACAGCTCCCACAACAATAAAGTGTTACATAAGCCATGTCAAAACAAGACATGCATTGACAAAACCAAAAGACTGACCACAAATGTCAGATCGGTTGGTTTTGCCAGTGCTTGTTTATTTTCATGTTTCCTGTAACCTTGTTAAAATTGGTTACACTGATTTTCGATTAGGAGTATTTTTTTTTAAATGATATCATGCTTTAACACATTTTACTAAATTATGCTTCAAAGAAATAGTACCTAAAATGTCACATTAATTTAGCAAAAGTTTTTTTTCCATACTTGCATTTGTTTTTCTGAACATTTAATGTTAGAAGCAAAGATTATCAGTCTTACTTACAAGCCTCTGCAAACATTTGCATCTAATCATTAGCATTATATGTATTCTCATATTGTTAAACTTTTCAAACGTGTTCATGTTTTTTAGTGCAACCTTTGTCAGTAGTGCAATTTGACATTGCAAAGATTATTAAGAGCGTTCAACCTAATAATAAAGGCTTTCCATTAATGAACCATAAATACAAGTTACAACAGCATTAACATATGGACACAAATATTACCTCAACTGCAGATAGTTTCCTTCCCTGTAAACTGGCGACCAAAGGGTTTGTGCTGCAGGGGGTTGAGCCTACTTGTCCCAAGGGCACAATAAACATGAAAACTTGTTGTCCTTGACCCCAAAAAATATGTCCAAGGCATCAGGCTATAGGAATACCACATCCCTGTTAGAGGAGTTATGACAAATTTTGGCTCCGGTGCCACTGCACCATTCAAGTCATAAGCCTGCTGCCTGCACGGTAACTGCATTTGAGCCTGCCTGTTTAGTAGTAAAATATAAAAATATTTGGTGTTTGGAGGGGTTCCTATAACTTTTGGCCCCGTTGTCACTGCACCTGCTGCACCACTACAATCATTACCCTAGTGCCTGCAAGATACCTGCACTTGTGACTGCCGGTGTAGCAGTAAAATGCAGCAATAATCTTTTTTAGAGGGGTCCTGACACCCTGTGGCCTCAGTGCCATTGTACCTGCTGCACCATTAAAACCATGACCCTAATGCCAACTTCACTTGTTGCTGCCGGGTTAGTAGTAAAAGGTGGCAGTAACTGGTGTTTATAGGAGTTCTGACAAGTATGGGCCTGGTGCCACTGCACCTACTGCACCACTCAAATCATGACCCTAGTGCCTGCAAGATAACTGCACATGTGATTGCCTGTTTAGTTTAAAATATTGTGATATTTGGTGCTTAGAGGAGTCATGACAACTTTTGGCTCCGGTACAGCTGCACCTGCTGCACCATTCAAATCATGACCCTATTGCCTGCAAGGTAACTGTACTTGTGACTGCCTGTTTAGTAGTAAAATATAGTAATATCTGGTATTTAGAGGAGTTCTGACTGACTGAGTTAGGACTTTTGGTCCTAGTGCCACTGTACCTGCTGCACCATTAAAACCTTGACCCTAATGCCAACTGAACTTGACTGCCTGTTTAGTAGTGAAATATAGCAATATCTAGTGTTTAGAGGGGTTCTGATAACGTTTGGGCCTGGTGCCACGGCACCTGCTGCACCATTTTAATCATGATCCTAGTGACAGCCTTTTTAGTAGTAAAATATTGCAATATTTGGTGCTTAGAGGAGTTATGACAACTTTTGGCTCCAGTGCTACTGTACATGCTGCACCATTCAGCATAAGTCACTGAGAGAATAACAAGTTGAAATAAAATGTCACCCAATTATCCAAAATGACTTTTCTTTAAAAATTACCGACTGGTAATTTAAGAAATTAACACAGAAATAATTGCAATATTTACAAATGACAACATAATGAGCCCACTCGCTGCTTGTTTTACATCTGCACTAGATACTCCATTGGAAGATGGACGACGTTTACACACATTTCAACGTGAATCCCCGGCCAGAGCAGCACTGCGATACTCTATCTGCATGCCTTGAGGGCAGTGGCGTCCTGTGCCTGCAGAATCCGTCTAGACCCTCTGTGCCCCATGCAATTTCAGTTGCTGTCAATTGTTGCTGGGGGCAGAGGACTGGAACCAGATATCGCTCTCAGTACTAGGTGCTGTATCAGCGAGAGGAGGAAACGTAGGACTTGTCTGAGACGGCTGATGTAGCGGTCGGTGCAGCCTGCCTCTGTGCTGACCTCCCTGAGTACCTACGAGTCTGGAAACGTCTGAGGTGGGGAGGCAGAAGTTGACAGAGCATCTGATAAAGCAACTACAATCTGGTGCCCATCAATCCCGGCAGGGAGGAGAGGAAGGGAAAGGAAATTAAATTATGCAAAAGCTACATCGCCTTTGTTAAGCAACACCAATTCTTACTCTTTGAAGAAAGTCTTGCTGAGAATTCAAGGAAAAATGAGGAGAACGCTCAAAAGAAGACAAGGACACTCAAGCAGGATCCTCATTGTTGAAGCATTCATGACTGCAATACTGAAATAAAGGTTATTTCTCTTGTCAGCAAGAGACAGTCTACAGAGCAGAGCAACAAAGTGGTAGAGTAGGGTGTACGAAACATTTATGGTCCTCTCTGGTGCCTTTTGCTGGTGATCTCTGGAGATAAGGAAGCGGCCAAGTTGCAACGGTCGTAGTGTGTTTGCTATACTGTTGTTATACCCTGCCATACTCTGAGTCCCCGTGCTTCTAGATACTCACAGCTTCCTTGCAACACTTTTCTTCAGCTACCAACATGGTTGTTGCTCCTGTCCCACACCTTGTCGCTTGGTCAGCGTTAGGAGGGTCTCCCTAGAGGCCACAAGGAATCTGTAGTTTTGGGGTAGTGCTGATGTAGAGAAGGTTTTCAGGAGTTGATTTTGGTTTGCTACAGTTGCCCCTGTTAGAAGAGGCGTGAAAGAGACATGCCACACATGGTAGGTGTTGTGGCATAGGGTTGAGCTACCATGTGCAGGGAAGAGGGCAGTTTAGTGACCGGTGAGGCTTGCACCATAGAACTCCCCTGCCTACGTCCTTCATCCTCCTATATCCCCCTATGTTTTTACTATTTGTCAAGCCCTGCCTTTCAAATCTTTTCTAACTAGTGGTTCTTTACTCCTAAGGGGAAAAAAATGATGGCAAGAACCGTAGGCCTCATTACAAGAGGTTGGACCGCCAGATCGCCATGTTGGCGGTCCTCAAAAAAACAACATGTTGGCGGCCCTGCAAAAAAAAGCTATGTTGGCGGTCTTACAGATCGGCGTATCACGAATTACACAGGCAAGACAACCAAACAAAAATGCTAGACCAGCATCGGTGAGAGGGCCCGGAATTAGGTGGTCTGAACTTCAGCCCCGACAGAACAGCGACCAACCACTGACCGTATTACAAGCCCAAAGTCGCAGTGGCGGGCACACCCATGGCGGTCTGCCAATAATGGTCCTAACCATGGGGGTATGCGGTCATCAAAGTAATACACAACTGTACATTGGATGAATTTGAAAACAACACAGCTGACACACACACTTCCACACTGGACACCTGCAAAGGAAACCATAAAACACACCCCTTCACGCACCACAATCCTTTGCATTTGCGCAGCAAGACCCAGACAGACAGAGCAACTCTTTTCCTACACTGAACAGATATCAAGCATAATTTTTTTTTTTCACCATCCCAAACAACACCCTGCACACACTTTTGTCTAGTTACACCCTTTTGTACTATCCCCTTTAGTAAGTCACTGTCAATCTTCCGAATTTCAATTTGCTTTTTTCCCCCCACCATGTCACGTTCCAAAAATCCCTGTTTCACAGATGAAGAGTTAAGAGTCATGGTGGATGAAATCATAAGAGTAGAGTCAAAATTGTTTGGAGCACAAGTCCAGCACCTCTCAATAGGAAAACGGACATGTGGGACAGGATAGTCGACAGAGTGAATGCTGTAGGAACCACTCTGCACACAAGGGAGGACATTAGGAAGAGGTGGAATGACTACAGGGGCAAGGTCTGTTCCCTTGTCTCCAGGCACCAGCTGCAGGCAACGAAAACTGGCTGCGGCCTTCCCAGTGCCCCATTACAACTCTATCCTTGGGAGGAGAAAGTCTTGGCCATCCTGCATCTTGATGGCTTGAAAGGGAATACCTGGGGAGTGGAGACTGGTAAGTCACACCACTAAAAAAGTCAGCAAAATGCTATGTCATGCATGCTCACTGCTCACCTTTTGCCACCTTCACTGTCACTCCACTCACCAGTCCAGTGCCCACCTGTCCAAAGACCCCTGTCTGGCATCTCACAATTAAAGTGTACTCACCTAGGGGTATTACATCTGTGTATAGTGTGTGCATTACAGGGGGTTACGTGACAACAACTCCCAGCAGGCACTGTTCTACAACTCCAAACACCAGACCAGTGTATCCTTCACCAAATACCCTTGTTTGTGAACTCCCAATTGTAGTGTACTCTCCTGGGAGGATAACATATGAATAGTGTGTGTAGTACAGGGACTGACATGATTGCCAAGGCTCGGAGGCACTGTTACTCCACTCAGCCATCCCTGTGTCCTATTCACCTAATATCCTTGCGTGTTAACTCCCAATTGTAGTGTACTCATCTGGGAGGATAACATATGAATAGTGTGTGTAGTATAGGGACAGATATGACTGCCGAGGCCAGGAGGCACTGTTACTCCACACAGCCAGCACTGTGTCCTCTTCACCAAATACCCTTATTTGTAAACTCCCAACTGTAGTGTACCCACTTGGGAGGATAACATTTGTCAAGTGTGTGTAGTACAGGGACTAATATGACTGCTAAGGCCTGGATACACTTTTACTGTTACTATTACTCTACTCAGCCAGCCCTGTGTCCTCTTCACCAAATACCCTTGTTCGTTAACTCACAATTGTAGTGTATTCACCTGGGAGGATAACATTTGTATAGCAGGTGTACTATATAGAGTGACATGACTGCAACTCCCAGCAGGCCCAGTTTCTGTAATTGTGACCACCAGCACAGTGTTCTCTTGTCCAAAGACCCCTGTGTCTTAACCCTTTATTGACAGGTAGTCAACTGGGAGGACACCATTCGTATAGTGTGCGAAGTACAGGGAGTTAAATGACTTCATATCACAGGAGGCTCTCTGTCACTCCAACCACTAGTCCAGGGTTCTCTTCGCCAACATATATGTACTCCAATGATTTCATCCATCATGACTGAACCCTTCACTGTTCTTTTCAACCATGCCCCAACTCAATTGTATAGCACACAATTTCAATAAATCCATCTATCACAAAGTCATTGTCTGCGTGTGTTCCATATTTTGCTATGTAGAGATGTAAAACCATGAGAAGCAAATAAGACACACAATACTAATACAAGGAAGGATATGTTACAGGTACAGTGGCCTGCTAATGATTACTAACAACACACACAAACACACTTCAACAAGTGTCTGGTCACACCAAACATTTTATTGCACTGTACAGCAAATAGGCTGCCCATATGACTGGACTGTCAGAGCCAAGAATAGCTTACTCATATTGTGTCAAAGTACGTACACCAAGGTACAGACCATGGAAGGAAGGACTCTGTCCTGTAAAATAGGCTAACAGAAAAGTGAATGGTGTCACCAGCTTGAGCCTTATTACATACCAAAACAAAGTAATCCAATATCAAACAAATAAAAAAAAAAACCAGACAGATGGCCGTACAACAGTCCTTGATCACAGTTCCATCATAATCCAATGACCTTGCATCTGGTGGTATGAAACAAACGTATGTCAGTGTTGTGGCACAGGCATTGTGGCCTGCAATGATGAAACACATCTACAGCTACATACAGATCATACAAGGATAGTGTTTCGCCTATGGGAAGGGTGAATGCTATGCTTGCACTTGATGACAACATATTTCTTGTGCACATGCTCACACACATGATGCAATCCTCCCAATACAGCACAAAAAACAAGTACAATGTGCACTTCTGACCGCCCACCCAAACACTGCTCAAATTGCCTTGGCACAGGTCTCATACACCCCAAATCTATGACCTACATTACCTGTAACAATCCAAGTCCACTTCTTATATCAGAACAGCATTAGATACCTACAAATGTCACAATTCTGAAATGCCCACATGAAGATGTCATGGTGAAGGTACCTGTACAAAGTCAAAACTAGGAGTAAAGGCTTACAAAAATTCCTATTACACAATTCATATGTGTAGGAAAGTACCATCTTGCCTGGCATGTTACCCCCATTTTTCACTGTATATATGTTGTTTTAGTTGTATGTGTCACTGGGACCCTGCTAGTCAGGGCCCCAGTGCTCACAAGTGTGCCTGAATGTGTTACCTGTGTTATGACTAACTGTCTCACTGAGGCTCTGCTAATCAGAACCTCAGTGGTTATGCTCTCTCATTTCTTTCAAATTGTCACTAACAGGCTAGTGACCAATTTTACCAATTTACATTGGCTTACTGGAACACCCTTATAATTCCCTAGTATATGGTACTAAGGTACCCAGGGTATTGGGGTTCCAGGAGATCCCTATGGGCTGCAGCATTTATTTTGCCACCCATAGGGACCTCTGACAATTCTTACACAGGCCTGCCACTGCAGCCTGAGTGAAATAACGTCCACGTTATTTCACAGCCATTTTACACTGCACTTAAGTAACTTATAAGTCACCTATATGGCTAACCTTTACCTAGTAAAGGTTGGGTGCTAAGTTACTTAGTGTGAGGGAACCCTGGCACTAGCCAAGTTGCCCCCACATTGTTCAGGGCCAATTCCCCGGACTTTGTGAGTGCGGGGACACCATTACACTCGTGCACTACATATAGGTCACTACCTATATGTAGCTTCACAATGGTAACTCCGAATATGGCCATGTAATATGTCTATGATCATGGAATTGCCCCCTCTATGCCATCCTGGCATAGTTGGCACAATCCCATGATCCCAGTGGTCTGTAGCACAGACCCTGGTACTGCCAAACTGCCTTTCCCGGGGTTTCACTGCAGCTGCTGCTGCTGCCAACCCCTCAGACAGGCATCTGCCCTCCATGGGTCCAGCCAGGCCTGGCCCAGGATGGCAGAACAAAGGACTTCCTCTGAGAGAGGGTGTTACACCCTCTCCCTTTGGAAAATGGTGTGAAGGCAGGGGAGGAGTAGCCTCCCCCAGCCTCTGGAAATGCTTTCATGGGCACACATGGTGCCCATTTCTGCATAAGCCAGTCTACACCAGGTCAGGGACCCCTTAGCCCTGCTCTGGCGCGAAACTGGAGAAAGGGAAGGGGAGTGACCACTCCCCTGACCTGTACCTCCCCTGGGAGGTGCCCAGAGCTCCTCCAGTGTGCTCCAGACCTCTGCCATCTTGGAAACAGAGGTGCTGCTGACACACTGGACTGCTCTGAGTGGCCAGTGCCATCAGGTGACGTCAGAGACTCCTTCTGATAGGCTCCTTCAGGTGTTGCTAGCCTATCCTCTCTCCTAGGTAGCCAAACCCTCTTTTCTGGCTATTTAGGGTCTCTGTCTCTTGGGATTCCTTAGATAACGAATGCAAGAGCTCATCCGAGTACCTCTGCATCTCTCTCTTCACCTTCTGCCAAGGAATCGACTGCTGACCGCGCTGGAAGCCTGCAAAACTGCAACATAGTAGCGAAGACGACTACTGCAACTCTGTAACGCTGATCCTGCCGCCTTCTCGACTGTTTTCCTGGTGGTGCATGCTGTGGGGGTAGTCTGCCTCCTCTCTGCACTAGAAGCTCCGAAGAAATCTCCAGTGGGTCGACGGAATCGTCCCCCTGCAACCGCAGGCACCAAAGAACTGCATCACCGGTACCTTGGGTCTCCTCTCAGCACGACGAGCGAGGTCCCTTGAATCCAGCAACTCTGTCCAAGTGACTCCCACAGTCCAGTGACTCTTCAGTCCAAGTTTGGTGGAGGTAAGTCCTTGCCTCCCCACGCCAGACTGCATTGCTGGGAACCGCGACTTTTGCAGCTACTCTGGCCTCTGTGCACTTCCGGCGGAAATCCTTTGTGCACAGTCCAGCCTGGGTCCACGGCACTCTAACCTGCATTGCACGACCTCCTAAGTTGTTCTCCGGCGACGTGGGACTCCTTTGTGCGACTTCGGGTGAGCACCGTTTCACGCATCCTCGTAGTGCCTGTTTCTGGCACTTCTGCGGGTGCTGCCTGCTGCTGAGAGGGCTCCTTGTCTTGCTCGATGCCCCCTCTGTCCCCTGACGCAATTGGCGACATCCTGGTCCCTCCTGGGCCACAGCAGCATCCAAAAACCCTAACCGCACGATTTGCAGCTAGCAAGGCTTGTTGGCGGTCTTTCGGCGGGAAAACACGTCTGCACGACTCTCCATGGCGTGAGGGATCCGTCCACCAAAGGGGAAGTCTCTAGCCCTTGTCGTTCTTGCAGAAACCTACGCTTCTACTGTCCAGTAGCAGCATCTTTGCACCCACAGCTGGCATTTCGTGGGCATCTGCCCATCTCCGACTTGCTTGTGACTTTTGGACTTGGTCCCCTTGTTCCACAGGTACCCTCGACTGGAAATCCATCGTTGTTGCATTGTTGGTTTGTGTCTTTCCTGCAGAATTCCCCTATCACGACTTCTATGTCCTTTGGGGAACTTTAGTGCACTTTGCACTCACTTTTCAGGGTCTTGGGGTGGGCTATTTTTCTAACCCTTACTATTTTCTAATAGTCCCAGCGACCCTCTACAAGGTCACATAGGTTTGGGGTCCATTTGTGGTTCGCATTCCACTTTTGGAGTATATGGTGTGTGTTGCCCCTATCCCTATGTGTCTCCATTGCATCCTATTGTAACTATACATTGTTTGCACTGTTTTCTAATACTATTACTGCATATTTTGGTATTGTGTACATATATCTTGTGTATATTTGGCATCCTCATACTGAGGGTACTCACTGAGATACTTTTGGCATATTGTCATAAAAATAAAGTACCTTTGTTTTTAGTATATCTGTGTATTGTGTTTTCTTATGATATTGTGCATATGACACTAAGTGGTACTGTAGGAGCTTCACTCGTCTCCTAGTTCAGCCTAAGCTGCTCTGCTAAGCTACCATTATCTATCAGCCTATGCTGCTAGACACCCTATACACTAATAAGGGATAAATGGGCATGGTGCAAGGTGCAAGTACCCCTAGGTACTCACTACAAGCCAGTCCAGCCTCCTACAATATGGCAAGCATCTGGAAAGGAAATTGCTTTGCAATGAGACTGACTAACAATGTAGCTACATCAAGGTGAGGATATGTCAAAGACTAACCCTTCAAGCGTCCTTAGGTTGAATCTTGTAGAGTATTAGCTCCCCAGTTTCTGCCAGAACACTCCACACGTTATAACAACTATAGTTCTTCATGCAGTCACACTCATTACACCACATGACATACACTCAAGAAAAGTAGCTATTGATTAGATCTTCCTGCAAGTCAGCTCCTTCCTCTTCACCACTGTCATTCTCACTTGGCATTTCAGGAGTCTCACCAGGTGGCACTGCAGGCTTACCCTCCTCTGAGTTGTATGGAATATTCCTCTGCAGGGCAATGTCGTGAAGCATGCAGCATGCCACAGTGATATGACACACTCTTCTGGGTGAGTAGAGGAGGGTTCCATGTGTCCAGTCCAAACACCTAAATCTAGCCATCAGGAGCCCAAAAGCCTGCTCCACAACTCGCTGTGTTCTTACATGGGCCTCACTGAAGCGGACTTCCCCTGGCATGGTTGGATTTTTTATTGATGTCAACAACCAAAGATGGTGTGGATATGCAGAGTCTCCTATAAAGGAATGGGACATATGTGCAACAATGAGTCTCTCTCATCAGAATTGTGGAGCTAGACACTGCACGCACACAAACAGGACAGATGTGACTATTCAACCAGGCCAGGCCCTCCCTGGGTACAGTGGTGACATCAGCTGGGGGATAGTGCTGTTCTGCATTATGAAGGAATCATGGACTGGACCCAAAAAATGGGCATAGACCTGTGAAATGTACAGATCCGCCAAACATAAACCTTGAACATTGATGGAATGGAAGTTCTTTCTGTTGTGGTATATTTGGTCATTGGCATGCAGTAAGACCAAGCCAACATGTGTGCCATCAATAGCCCCCATCACATGTGGGATGCGTGCAAAACCAAAAAAGTCAGCCTTTAGATGGGCTAAGTCATCACGTCGGGGAAACTGAATGTAGCTGTCCACGTGTTTCAACAATGCTGAGAGGACATCATTCAATACCAGACTTAACATAGGTTGGGACATGCCAGCTGAGAGGGCCTCTGTATGCTGGAAGGACCCTGTGACTAGGAAGTGCAATACTGACATGACTTGTACAATGGGTGGTATGCTGGTTGTATAACTAATAGCTGGCATCAGATCTGGCTCCAACAGACAACATAAGTCTACTATTGTTTGCCGATTCAGACTAATATGTGTCATTCTTCCATAGTCTGAAGGTCTGGCAGTGGACGGTAGACAGGTGGTTTACGCACCCTCCCTTCCCCTGTGTACCTACATATGATAAGAAATGAGTTCTAACATTAGTCATTGTGTCCCCAGCTAAATACATGATGTGTATCAATGATAATATGTGACAAGTCAATTTAGAAGGGATAGACATGGCAAACGGTACACATCACAGCTGCTAATAACACAAGGGTCACATGTGACCCCCATGGTTTGCCACACGTGTCCACAATGTGTATCTGGACCAAACTCAATTATGTGCATCACAAATGCCCCTCGAAATGTGACTGGATACCCCAACAGCAGAAATGACCTTTGACGGGGGTAGACTGTGCCCCACTGTAAAAATGCCATCAAGCTCTGCAAAATACTACAATGGTGTTTGTGTAGTAGGACCTACATGACAAGACAGGATAAGCATGTTTGAGAGCTCTAAATAACATATTCGTAGGTTGACGCAGTAATCGAAGCCCAATACTGCCTTTCAGGCCTCTAAAATGGCATCTGTCTGACCTACTGCACTTGACATTAGGAACCGAACGTGACCGTCAGCAGAAGTCGTCATGGCGGTAGGCCGTTGCAACCACACCAGACACAGCCATAGGCTAATGTTGTTATCAGTGGTGGTCACATGCCAATGGCAATGTTCGTCGGCGTTCACAACCACGTACGTGGCAGACGTGACCGCCACGTTTTGCAGAATCACTTACTTGACTCCTGACACTGCTGCCAGCAAGACCTCCACTACCGAGCTGTTGTGTACTACCTCTGGGAACAATCATGCAATGTCCAGCAGGTGATAGGGCCCTTAACTTCTCTGCAGAGGAGCTGGAGAAGCTAGTGGATGAGGTCCTACTCCTGTATGAACAGCTCTATGGTGCCTTAAGAGAGAAGCATGTAAGTACCTCATGTGCCCAGTTTTCTCTGTACTTCACCATCCTTTCCCTCCTCACATGCTAGATTGCAGCCATGTGTCCCAGTCTGACTGCTCATGTGCCTGTAGGTGCAGTCTGTGAGGCATCAATGGGAGGGTCAATGTGCAGGTACTGGTGGCCAGTGCCATGTGTTGAGTTCATTCACATTGTGTGTTGTGAGTTTTTTGGGTTCCTAGATCCTCCTTGTGTTGGGTGTACATAATTAAGTGAGGAGACATTACTGTCATCCACTTACATCTCTTTACTCATGATTGCTGTATGTGTCACACAACATGTATGTGCATGACAGCATGAGCTGATTATGCATGCTGTATGAGTCAGTTGAGAGTAATGTGAGCAATGTGCATGGTGCCACAGAGATTTCTTCACACATCTGCCCTTGCTAGACTGTTGTTTTGAAGGCATATCATGACTCTCTCTGTCCTTCAGGTTGCCATACACACCACATGCCAATTTGCTGTTGACTACATGATGTACTGTCATTCATGAAGTAACGGGAATGTAGTGTCATGTAGGTTCTGTCTGCTGCTTAGCCTGCAGAGACCATGGCCTGTCACATATATCTCCCAGTATGGCTCCTAGTCTGAGCTGGGGTGGAGTCACTGTGGATATACAACTGTGACACTGTGGCTACTCCTTGTACCCCAGCAGATCATGTCATATGGGCAATATGTGGCACTGGTGTAATAACCTGCCCAGAATGCCTCATTCCTTTGATTAGATTGGAAATAGGTCTAGAGGTAAGTTACTGATCTAGTCAACATGTGCACTTAGCATCACTGTCAATGTGTGTCTTTGTCTCATGACAGGTCCCTTACTTCTACAGCCCTGTTGTTAGCTTCACACAGGTCACATGTGTCCTGTGCAGGCTTACTGCATAAATGACAATCCCACAGTGCAGACTGTTCGATTCCTGGGAGGCCATGATATGTGACTCAGTAGCTTGGTCACATAGCAGAAACTGGACAATGCATGCCTTTGTTTGTTGTATGCCACATATGTCCAAAAGTGTGTTCTGTGGTCCAGGTACATAACACAGAACCCCCCCTGAAATGGCATGAGTCTGCATTTGTTAGGCCACATATACACACATGAACAGAGTAAACACTTTATGTACCCACCATGCCAGTTCCGTCATTGTTATCCATGTGTGATGTTTGAGTTTGTACTCTGACAGTAGCCTGAAGGAACTGCATGCAGAGAGTCATTCTCATATAGCGTGAATATGTTGGTCCATTCATGCCTATGGAGATTACCCTTCAGAAGGCACAGAGGTGTGATGTGTCTCATAGTGGCTCACATTTCAGTGAGGTTGCTAGAGCATGGCCCAGTAAGCTTGCTTAGTCATTGTAGGGCCTGGGCAGGGTGGTGGGTTGGTCTGCAGATTGTGAAATGTATGTCTGTAGTCATGGCCCTGTACTTTTTGACTTGTATGTGTCACATGTGGGGAGTATTGACAAACAGGAACGTTCTAGCTTGATGTTACTGACATGTATGTTACTCAACCATTTGTGATGAGACTTGTGAACATAATCTCTTGATTTGTCTTTTGCATCCATGCAGGTCAACTCCTATCAGAAGAAGGCAATATGATGAGCCATCGGCAAGAAGTGGCGGACCTTGGGGGTCCACAGCTGGCAGAGCGCCTACTGCAGAAAAAGGTGGGAGGACCTGAGATGCTGGGCCCAGAAGATAGCAGAGGCCCAGCTGGGGTTGTCCTCCTAACGTGGCCGGGGTGCGCGTCAGACCATGACCCCGCTAATGGCCTGCATTCTGGCGGTGGTCTACCTGAAGCTTGATGGGCATTTGAGGGCAGCACAGCAGCCACAAGGGAGTGAGTGCAGGGCAAATTCCTGCCTGTCCCATTGCCAAGTGATCGAGTCAGGTTCTGACTGCTCTACCTGACAATTAGGGATGATCCATGTCTCACACAGTAGATGAGTGATTGTTTGTGTAGCCATGCCATGTGTTGTATAGTGATATGCCTTGCCTGTTGTCCCAGTGATCAAGAACACAACTAGGTGGAATCCACAAACCACTTGCTCTGCAGGAACGACATATGGCTGTCTACACTGACCAATCAAGTACTGTTTGCTGTTGTAGTGGGTGTAATTTCTATGCAACAGACCATTACTCCTAAATGTTCCAGGCCAAAGGTAAGTAGGCGATGGATCACTGTCCTCTGCCATGTGTCTGGGTAAATGTGTATGTGGGCATCTGCCACCCAAAGGGTAGTTGTCTTTAGCATATGATGGGTGCTGGCACCGCACTGCAATCTGTAATGTGAAGATGTCCAGCATACATATCCCTTGGTAAGTGGGGTAAGTCCACTGACATGATTTATGTGCCAGCATAGGCTTGTGTCCGGATTGTTGACAAAGAGTGACTTGAGTTATATAGATATCACATGTATTTGGGTACAGGCATTCATCCACAGACAGACATCTGGGGTTGCATGACCAAAATGTGGAGAGTGATGTAGCTTCCAATTGGGAAACATGTTGAGGGCCTTCAACAAGTACTTGCAAATTTCAGGGCCTCCAACATTCAAGGAACTAATGTCTTCTGCTGATGCACTCAGAGTTTGTCATAGTAAGATGCCAGACATAAGGGGTGATTACTCTGGGGCTTGCTGATTCATTGTGTTGTGAATTTTAGGGACATTTCTCGTTGACATATTGCACATGATGTGTACAGTGTCCATTTCCATGCCACGTTTGGCCTATATGAACAACATTAATACTACCTCCATGACTCCATTGGGACACGTCACTTGGTAAAGTGTACATTGTCGATATGTTTCCATTGTGACATGGGTATTTCCATATCACCTTCTCCAGGATATTGTTCTAGGGTCGTCATCATGGCAGGATTTTGTTTCATCAGGTCTCATTGCTGGGTCTTTTATGTATGTGACAAATAGATGCGTGCATGACCTTATGTGAGATCTGTGGAAATGCATTTTGCATTGGCCCACTATTGTATGCCAACAGGTGCATGTGGTCTGCTCCATGGGTCAACGTTTTGAGGCTGATGGTGTCTCCTAATGGTTATATGGTCATTTTGATTGCACAACGTCTGCCATGCAATTGTAGTTGTTTGTGTTCCTGTTTTTCCTGTGGGTAAGTGTTGACAGTTCAGATGGCATGCATGCATGCATATAGTATTGCACATGTATGAGCCACTTGGGTAGAGTTTGTTGCTGGGGCCTACATGACATCATGTTACTGTATGCTAATCGGAGCTGTCGTTCAAATGGGATCATGGACATGTGATGACCTTATTTCGTTTTGAATTTGCAGCATCAGCACCAGCAAGCGAAGGAGACGGGGCACAGCTGAGTAAGGAACATCAGGCCACTGGACCTTGGGTCATGACACCACCGATGCAGAGGGACCCAGTGGCCTGGAGGGCGAGAGGAGTGCCACAGGTGAGAACGCAACATCGACATCATCATTGGATTCTTCCTCCAGTGGATGGTCCCTAGTGGTGGCGGACCCATCGGGGCATCCCCCTGTACTATCTTTGTCCACCACCCCATTTCTAACACTGCCCTCCCTGTTGCTCCTTAACCAGTTGGCCGAGCCTGCTCACCCAAGAGGGTGGGCGTCTCCTTTGCCGCAGGCATCTCTGCCCCTGTTACACCTGTTGCCCTCAGTGAGGAGGCTACTGACCTCCTGAGAAGTATCTCTTAAGGTCAGACAGCCATTGTGAACTCCATCCAGAGATTGGCAGTCAGCTACAAGAGACCAATGCATTCCTGGAATCCATTCATGGTGCAATGTCTGGCATACAGATATCTTTTCAGGCTCTGGCCTCTGCACTGATGGCAGCCAGTCATCCCCCCTCTACCTCCCTCTTTCCACTCCAGATCCCCCCTTCCCCTACCTAGCCAATGCACAGACAGATCTGCACGCATGCACATCAACACACAAGAGGAGCACAGACAAACTCAAGCACCACAAAACATACAGGCACGCAAGCAAACTGCAGACACCCCCAGACACAACAGTCACAACTTCACTAAACACCCCAGCATCACACACACATCCAGTATACCCACAGGCACCACACCAGGATTCAGATATACACCCACCACACCCATCAAGCCCGCAGACACCACCTCAGCAGACCCCCAGACATCCACCACAAGCACCACACCCGCAGACACCACAATTACAGACACACAGACATCCACCACATCCAGCATACCCACAGTCACCATTCCAACAAAAACACACATCCATCACTCCATCCCCAGCATCTCCATCTCCCGGACCCTCAAAACACACAAACGCACTCACTCACCCACCCACTCAACAGACACACACCAAACATAAGCATACCTCCCAAAAGCACAGACCCACAACATCCACACCAACACAGCAGACAACCACTCTCTCTACCTCCAAATCCTGACCCCCTTTTGATGACCATCCCTAAGAAAGTTTTTATGTCTGACCTTGCCCTTTCCCCTGTTCCCTACACCCTGTAACTAACCTGAGGCCCCCATCCACCTCTCAGCCCCTCCATTCCACCTCCAAGGCCTCACCATCCCCCTGAACCACCCATACTTCTCCCCCCCAAAGTAGAAGCTCTGCCTGTCCAAAAAGACCACTCCTCCCAAGCCCAATTCCAAACCCACCCCCAAAAGGATGATCGCTGAGGTGAACAATGAACAGGAATAAAGACAGAGGGTGTCTACAGGAACCCATGGACGTTTGTACATTGGTTGGTTGTCCATGGCTAAGGTTTATGCCCTGGCTTGGAATAAAGTCTGAGAGATATCGAACTGGATTAATTTTTCCCAGAGGAAACGGGTCACAAAAGCTTGTGCCTTGCAGGTAAATTCCTGACAGCCCCAGGAGACCTACCTTATTTTCAATAAAAGGACGTAATGTCAAATTTTGAGTCTTCTAGGCCTGTAAAGCATGGAGGAAGTCTGAAAACAGAGAGGAAAAACCATAGGTAAAAGAAAAAGGGAGCAAGAAAGACGAGGTTTGCGCCTGATATTATAACTTCTGATCCTACTTTGGAGTCGCCTATTGCTCCTATATCCCCTCCAATTATGATTCCTCAAGATCAGGTGAAGGCATCTAGCCCTCCTCAGGTTCCGTCAAATACAGGTGATATCGTGGACTTACAAACACAACTGAACTGTCATCGTCAGCAACTGCTGAAACAAACTAGCTAGCCATCTCTTTGAATCCAAAGGAACAAGCATATCACCCTAACTCAGACTACTGGACATGGAGTAATTATTCTGGTTTTAATTATTTTCCTGCAGGCGTGGAAAAGGAATGTGTTGGCTGACACTTGATGTCATTGTTTCATTTGAGGCTGACATTGGTTGTTTAAATCACTCTCTGCTATTAAAGTGTTTAGCAGACTTAGAATCTTTAAGAATGGTGAATAGCAATGATATGCACTGGTGCAGCTACTGACATCTCCCTATGAGAAAAGATTAAGAGTTAGCTTTAATCCTAATGTAATTGTCTCATTTGATTTTAGAAAATTTTGATTTCGGGGGACGTGGCTTGGACGGAGAAGTGCACGGGTGCTTGACTCCGTCTCTCCCAGTGACGCAGAGCAACTTTTGACCGTTTTTGCCACTTCGGGATCGGCAGACGCTCAACAAATATAAATTTCCAATTTCTGAAAGACTCCTGCCACACATGTGAAGACCAAAGATAAGGTCAGAGCTAATCTGAATGTTTTAATCAAGTTTGTCTCCTCTCACTGTAACCAACACGCGCATCCTAAAATGGCAGTGTTCCGCTCCCGAACCTGGCGCATTTTCGATTGAAATCTTTTGAACAATGCTAGTACAACTTGTGCTAGTCCTGGCAAGAAATGGATGTGTTTATTCACCAGTTTCGCAAGTTTCACCAAATGCGTGAAGAAAACAAATCACTCAAAACTATTTGCCTGACCTTAAAATGGCACCCATGCTGAAACAAAGAATATTTTTCTTCTTTGCTATTTTCAAAAATGTGGAAATATCTGCAAATAAGATAAACTATATACTCATTCCAATGAACTTGACTTTTGATGAACGTCAAGCATGTTGAAATAGACAAGTTATCACAGCTTAGTTGCGCAAACTTATAACTTCAGAACTTTTCAGGCCCAGACCGGTTGTGAAAGTAATACATGGCCAGAAATCTTCGGTGATTGTGATAACTGAACAAATTCAAGACTCAATTTGTGTTCGCTATTTCCTACAAAAAGGACACATTAACCCATTCCTTCACTTAGGAACAGGGGAACTTAACATGGCTGAGAAGGAACCTAAAGCTCACGCTAAGGGTTCCAAAGCGGAACCAACCTTTCCGGATTCACCGATTAAAAGCAAGGCTGATATAAACAGTAGGATGGATAGGATTCTCAAAAAAGTGTCGGAAGCGCATGACCTCGCTAAATCTACAAAAATAAACATGGACTCTATGCAGCTTGAATTATCGGCCATCAGGGCGGATATCAACACTTTTAATAACAAATTATTAGGGGTAGAAAAAAGAATCAGTGACCTGGAAGGCGTCAAGAACAAATCTAACATGGGCCTTATCTTCTTACAATCAATAATTAAATATATGAAAAAAAGATATTGTGGACTTGGAAAATCGAAATAGGAGAGGTAGCCCGAGAATTTTTTGGGTTCCTCTAGGATCTGAATGTAATGTGGCCCCCCCCTTAATTCGTGCGTTTCCTTCCTTGAATCTTGGTTACCTCTAGTTACAGGCCTCCAATTTGATAAAAAATGTGAACTGGAAAGAGCACATAGGGTTTCAACATTCAAACACTCCTATGGATCTCTGACCAAACCCAGGCCAATAGTTTGCAAACCTCTGCAGTTCCAACATGCAGAAGCAGTCTTGCTCTACATGCGCAAAAATAACCACATTAACTGGAATGGATCTAAATTCTACATCTCACAGGACTACTCCAAAACGACTGTAGATACAAGAAAAGGATTCTTGGCTCTACGCAATAGACTGAGAGACATGAAAATGCAATATTCTTTTGCAGGTCTAGCAAAATTCAGAATCATCATGGACGGAAAACATAAATCTTTAAAATCTTTTCAAGACAAACTGGCGGGACAAGAAATGGATGTTGCTAGAGCCCTGTCAAACAAAAGGAAGACCTAACCCTTGTTCCTTAAAAATGCATTAATCTCATTGGTATTGAGGACTTTGAATGCTTTTAGTACTCTGTGGGGCCCTCCTTATCTACAATGTTTCCTTCTAATAAGGATATTCTTTCCTCTGATCGGATTTAAGGTTCAGTATTGTCTGATTCGCTTTTTTCTACCCACCAAAGGGGAATTATTAAAGTAATAGGGAAATTTTGTGATCTAATTGGTCTTATCACATTACCTGTCAAGGTTAGTTAATTCTCACTCATTGTCTAATATAGTTATGCTCTTGGTAACTGACAGTATATGTTTATACATACTCTGCTTGATTTGCTTAAATGTGTATTGTATAACCTATTGAACAAGTTACATTTGACAGTTTCACTTCGCCATTTTCTGCAAGTTATACTACATAATTTTCAACACATGTGCCATCCATGTATCCAATTTTTTTATAGCTTTCCAAGGCACAGATATAGATAAACTTATGAGACCTTCCCTCTGAATATCATCTATAACATCTATAACAAGGGCATACAATGTGTACATCACAATGTATATTTCGCGTTGCCCCGGAGGATGTTTGCTCTTCTTTTGTCGCCCACTCCATGTCGTTTATAGAAAGTTGGGGGTTGGGGAGGGGGTGGGATACAGGGGTGGGGAGGGTGGTGCTGTTACTTTTTCTTCTTTTGTTTTTTATTCTTCATCTTCCTTTCTCCTTTTCTCTCATTTATACTTATTTGATGGAAAGCTTACGGTTATTACGAGTACGATTCTCACACTAGACTTATACTATTTCATCCAATATAGTACTTCTAGGACTCCAACTCACAAGACTATAGACAGTACATGTTTTGTTCATTACATATATAGCACTTATCAGATTATTCAACTTTATTTTGAAAGCGGAAATTATACACATATTCAACTGTTGCATATCAATGATAACCCATACTCCCGAAGATACTCTTCTCACATAGGAGTACTTGATACGCACCTCTACCACATAACATACTACTATGGCTACTACCAATACGATAGACAATATCAATATAGTATCTTTGAACATTAAGGGTACGAACCATCCAATAAAACGTAGAAAAATAATGAACTATCTATACAAAACCAGGGGAGATATTTCCCTCCTTCAAGAGACAAAGATTCCAGAGACAGAAGCACTCAAAATCAAAAACAATTGGATTGATGATGTGCACTGTTCTCTGGCAGTCACAAAAAAAATGTGATTACACTGATCTCCAAAAAAGCTAACCTAATTACTGAATCCTACATCTCTGTTACAGAAGGAGGACGGGTCATAACAACTCTAAATAAAGATGAGACTAGATTACATGTTGTTAATATATGCAGTCCAAATATTGATGACTGTGATTTCTGGAATACAATGTCAGAGAAATTAAGCCAGTTGCCCACTAATGACCTCCTAATTGTAACTGGAGATTTCAACCTCCCCATGGATACCACGACAGACAATCCACTTGCAATTATCGCCCACCTAAAGCACATAGAATTCTAAAGGATATTTGCGCTAAGTATCACGTTAAAGACGCATGGAGACTCCAACACCCTGAATCGAGAGACTATACCTTTTATTCTCGTCCTCATAACTCATACACGAGAATAAATTATATCCTCATCTCGGGTTCCCATACTCACCTTATTAACCAAACAAGTATTTCACCAATAATAATTTCTGACCATGCATGTGTCAACACTCTGCTAACCGAGACCAACTCTAGAACCTGTATCAAAAAATGGCATTTCAACAACTAGATTTTAAAAGGCCAAGAGAATATAAAGAAAGCTGAATGGACCATTTAAAGACCTTAAACTCTGTGAGGCCAGCAAAGCAGGAAAAATGCTCGCATTATATCTTAAACACAAACAAAATCAAAAGAACATAACTTCAATCAAAGATAAGTTGAACTCTATCAATCAATCAATCAGGGAATTTGTAAAGCGCACTACTCACCCGTGGTGCTGAAGGGGGTGGGGGCTGCTACTGCTTGATCAGCCAAGTCTTGAGAAGTCTCCTGAAGGTAAGGAGATCCTTGGTCTGACGCAGGTGGGTGGGGAGAGTGTTCCACGTCTTGGGGTCGAGGTGTGAGAATGATCTGCCACCGGTGGTTGTTCTGCAGATGCGTGGGACGGTTGCGAGGGTAAGGTCGGCGGAGCAAAGCTGTTGAATCGGGGTGTAGAAGGAGAGCTGTCTGTTGAGGTATTCTGGTCCGGTGTTGTGTAGTGCCTTGTGAACATGGGTGAGGAGGTTGAAAGGGATTCTCAGGTCTCTCAGGTGGGCTGTGATGTGGCAGTGGTGGGGGATGTCGAGGATGAGGCGTGCTGAGGCGCTCTGGATGCATTGCAGTCTTTTCTGGAGTTTGGCCATGGTTCCTGTGTAGAGGGCATTACTGTAGTCCAGTTTGCTGCTTACGAGGGCTTGGGTGACTGTTCTTCTGGTTTCAGTGGGGGTCCATTTGTAGATCTTCCGAATCATGCAGAGGGTGTTGAAGCAGGAGGAGGAGATGGCATTGACTTGCTGAGTTATAGATAGTGAGGAGTCCAGGATAAATCCCAGGTTGCGTGCGTGGTCTGTGCGTTTCCCAGTGTGGCAGGCCACCAGGAGTCGTCCCATGCAGAGGGGGTGGAGCCGAAGATGAGGACCTCAATCTTGTCGGAATTCAGTTTAAGGCAGCTGTTCTTCATCCATTCGGCGATGGCCTTCATTCCTTTGTGGATGTTGGTCTTGGCGTGTCCTTGGTGAGGATCAGCTAGGGGTCATCGGCGTATGAGATGATGTTGAGGTTGTGAGTTCGGGCGATGTTAGCGAGCGGAGCCATGTAGATGTTGAAGAGGGTCGGGCTGAAGGATGAACACTGGGGTACACCGCAGATGATTTTTTATGGCTTCAGAGCGGAATGGAGGGAGGCGGACTCTGAGTTCTGCCGGTGAGAAAGGCCGGTGATCCAGTCCAGGGCTCTGTCGCAGATTCCTGAGGCGTGTGCGTAGGGTGTGGTAGCAGATGGTGTCGAACGTGGCTGAGAGGTCAAGTAGGATGAGGGCCGTGGTTTTGCCGTTGTCCAGGATGGTTCTGATGTCGTCGGTGGCGGCGATGAGGTCAGTTTTGTGCTGTCGTTGCTGCAGAATCTGGATAGGGATGGGTCCAGAGTGCTGTTCTCTTCGAGGAAACGGGTCAGTTGGTTGTTGACAATTTTCTCTATGACTTATGCCGGGAAGGGGAGCAGGGAGATGGGCCAGAAGTTCTTGAGGTCCTTTGGGTCCGCCTTAGGTTTTTTGAGGAGAACGTTGATCTCGGCATGTTTCCAGCTCTCCGGGAAGGTGGCAGACTCAAAGGAACTGTTGATGATCTTCTGTAGTTGGGGTGCGATGACGGAGCTTGCTTTGTTGAAGATGTGGTGAGGGCAGGGGTCGGATGGTGAGCCAGAGTGGATGGTGTTCGTGATTTCAATGGTGTCATTGTCGTTGACGTGGGTCCAGGAGAGAGGGAGGATGGTGGGTGGTGAGTATGTGGTGTTGGTGGATGACGGGGAGGTCTGAGCACTGAAGCTGTCATGGATGTCTGCGATCTTGCGGTGGAAGAAGTGGCTAGGGAGTCGCAGACGTCTTGTGATGTCGACGTTGGAGCCGGGGTTGGAGCGCTCCTTCACGATGTTCAAGAGCTCCTTGTGGCTGTGTGCATTGTTGTTGATGCATTCTTTGAAGGCGGTTCGGATAAGTTGGTGGTGTCTGCGGATGGCATTTTTTAAGGCTGTGTGGATGTCCAGAGTCTGATTTTGGCGCCACTTCTTTTTGAGTCTTCGGCATGTTTGCTTAGATTCTTGGAGGTCGGCGGTGAACCAGAAGGCCATTCTGTTGGTGCATCTGTTGGAAGGATTTTTGATCGGGGTGAGAGTGTTGGCACAGTCGTCGATCCATTACCTGAGGTTGCGGGTAGCTGCGTCACTGTCGGTGGTGTTGATGGGTGGGTTCCAGGAGAGGGTAGTGATTAGTTGGTCTTTGGTGATCTTTTTCCATCTGCGGTAGGGAATCCGTTGCGGGTGATGGTGTGTTGTGGGTTTCTCGAAGGAGAAGCGGATGCAGCAGTGGTCTGTTCAGTGTAGTTCAGTGGTGTGGCTGAAGGAGACGTGTTTGCTGGTGGACAAAATGGGGTCGAGTGTGTGTCCTGCAGAGTGGGTGGGTGTCGTGACGAGCTGTTTGAGGCCGAGGTTGAAGGGATTGTCGAGCAGGGTGGTAGAGTTGTTATCGTTGGTGTTCTCGAGGTGGCTGCACAGAAGATGCCATTAAGTAGGGAGGCGAGAGGACAGCAGTGAGGTGGGAGCGGGGTTGAAAACGGCACCAAAAAAAGGGGGTGGGGCCACAGGGACAGCAGCGGCGGGAGTGCAGCACGAGAGAGAGCAGGGCGGTGGGGCCGCAGGGGCAGCAGCAGCGGGGAGAGAGAGAGAGAGGCGGGAGAGCGAGAGAGTGGAGACAAAAGCGCAGAAGTAAGGCAAAAGTCAAAAAGAGCACAGAGGAGAGTGAACGGCAAAAAGGGGCATGGGGCAGACACGGAAGAGAGAGCACAGATAGAGAGAGAAGCAGAAAAAAGGAGGAGAGAGGCAGCCTAGTAGGAAAGCAGAGCTCTCCCACTAGACACCAAGGATGAGGCACAGGCAGAAGCCTGCAGGTGGAGGAGGGCCCGAACTTCTGACAGGGGTCAGGAGTTTAGAGGAACAAGGGCTCTACTTAGCAGGTGGAGCTACAGAAGGCAGAGCAGTTCACTGACTAGGTCAGTGGTATTGCTTGATCTACCGCGCAGCGAGCGCCATTAATGGGGGGGTGGGGGGTGGGGGAAGAGGACAGCTGGGAGCAGGGGTGAAAACAGCACGAAAAGAAGGGGGCGGGGACAGCAGCGGCTGGAGTGCAGCGCGAGAGAGAGGAGGGGGGTGGGGCCGCATGGGCAGCAGCAGCGGTGGAGAGAGAGAGGCGGGAGAGCGAGAGTGAGAGAGAAAGAGTGGAGGGAAAAGCGCAGAAGTAAAGCAAAAGTCAAAAATAGCACAGAGGAGAGCGAACAGCAAAAAGGGGCACGGGGACAGACACGGAAGAGAGAGCACACAGAGAGAGAAGCAGAGAAAAGGAGGAGAGAGGCAGCCTAGTAGCAAAGCAGAGCTCTCCCACTAGACACCAGGGATGAGGCGCAGACAGAAGCCTGCGGGTGGAGGAGGGCCTCGAACTCCTGACAGGAGTTTAGAGGAACGAGGAATGAGGGCTCTACTTAGCAGGTGGAGCTACGGGAGGCAGAGCAGTTCACTGACCAGGTCAGTAGTATTGCTCGATCTACCGCACAGCGGGCGCCATTAAGGGAGGGTGGGAGAGGACAGCTGGGAGCAGGGGTGAAAACAGCACAAAAAGGAGGGGGCGGGGACAGCAGCGGCAGGAGTGCAGTGCGAGAGAGAGGAGGGGGCAGGGCAGAAGGGGCAGCAGCGGCGAGGTGAGAGAGAGAGAGAGGGGAGGCAAAATCGCAGAGGTAAAGCTTCCCACACCAACCCCCAAAAAATCTTTAGACACATGTAGGCAATTTTATATGGAACAATACTCAGAGGATAATCAAATTACAGCCAAACAATGTAAGGAGTATTTAAATAAATTACATATCCCCAAACTATCTGAAGGAGATAAAGAGGTATTAGCCAAACCAATCTCCACAACGGAGATCACTGAGGTTATTAACACAATAAAAGATAATACCCCCCCCCCGGGGACCTGATGGTTTCAATGCCAAATTTGACAAAACATTTACCAAATCCCTTCAACCCACTCTATCAGAACTATACAATACATATGCTTCCTCTGGGAAAATTAACAGTACATTCCCTGAAGCAAATATAGTTGTCATTCCCAAGTATGGGAAGGATCTCTTACTACCAACGAATTATAGACCAATCTCGCTAATAAATCTCTACTGCAAAATCTATGCAAAAATTCTAGCCAAAAGACTTAGGGGGTCATTCCGACCCTGGCGGTCCATGACCGCCAGGGCCGGGGACCACGGAAGCACCGCCAACAGGCTGGCGGTGCTTCCAGGGCCATACTGACCGCGGCGGTAAAGCGGCGGTCAGAAAAGGGGAAGCGGCGGTTTCCCGCCGGTGCAGCGCCGCCATGGGGATTCCGACCCCCTCCCCGCCACCCTGTTTCTGGCGGTTCTTACCGCCAGGAACAGGATGGCGGGAACGGGTGTCGTGGGGCCCCTGCACTGCCCATGCCACTGGCCACTGGCATGGGCAGTGCAGGGGCCCCCTAACAGGGCCCCATGAAGATTTTCACTGTCTGCTTTGCAGACAGTGAAAATCGCGACGGGTGCTACTGCACCCGTCGCACACCTGCAACACCGCCGGCTCCATTCGGAGCCGGCTTCTATGTTGCAGGGGCTTTCCCGCTGGGCCGGCGGGCGCCCTTTTGGTGGTCGCCCACCGGCCCAGCGGGAAAGCCAGAATGGCCATTTGGAGGTGACCGCCCGCCGCGGTCAGAATGACCACCTTAATCTTTACCTCCCGCAGCTAATTAGTAACTCTCAGGTAGGGTTTTTAAAGAACAGGATGGCCAATGATAATACCCGCCTACTATGCCATGTCACAGAAAGAGCCAGGCATCTAAGCTCGGCATCCGTAGCTATAGCCTTGGACTCAAAGAAGGCTTTCGATAAAGTGTCTTGGACATTCTTAGACTAGTCCCTTAGATCTTTTAATCTTGGAGATGACTTCATAAAAGTGATCATGGCCAAGTATAGTAACCCCAGAGCATCTATCTCTGTAAATGGCCTGGTATCCCTGCCTTTTAACCTTGAAAAAGGCACAAGACAGGGTTGCCCACTTTCGCCCTCTCTTTTTCTACTAGCACTCAAACCACTACTTTTACACATTAACAGTAATCCTCAAATATCAGGAATAGATTTCCACTGAAAATTAATAAAATTGGCAGCCTAGGCAGATGGCATCTTAATCCTTTCTGACGACCCTCACTCATCCATATAGGCACTTATGTACACAACTGAACACTATTCACGTGTCTCAGGATACAAACTAAGTAGAGAGAAATCGGGGGTGAAATCACTGAACCTGTTAGGCTCTAAAACCTTAATCGGGTATTCAGGACTAATCTGTCAGTCGAATTACATAAAGTACTTAGGAATCGAGTTTGGGTCGGATATGAGCATCTAACTCTTCAAAAAAATCAAACATTTATTAGAAGGCTGGTCACCAAAATGTATTTTAGCAACACAAAAAGATGAAGGACGGAGTTCTGAACAATGCAAACACTCACCCCCAGTCACTGATCTGGGTTTAATCCATTGTTCCTTTGCTCACCATTCCACCCCAGTTTGGACCAAGCCATATGCAAATCAGTCTTGACCCTGTCCCTCATCGGAACAGTCCAGCCCGAACTGCCAAGCCAGGTCCTCGCTGGACCGAAAACAAGCATCCTGGGACTGGTTTCAGGGTTTCACCCTTCATCAGCCAGGCTAGCTCGAATCCAGTGGCACAGACTAGAAAGACTTTAGAATTCTGGAATGACCACTCTAAATCTATAGTTACGGATCCACAGGGAATTTTTTTTGGAAATCAATGACTTTACATAAAACTACACTTATACTCTTGCAAACCAAATTTTGGTTAATACATAATATTTACTAGAATACTTCACCCCTACATGCAATGAACATAGCAGATAAACCTACTTGTTGGACGTGCCAGGAGGAGCCAGGAGACCTACCTCATCTGACTGTTTAATGCAGACAGGTCCAAAAATTCTGGACTGAAGTCTTTTTTTATCTCCAAACTATTCCATATTAAACCAGAAAACAATTTCTCATACTTAATCACAGGCTTTCTAGAGCCTAATATCAAAAAGGAATTGGACCGCCTACTTCTTGACCTTCTGCTTCCTACAATCAAATCCATTATCGCTAATTGGAATCCACACATAAACCATTTTTAGGTCATAGTTAAATTGGATAATTCAAATCCACGAAGCGGATAACACTGCTTTCCAATATTCTTCGCGGAAAACACACTCACAAAGTACATGGGGATCCTTGGATAAATTGTTTGCTTCCAATAAACCACCATGAACACATTTCTAGATCTCATTCCAAATGACACCCAAGTGTATTTAATCCTCAACCCTTATATCATATTCAGTAATCTGTAACTCACAGCAATATCATGCCGAATCTTACTCCATTTCTTTATCTTCTCTCTTCAGGTTTCTAGCTCTCTTTTATGTTACCTTTTCTCTGTATTACTTTATCCAATATAATACAGACTTATGTATATGGAGCTTTGACTTCTTTCATTTTACATTGCCTAAGCCAAGCCATATATGTACAGAAAGCTGTTAATTCTTTCTATGTATTTTTGTTAAAATTATAAAAGAATAAAAATATTTAACTAAAAAAAGAAAATTGTTATTTCTTCTTTAGCAGGTGTATAGATGTAGTTCCTGTCATTCTGCATGCTCCCTGTCGGCATAGAAAAACTGAATCATATGTCAGTTGAGGTCTGTAAAGTACCCTTAAAGCAAATGGAAAACAATGCAAAAATAACTGTGTTTAAGATTGGGAAATGTGAAAGATCCATAATTCACTTGGGGCGGGGGGAAAACCCATCACAAGGGTTGCATCAGAGGATGATAACTGCAGATGGGGCTGGTTAGTGAGGACACTTAATTCCATAAAAAAAAGTACACTGAAACATCAGCAGAGATTTTAGCAAGGGTATTAAAATTATCTCCTGGACTTGGAGAGGTATTTTTCTAAGTCTCCAAAGCTTTACTTTTTGAACTATTTAAAAGCAGATATAATTTGCTTACAAGAGACCTGGTGTATTGGAGTGTATTTTTACATATGTTAATATGTGAATATGTGAATATGCTGGGTCTGGGTTTTTCCCAGCAGGAACACAGCACATGTTGCTTGGCCTTTCGTAGTTCACAGTGATTTTCAATGAGCAGCAGTAGCTCTCACAACAGAAAAGGTTGAAGACCACTGTACAATGACATCCAGGTGAACCTCACTGCCATCACCTTCCTGCCTTAATCTGATCACTTCTTCAGCCTCCTTTACTGTTACCCTCCTGTCCAGCCCTTTAACAAACATCTCAACTCCCAATCAACGAATTCAGCTCCAAAACGCTACACTCTCAATATGGTGGTGGCTGAAGCAGTAGGACACAGTCATTGTGGAGTGGGAATGGGTGAGAATTTCACAGCACAATAGTTCCAAAAATTGTTAATACACTCCTGTCATCAAACGTGGTACAGAGAGGGAAGATTCAGGAAAATGTTAACAGACTGCAGCTAGCTAAGAGAATAAGAGTGGGCCGCCCATAACAAAGACATCTCCATGGATAACAACATGCAATCTAAGTCCATTGCTGGATAAACAGAAAAGCAGTCAGGACATCTAGCTGCCAATTTATAGCCCCCTTCACTGGCATTGATAGAAAAGGATTAATTCGTAACAGAATAGTGAGATCTATGACTTAAATTCAATGCATACATTCAGCACATTGCTCTTTTAAAGTATACAGTCAGTATTCTGCAAGACTTGGATAACCATGCACAAAAGTGTATCACCAAAATGATCCTGAGTCACCAATGAATGAAGAGAGGTTAGGACGCGACAATCCAGCATCTATCCACTCCTCAATTAATTTTTCCTTGCATTTATGTCACATGACACAAGGCTGGAAGACCTCCCAAACTCGAACCTCTTACTGTGGTGTCTCCAAATGCTGTGATAGTTCTCTTTATGTCTAATGTTATACCTTGAACATGTAGGTAATCTGCAAATTAGATGAAATAAATAACTGATTGCAGTAATCAGTGGTAGGAAATTATTATTGCACCCAGCCTGGGACACATTATTTGCAGTCATTGGCATCAAATCCTCTTTTCTGTTTTGCTGACTGAACCAGTTGACTCTTTGATTCTGTCCCCCACACTTTTGTGCAGCACAAATACCTTCCTACTAGTTCACAGTGATACCCTGTTGAAAAGTCAAAGCATTTTTATTTCTATAGCACAAGTCCCTTCCTAGTAGTTCATAGTGTCATCCTGTGGTAAAGTCAAAGCATTTTCATCTACTGCAAAGGCAAGGTACTTAGAGGCCAATTCCCAAAACAATGTTTGTGCATGTGAAGAAGCACTTTAGGAATATGCTTACGTGCCTTACATGCCTTTGTGAATCAGCTACAAAATGTCCAACTCCCTTCTTTTGAAGTGCATAGAGGGCACAGTTATTTCTATTTGTATGACTGTTAAATTTTTTGGGACTGAGGGCAGTGAAGGCACGACCATGCAAAATACCAAGTATGAAGGAACAAAAAAGTTAAAGTCTCGACATCTCAAACACCCTGAATTTTATAGGGGGAATATTACTGCACTGCAACGCTTTTCCACCTACGGAACAAAAATAAAAGAGGGCAAGGTAGGACCTTATTTTCCCTAAAAAGTGCTGGTTCGGGCGTTCTGGTGGGCAGAAATCTCTAAATGGCATTAACTACACAAAGGGAGGCGTGAGAGGGAAACTTAAAGAGAGAGTACTGCACCCTCCCAAATGATCGTACGAACAATACTACCTTCCCTTACACACTTCTACCTGGGTCCCTCTAGTGTTCCACTATGAGCACATTGGTGTAAGGCTAAATGATGGGAATTAGCGTTAGATTGACATCAAACCATATCATCAACATGTGGTATGCTTCATCACTGGGTTCTCTCTTGTGTGAAGAAATGTATATACAGAGCAATTTGTGTGGTTTAGGAAGGAGAGTTATGTCCAAAATCTATACATCAATAAATCATCTTACTAGGTATATCTGATGTGATCTCACTCATTGCAAACCAAGGCCCTTTACTACTCTAAAACTATTTCCCCTACTCAAGACACAAACTAAACTTATGCAAGGCTGGGTACTTTGACTTTATTCTAGGCCCCTTCCAAAAAATTAAAAGCAAACTGGTTTCTAAATCTAGATCTACAATGTCCCATATTGCTGACATAATTCTGTACCTTTATTGCTCCCACAGGGTCAAGCACATTCTCAATGGTGTCAAGAAAGTAGTCTTTGTAGGCTGTAGCACTGAATAATGTAAATGTTGTGGTTCATACAAAAAGTCTCTAAAATCCAATTTATTGTTTTATGAAGATTGCGTCTCTTGTAGGTGCCTGTGAAAAACAGTTCCAGTCAATGTATTGCTTTTCTTATGGCACATCATTCTAAAAGCCATGCTGATAAGGCAATAACTTTCCTATCTTGGTATTCTGTATGCAGGCTTACATCCCCACAGTACCACAGTGTCTTATGGCATGTCTGTTTTTGAAGTCAATTAAAAGTTCCGTGCCACTCCATAACCACTGTTACTAACGCATTCAGGGATGTCAACCAGGTGCAAATAGTGTAATATAACTATAATAGCATATTCTAAACTACTGGGTGATTGTCAGAGTGTGCATAAAATGTGCACACACTCTCACCTTAACTTGTAAATATTTTGCTTTTATTGCCCAGGACAGGGAAGTGCACAATGTGTGTTTTTTTAAACACATGAAACACACAGCCAAGTGATGACAAAGAAGCCATTTCATAAAGGTATGTATGAGTATGTGAAGTGGTGTTACTGAAAGACTACTTTACCTACTCATAAAAGTCTGAAATGTCCAACTTCAGGTTAGTAAAACTGCAAAGAGGGCACAGTCCCTTTTGTTTGAATTTACTGTACAAACAATTCCCATTTTAGATGCTTCCATACCCAATGACAGTGGCATCTAAGCATATGTAAAGTAGAACTACAGGAGTACTACTTTACAAGCTATAAATGGCTTTGTTAATCAGCCTCACTGTTTCAGTTTGCTCGACTTAGTGTTGAATAAAGATGAGCTTCCTCTCCTCAGCTGTAAAAGGTGAAGCAAGACACAGGAAAAGAGCAATGTTTATGGTGTCACCTGGGAATGTAGGCATGCATGCTAAAGTGTATGCTCACCTGGCCAAATTTCATTGTACAGTGCTTGAACAAGAGCAGCTTGTTTTTGTGGGAACAAGGTAAACCCTAACTGGAATTAGTCACTGACTATATCTAGAACAGTTGTAGTTAATGTTAGTAGAAATATAATACTAGGTTGCATGTTATTATATTGAAAAGTAAATACATGGGTTATTCCACCTATTCATCCATTGTCTCTTGGTCCATATAAGTACGACTGCCACAATATTGTCCCTTACACACATTTAAAAGCGACTGGTCAAGCATATATCTCCAGGTATAGTCTTCTATGTTTGTTCGGGAATTTAACTATGTACTGAGGACCATTCCATATAATCATGTATTCCCCTTTTATCTGTTGCCAGTCCAAATACCCATTTTTTGCTCATATATATTTAAAATATATTCTGGATAAGTGCTTTCTCAGAATGTCCTCCCTGTAGGTACACAACACATGTACACTATGTTCGAGTGTAAAAGACTCCATACTGATGTTCATAGTGTTACCAACCAAAAACAGAACCCACAACTGAATAACAAGGGGTGCTACCTGGAGTAGCTGGGTGGGATTCCGAGATGAACCATTACCTTAGATTTACTCCCTCTCACAAATACATGAACTCTGCATTTCATACCCACCTGCCCCCCCCCCCCCCAAAAAAAAAAAAACTAGACAGGCAGTGGTGTCTGGTACCAGAGATATCCAAAACCTAACTGCAAAAGTATATTTTTTTTTAGTCCAGGCATGGAAATGTATATGAATATCTATCTTCCAGAGGGAGACCCTCAGGCATACTTCACAATATTGAATGGCCACATGATCAAGTGCCTCTTATTATACACTGTTCAGAACTGGTATTATAGAGGAACTATTCACAAGTTGAAGATATTTATTTCCTTAGATGCGTAACATTTAAGCATTTTCATTGTGTTCCAACTCTCTAAGTGAAATGTCTCAGTGATTGGGAGACTATGAAACTGGATTGTTTGAACTCTGGAAGGAGAATAACAATTAAGTTCTACCACTGTGCTGTCCTTTTGGTACTCCAAATAAAATCCAAAATGGAAGGCTTCCAAAACCAAGCCTGTTTTTCAGGGCCTGGCACTTACAGTACCTTAAGAGGAATAAGACTGTTTGACATTCACATGAATTTACACATGCTACAGTTTTGACTGGTGATAAACATGACTTAGTAACATTCTGAAAGGTCTTAAGATTCCACACCTATGGCCCAAGAGGGAGTTCCATGAAGGAAGAAGCAATCATCATAGGAATATTGTCAAATGACGATCAAGATGCCATCCTTAGGGTGTAAATGATGACAAACTGCCACCTGTGGAAGACATAAATATCCTGTTCTTCCCCGACTCGAGCAGAGAGAGCCAGGTAAAGAGATAGGAACTGAAGCAATTTAAGAAACTGTCCACTACTTTAGTCTTGAAAGACTGTGCAGTACCCAGTGAAATTCAGCATGCCAAACAATCATTGGATACATCTGTTTTTGTGCGTGGACGCTCCCCAGTTCTTGTTCACTGGTCAAGTTGCAAATTATTAGACTAGGGCCTCAATTGCAAGTACCCCAGTGGGGTAAGGCAATAATTATCATGCTAGTTAAAATCGTTACCCTGTGGTTAGGAATTGAAAAGGTTTAACAAATAGCAACTATTATGAGTTTAGCCCTAAAAATGGAGCAATTTCCAGACCAAAATCCCCAATTCATGTTATTTAGTATCCTTTTGCTCAGGGTACGTTTTGGCATATTTGGCCTGCCAAAATGTTATGGGGATCCATACTTTATCTCATCCAATAATAACTGGGTGCAGTAAACTCCAACCAACTTTTAACTGTGACTCCAGCAAAAGGTGTTTCTTCTGGGGGATTAAATACTGAGGTACTTTTAATCAAGGCATTATAGTTTTAGGGTGGAATTTTCTGTGTGCCTTTTTCTTTTCAGTCCCATGTGAATGGGCTTTTGCTGCACGGCTGGGTGAATGCAGGGCAGCTCTATTTTAGATGATGTTTTGGATATTTGTAAGCACCAGTAGTGGGTTTTCCTTGAGTTTATTTACATGTTTACCTTTTTGTGTCTCTCTTTCAGCCATGTTTTTGTTCCTACTTGCTGCAATTGGGCTGGTGATGTATCGGTGGTAAATACATTCGTTTTTTAGACTTAAATATAGTGTTTACTGTATATGAAGGATCCTGATGTGCACCATCCTTTTTTTGGGGTTGATTTTGAGGGATGTTTTTTTTCTTTTGGGGAACCCTTCTACTTGAGTGGGACTTGTTTGTTTATCCCTTTAATAAACAGATCTTGAAAAAATGTAAACGCTCGGGAACTGCTACAGTGCTTAGTAAATGCTCACCATTTTGATAAGCCAAGAAACTGAGGCAGGGTGAACTGAAATATTTTGCCCAAATTTCCATACATTATATGGCAAGACAGGAGGCGCCTATTATGCTGCCTCTAATCTTGCTTTATTGAACAGCAGCAGTCAAGAAACTCAAGAACTACAGGTCCCAAGAGGCCAAGAACAGGCTAATGAGAACTCAGAACATTTATAGTACAATGCACCAATCAACACTAAGAAATAGTTATTATATCTAACCTGACTGCAAACATACCCCTTTTCTTGCTCCCGCAGTCAAGATAAGTACCCTCACATTTTGTTAAAAGTATTTCATAAGTTAATTAATTGTAAATATATTCTTAATGCTTATCACGTTTGCTATTTGGTTTCTTCCGTAATAATTCATTGTTCTGACCTTTTTCTATCATATATACGCGCTTGAAGGCGTTCTCTGTAGTTCCTACCCGCTCATGTGGTCGCGCTCGCCTTTCTCTGTGGTGCAGCACAGATTCTTTCTCTTTTTGTCCTCACACGTTCCCAGCTTCCACTAAACTGCTCTGACACTCCTCATTTCTTCAGGACCTCTCTGCTCCGTCCTTTCTACTGACAGTAGTTCGGGCTTTAGGCCGCTGCCTTGCTCCCTGTCCCACCCTACTTCATCCAAGTGAACATGCAGCTCCTCCCTTGGGGAGGCGTCGTGCTCTCACTCTCACGCCTCTAATTCAGATTAATAGACACAAGACTCCTCTCTCCGAGCGCCATCTTGCCTCCATTCTTCAATTTAACCCTAAAAGTCTTGTTCTTTTATTTCTACGTTGATATTATTGCCAATTTTATCCTATTGTTACTGTCATTATGGAACTGGACAATTCTTTCTGTTTCAAAAAAAGTAATGATAATGAGGAAGAATTTGAAAATAACTTAAAATGATTTCATTCAATCCTCCATGGCTCAAGCTGTTCCATCTTCCTTTACTAAAATGAAAAAAAAAAAAAAAAAATGAAAATACTGTTCTTAATTTGATGTCCCGGTCCAATTTGGTCTTATCTGGTCCTATCTGCAGGAGAAAGCAGAAAGCACAAGGCCACGGTGGCCCAACCTTAACTCAATCTCTTATGTCCACTTCCAAAAATACTTTAGCACTATAGACTGGTGACAATTCCTCACATGGGGTTGACAACGATGTTCCTCCAGGTCCTCCATCTACAGAGAGGAATATTTGTGGCACTAAACACAAAAATAAATAAAAAGACTGAGGGAACAGTAACCCAAAAATTATTAAGTGTACTAATAAAGATATAGATGACGAAATGGGCGACCTGGATATTGACTATGACTCAGATGGGGTCGATGATTCAGACTTATGGCCTGGCCCATAGGGAAGAAAAATACATTACCTCCTTCCTCTCATGATCCCTTTTATGACAAACCTATACTAGATGCCGAAGGTCAACCCATGTTTGATCCCAGCTTGATTCATAACCCCAATTCCACGGAGTGGTTCCCTTCAGAATATTTGGGAGAATATATTACTGCGAAACTTTGTTTGCCCTTAGATAAACAAACAAGAGAAAATGTTCGATCCAAATACCCCAGAATTTCTCTTCCTTTTAAGATTATCTTTATTCCTTCAATAGATCCCAATATGTTAACCACCTTCTCCAAGTTCAGCAAGGAACCTCAAAGGTGTTGATAATTCACAATCTAATTATCAGAACAAAATGCTTGACACTGATGGTCCATTATAACACATTTTAGACATAACCAAAATAGCCAGAATGGATAAAACATCTGTGGATGCTCAGAAGCCCATGTGGTCACAGAGAGCATTTTCTCTTTTATGAACTGCCAATTCTGCAATTACCCACAAACATTGCAAAGGTCTATTACTTATCCTTGATCCCAAGCTGGCAAATCTTGCTACTATGGATCCTGGCTTCAAAGTAGATGGTTTACTGAGTTCCTTGATTAAGGAATTGACAAACAGTAAATACGTTACCACCTTTGCTTCACTTGATAAGGTACAGCAATCACTGAAAAAAGTTTTTTCCAACTGAGTTTTTGCCAGGGCCGGTAGAGGTAGGAGTCGCTCTACTGGCCAAATCCCCAGAAATCAAGAATACAGAGGCTCTTTCAACTCTAGGCTATCAGGACTTCTGTCCACAATTCTACCCTTACGATCAAAAGGTTTTCGCGGCTGCAGCCAAAGAAATAGCAGAACCCCAGACATCCAGCAAGTAAGTCTTCCACCTGGCCCACCTTCCGTAGGGTGTCATTTAAGGTTTTTTCTACACAAATGACAGTCCATCACTTCCAACTCTTGGGTATTAAACACCGTTTAGGGTTATTCCATAGAACTTTACGAAACACCGTTTCAAACCTCTCCACCTCCTCCTCCAAAATTCACATGTGAAATGTCTGCTCTAATTTCCCAAGAAATTCACACTCTCTTACACAAACACGCAATCCAACTCTCTTAGCCTCATACTTCAGATTTCTTAAATTCACTCTTTTTAGTCCAAAAGAAAAACAAAAAAGTGACACCACTAATAAATCCCTATTTACCAAAATTACATGACATTTCTTAAAATCGAATGGCAGGGCAAAAAATATCAGTTTCCTTCCCTTCCTTTTGGACTTTCCTCCGCTCCATGGTGTTTTACCAAACTAATGAAACATGTTGTCTCCTCCCTCAGGTCCCAGGGTATCAGATTGATTATCTATTTAGGCAACATTCTCCTAATGTGTCAAAACCTACAAAGCCTTCATTCCCACATATACGTAATTTGCTGTCTTCTCTCAGAGCTGAGTTTTCTTATAAACAAAGAGAAATCAATTCTAACCCCTGCCCAACAGATGCAATTTTTACGTTTACTCATGAATTCAACATATGCAACTCATCATTTACCCCAATCCACAGTGAAAACAATAAAATCAGAAATTCTCCACAACCTACAACACGCTACCATCTCCCTCAGATCTCTTGCAAGGATTGTCAGCCTGCCTTCCTCATCGAGTCAGGACATATTCCCGGGCTTGCTTCATTACCAAGCTCTCCAGAGGTTAAAAATGCACCATCTTCCTCAAAGGACTTGCCTATTCAGACTCCATCCTTCTATACCGTGAGTCTAGACTGTAACTTCAGTGGTGGGTAGACCATTAAGATGCCTGGAATGGAAGGACTATTTTCGCTTTGGCCCCAGCTCTTGTATTAGAATCCGATGCAAGCCTGACAGGTTAGCGCACCCGTTGTGGTCCAATCTTGACTTGAGGTACATTGTCTCCACAGAGGTCCTCATTGCACATCAACTGTTTAGAGATGCTTGCCAGCTCCTTTGTAATCAAATGTTTCACAAAAAACAGGGTTCAATGCTCCATTGTTCTTTGAATGGACAATCTTTCAGCAGTAAGATACATAAATCACCTAGCTGGCACAAAATCAAAACCCTTAACATATCTCGCAAAAAGTATTGGGAATTTTGTCTTCTTCACAAACATTCTGTTCATGCAGAATATTTACCAGACAATCTCATTTCTGAAGCAGACGGACATTCTCGCTATCTTCAAGATTACAGTGACTGGAGACTCCATTTGTCTTCGATTTGCTGTATCACAAATGGGGACATTAGCAAATAGATCTTTTTGCATCCCGTTTGAACACTCATCTTCCCCAGTTTTTCAGCTGGCATCAGGATTCTTCAGTCCTTCAGCTTTAGCAACAGACGCTTTTCTTCAGGACTGGTCCCAGGCCACCAATTAATGTCTTTCCTCCCTTCATCGTGATCAACAGAGTCCTATCTCATGTTCATCATCATAAAGCCATTCTGATACTAAATGCACATTTCTGGCAATCACAGATACCATACGTATCCTTCCCCTCTTAGAACTTGCAACAGATTTCCCCCATTCTCCTAATCTTCTTCCACAATCTCCTCCTAGATCTGGAGGGCCAGGCCTACAACTTGATTCTCAACAACACTCTTTTACTAACGGCCCGGAAAGTAGCATGCCTTCCCAACCTTACCTAGGCATTTCAGCGGAAGCTTTAGAATATATCAGCAAATCTTGGGCCCCAGGCGCTACCAACGCCTACAAGTCAGCCTGGCTCTTTGGTCTAGCACGTGGGAAAATCTCTAAATCCTTTTTCAACAGTTATCACTTTCAATGTTAATTTCCTAGCATCTCAAGCTAGTGCAGGCAAAACCATACTGCACAGTAAATCTTTATTGTTACGAAATCTCCATGAACCACCCACGTCAACGGAAACCCAGCTGGAGAACATCCTCTTATATGTCATCTTTTAAAGGGAGTAAAAGTTTGTAATCTACCTGTGCCAAAATTTTGTGAACTGTGGGTTAGTAACCTGGTTTTGCACCTGCTTATTTCTTGGCCTGAAAATTATTCTCTTTCCCTCAAAATACCTTTATTTTGTCCTTGGCACAAGTAGGCCCAGCCCAGTGCAGCACAACCCCTTTGGCTGCCAGTTTACAGAGAGGGGAACTGTCTACAGTTGAGGTAATTTGTGCCCATATGTTAATTCTGTTCAAACATGTATTTATGGTTCATTAATTAAGAGCCTTCATTATTAGGGTGAGTGCTCTAAATAAACGTTTTAAGGTCACACTGCACTACTGACAGTGGTTCCAGGAAAAAAACTAAAAAGAAATAAAGTGTACACGTTTAAAATAGTTTAACAATTTGAGGCTAAGTATAATGCTCAAAGAATGTTCTCTGATTAGATGCAAACAATTGCAGAAGCTTGTAAGCAAGAGGGGTGATTATTTGCCTTCAAAATAATAAAATGTTCAGAAAAAATGCATGTAGGAAAAAAATAGTTTTGCTAATATGAAATTTTAGGTGCTATTTCTTTGAAGCCTTATTTAGTACAATGTGTTGATGCATTCTAGAATTTCCCAAACATTATTCCTAATGGAAAATCAATGTAACCATTTTCAACAAAATTATGAGAAGCATGAAAATAAACAAGCACTGGCAAAGCCAACCGATCCAACATTTTTTAGTCTTTTGGTTTTGTCAATGCATGTCTTGTTTTGACATGGGTTTTGTAACACATAATTGTTGTGGGAGCTGCCAGGCATGCACCATTGTAGCAAACACTGGGAAAAAGAAGAAAAAAAAAGGGTTTTTGGTCTAAAAAAGCACACATTGCCACCAGTGAACAAAGGCCCTCAGTTCCCCTCCAGTGGGCCCCCTCAGTGAAGCACCTTCCCTGATTGAGTCCAGAGGTGGGGGGCCTCCATGTTCTTTGCAGAGGCGGCCCCTCTAGTTTTGTTATGCCACTGATTGCGACAGTGGTTCTTGGCACTGAACAAAATTACTTTGTGTGCCAATATGCTCCCTGTGGAAGAGCAGAATGCAATCACTCACAGTAAAGCCAGTCGATAGATAGAGAGAAATAAAAGTTTAATAAAAACAATATGTCTCTGTTAATGCCAGACCTAATTAGGGACCCAATTCTTAAAGAAAGTTACAAAAGTGCACCCATGGCATATGTCTTTGAATTAGTGGCTTTCATGAATTCACAAGAACTTACAGAAGTTGACCAGGAAATCGTATGCTAGAAAATATTTGTGAACTGTATTTTAGCACAAGCAAATATGTATGTGTAGATTTGCTCATGTGAAAATTTATTGAGCGTTTACAAGTTCACTTTCCCTCCAACCACTTTTTTCCCAAACCTGGAAGAAATTTTACTCTGCCCTTGTCAGGAGTACATTTCCATCCTTCCTCATTACTGGAAAAGATTAGAGAGGCACTGGTGAAAATGCTTAAAACATGCAAGTTAGTAGGTTTGCAGACTCAAAGGCAGTCCAGCCATGGAACTACTGTTGACTGCTTCCCCCAGCCCCAGTATGTAGATCTGCAGAAAGGTGGCAAAATAAGGAAATTGCTATAGTAGGGATTGAAATGGTAAGTATTCAAGCCCTACTATATCAGTAGCCCCGGCATAATCAGAAAGGCTTTTATCACAGTTCTTACATAATGAGATTGCTGCCATTATTTGTTGCCTCACTACATGGCACCAAAGGGACAAGTAGTTTTTTTTTTTACCGGACAAGTAGATTTAAGAAGCAACTTGTCCCATGGACAAGTAGTTATCAAATTCCACACCCCTAAGTTAATATGTGTTAAACAAGCATAATATGAACCTTTGGTGTTGCCATAAAAGGTGGATTTTCCTAGTCATTTATGTAGAAAAGTCTTCATTTTATTAAAGACACAGAGGCAAGAATTATCCCTCCACAACACTGAATTAGTTCTGTGTTTTTCCATCCTAACTGTTGCATCTTCTTCCGCCTCTACTTCCTTAAAGGAAGCTCCTGGTCATCAACGACACCACCTTCTCTGCTTCTACAAAGGAAACAGCTTTTAATGAGATCTGCCTTTCCTCTGCTTCTTCCAGACATTCTGGATCTATTTAGATAGACTGTTCAAGATGTTTTTGCTTTCATCTTAGCCGTTTCTATTGTACTTTGCATTTTTCCTATATTCAGTACTTCCTCATAACTCCTTCCACAAGAAAAGACGGCTGCTTGCAGACAAGTTACGTAAAATAGACTATTCTTTAGTGTTGATTGGTGCATTGTACTATGAGTGTTCTGCGTTCCCATTGGCCTGTTGCTCTTGGCCTCTGGGGACGTGTAGTTCTTGAGTTTCTTAACTGCTGCTGGTTCAATAAAGCAAGATTAGAGACAGCGTAATACTTGCCTCGTGTCATTAATCAAATTAGGACTTTCCTTCATAAAGTACTAGGAAAATCTACATTAATAGCCAGCATACTCTGTTTATTTATAGTAATAAGTTGTTCAATAAATCAAAATTAGAGTGAATGTGTTCCTTCACAGTAAATCACAAGACCCTCCATCAGAAACTAAGATGAGAATAAGAGGCAATGTTTAATTAAAACAACTCTGGAATAGCTATAACTCTGCTATTATTAGAACTTTTGCATAAGCGCTGACATTCAGGACCCCTAACAAAATCAAAACACTGGCCTCAACTGAGCTATGGCCCCTTACATAAACAAAGCATTCGCGGAGAGCTGACATAAACAAAGGCCTTTCCCATTCATAGACTACTATAATAACAACTGTATAATATATCTCTTACTACTGTTCAATACCTGGCACACCAGCGCCTTGCATAATCAGAGCTCTGACCTAATGAAAACATTATCATAATGTTACTTCATTACATCACATCAAAAGGGGCAAATGGGATGTATAAGAATTAGTTCAGGAGTTCAAAGTGTGAAGGTGCTACGGAAGTCAGCTAGGATGACAAGAGAAAAATCAAGAATCTGAAAACCTGTCACAAGAAAAAAGTATCACACACTACTTTGTAAGACAATGCATGCCCTTCCACATTAGGGCAGGAATTTACCAAAGTGTTGTTTTTCTCCTGTCTCTACCATTCCCCAATAGAGCTACTCAGTTTACAGAGCCACACAAACAGATGGCCTTACGCTAGTCAAGGATACATCTTTGGAATAAAGTCTTCCATGATGAAGGAAGGCACCTGAAAGCAAACCAATCACTGGAATCCAAAGGTCAACAGTAAACCAGTAACTCCCATCCTCCCTTGTTGATCATTTCCAAAAAATATGATCCCAATAACCATCAAACAAAGACAATGAAATATCGAACTTGGTCAATAGCCCAATGAATCTCGTTATCGCAAATGTTCTCAAAACCTGCGAAACTGAGTTCTCTAGTCCCCACAGAAATGAGTGCTTGTCATCGCTAACAAAAAAAGTTAGACATTGTTATGTGTGTTCTTAAAGACCTTAGGTTTGTGAGGATATGCTTCATTAACGGGACAAATGAGGCAGCTTTATTGTAACAGGGCCTTGGAATAGAAAGCTAACAAAAATGTTTAATAAGAGGCTTAATACCCATCAGTTCTCATGCACACCTTCCAATCTTTGGGGCAAGGTGCCAAAAAAGACACCATACGAGACACTGTTGATCATTTCAATCATCTACGATTTCCCTCCCAGCCATTTTAGATTGATCACCATTTCCTGAACACAACCATTTGAAATACTGGATTGCATATTCAAATGTAATTAGTGCAAGGTTGTTATGAATTTTTTTTTCAGAAATGTGCTTGCTCAGTCATTCATGCAATCATTAAATCTGATAAAATGTGTGGCAGCCAGAGTTCAGGGATACATTTAAACCTGTGTCATCAATATTTACTGTTTGCCATATGTTTTTGACACACAGATAAATGTAAATTGTGAACAATAACTCTGATCGCCATACGACAGAAGGTCAAATACACCTTTTCATCTTAGTGACAAACAATAGACTTTAGCTCTTTGCTAGGTAGCATTTTCTTTTTAGTATGTTCTATTTTTAGTGCAGTTCTTTATTTAAGTAGCTTTTACTGCGTCACATTTGTTTACTACATATCTTGTAACACATTTTCCCCTTTCACCATCTTGATGCACAGAAGGGTGTTGTCAGGCTGCAGGGCTGGAAATGCTGCTTTCTATTAAAACTGATCCAAATGTGTGGCAGCAGTACCTTGCAGCTATCCACACTAGGTGCATCTCTGTGAAAGAAAGGCTGCTCTTGTGTGGAGAATGCACTGTGCGGTAGAGCACTGCCAGGGACTTTCCTAATGCTGCATGGCACATTTGCTTGGCAATCATGATACAATGATGCTGAAGCCAGGACCTAGCAGCATAGATGTTGGATTTCACGTGTCAGGAATTCATGTTCCTTAAGGACTGGGCTATGGATAATTTGAATTACAAATAAGTATTCCAAAGCCATCTGTTATTTTAAACAAACTTTGAACAATTTCTTGCACACTTATTTTTGAACTTTCTTTAAACACTAGGGTTCAGTTTAGGATGGGGTAATATGTTCTGCTAAGAGTGCTGTAAATAAAGAGGACAGATTCCTACTGTGCACTTCACATTATTATATATATATATATATAATATATATATTTATGTAAGAAAAGGAAGGTTAGAGGGACGTTATAGTTATGCTCACATTTTAAACATCCAAAACCATAGAAATTCAGCAGTTATAGTTCTTTCAAGTAACTATAACTTGTGCCCAAAGGTAACTATAACTCGCGCCCCCGCCATGCAGAGTTTTCTCATCAATAATTTTACTGCAAATATTACATTGATATCATCAATAATGTTATCAAAGATGTCATGAGAGTTGCAATATGTGGGGTAATTAGCAGTGCACGGCGAGGGGGAAAGTTCTAGTTACCTGAAATACCTATAACTGCAGAATTTCTATGGTTTTGTACGTTTAAAATGTGAGCCTAACTATAAAGTCCCTGTAACCTTTGTTTTTTTAAGTGAATTTCTCAAATTTTTCAGATTCTTTTTTTTTGTGAACTACTATGTTTTTTTTAAACGTAATTTTAATTACTATACGTTAATTCAACCAATGCCACGCAAGGCCTTGTGGACAGGCCCTGCATCCATCCCCCTATAACCACCCAACCCCGCGCTATGCACAAACTTTGGCCGTGCGCGTCAGAGTTGGCTTCGAGGCCTGACAGGCCAGGCTCTGCAACCAAACCACTATAACCACCCAAACCCGCAGGAGGCCGGTCAGGCTCTGAAGCCAACTCTCTATAACCACCCAACCACAGCGGAGGTTGGCACTGTAGTCAACCCCCTATAAGCAGAGAACCATTTGCCAATTAAATTAGAAATGTTCTGAAAAAATATGATGAAAAATGTATTTGACAAGTAAAAAGTGAGATCACCTTTCTGTATGTATCTTAAATATTTGAAGTTGAAAATAATTTAAAGCTGAGAAATGACAACTGACACACTTAGACTGGAACCCTCAACCTTCTGAGTGAGGGTCTGATACCTTAACCACTAGGCCGCAGGTGACTACTTACTGTGCATTGTCCAGACATATCAATGACATTTAAACCCAAATATGTTAATGCCAAAAAGACATAAATGTTCCAGCACTAGCAATGTTTAACAATAAAAACATGAGTTTAATAAACAGACTGCCATGAAATACCACGATTCAAACCTTCAAGCTACTGAGTGACAGTTCAAGAGCTTTGCCAGTAGGCCAGAGGTGACTACTCTGGTATGCATCAAAACATAACTTTTGACATTCTTAACTAACATTTTGCTTGTGTGCCGCTTTGAAGTCATTCTATGGTGAGACCATTGCTATTGTTATAGCAATGGTCTCTCCATAGAATGACTTCAAAGCGCCATGCAAGCAAGAGGCTTGGTGACAGGACCGCAGAAGGAACCTGAAGGCCCCTGCGGTCATAGCCCGCTCCCCGCGTCCAGCGGGAACCGGCATTGCTTCCGAAAGAAGGGAGCTGCTTTAAATAGCAGCTCCCCTCTTGCGGGAGCAATGTTTTCATCTATTTCCATGTATGTATATTTGCTTGCAGGGAAAGAGATGAAAACTTTGCTTTCAGCAAACAGGAGCTATCTGACAGCTCCAGCTTGCTGAAAGCGGAGTTATGCTTGCTTTTGCTTGGTGGGAGCTGCCAGCTTCCACCAAACAAAAGCAAACAGCTAACTCCTGAGGGTGGACACCTCAGGAGGTAGCAGGAGCCGGCCCTGATAGTTCCCAGGGCCATTTATGGCCCTGGGGAGGTGGTGGTCCCTGGGGGTCTATGACAGACCCTCTTCTCATATGTTATTGTAGCCTCAGGGAGGTGGAGGTCCCCAGGGCACGTGCAGCCTCCTCATAAATTGTACGGATTGGCCTTGGGTGGTGGCAGTCCCCGGGGCAGCGGGTGGTCTGGAGGCTACGCAGGCCTCCCCCACATACATAATACTTCATTGCCAAGGGGAGGTGGTGGTTTCCGGGGTGTGGGGACCCTCACAGGCCCCCCACATAGATTTTGAGCATTTGCCATAGGTAGGTGGCAGTCCCAGGGCATGGGGACTGCTCCCCATACACTGTATGGATTGCCCCAGGGAGGTGATGGTTCTCAGGGTGCAGGGAGGCCGCATGCCTTCCCCGCATACATAATAACTTCATTGTCCCAGGAAGGTGGGGGACCCAGGGCGCGTGGGGGGTCCCAGGGCACAGGGGGGGGGGGGGGGGGGGGCCTTGCGTGCCCCGCATAGATTTTGAACATTTGCCTAGAGGAAGTGGCAGTCCCTGGGATGGTCCTTCATACCCCCATACCCATTTTATTATTATTAAATAAGCCTTAGGGAAGTGGTGGTCCCTGTGCGCCAGGGGTGGAGTGGGGCGTGATCTCCCTGCATATTTAGTAGTGTATAGCCTCGGGAGGTGGAAGACCCCATTGTTTCTATAAACCCTAGGAGGACCTGCCCCACACTGTGGCACAATTAAAAGCACGAGCGGGAGACCACGGTCTAAGCTCTAAGCCTGCAAGGGTATTGTTTTGATCTATACTAAGTGCTCCCTTGTGGCTATACTGGGTGAAGCTAAACCTCTCTGAAGAGCTATAATGATAGTAAAACATGAGTCCGGGGTTGCTTTTATTAATTCCAGGTTGGCTTGGATTATATTTTACCAGTCCAAAGCTGTAATACTGTGCCTGGAGTGGTAAAAGGCTTTTGTCATGTTACAACTCAGCGTGGATAGCACTGTGTTAATCCTATCCTTAAAGACTTTGCTGTATAAATGGCAAAAGACTTTGTCCCTTTATAGCACAGCATGGATGGCTCTATGCTAATCCTATCCTTAACAACCGTGCAAGAAAAACAGACATTTGAGGTGAGCAATTTTAGAGTGTCGCTGGAGTCCTAGGGTGCTCTATACAGAAGCTGCTCTCCACCTAAACTTGGGAACTACCCACAGTTCTCTGCTTCTTTTTTGCATAATTCATGCGTGAGTCTAAGCCTGCAAGGGTACTGTTTATATATATATATACACACACACACACACACACACACACACACACACACACACACATACATATATATATATATATATATATATATATATATATATATATATATATATGTTACTTACCCTTTAGACACCTGTTCATGGCATTTAGTGCTGCAGATTCACATGCTTTGCATAAGTCTGCCATCTAGTGTTGGGCTCGGAGTGTTACAAGTTGTTTTTCTTAGAAGAAGGCTATCATGTCACAAGATTGAGTGATTCCTCCTCTTGGTGATAGTGCGCATGGGCATCACTCCTTTGTTAGATTGTTTTCCCGCAGGAGGGTGAAGTAAAGAGTGTAGAAATATATATATATATATATATATATATATATATATATATATATATATATATATATATATATATATATATATATATATATATATATATATATCGAAGAGAGAAGATGTCCATGCAATGTACATACATATTTACAAATAAAATACTACAATGGCCACAGGCTTCAGGGGAGGGCGCATGTGAATCTGCAGCACTACATGCCACGAACAGATGTCTACTGGATAAGTAACATTTTCCGTTCAATTGCATGTGTAGCTGCAGATACACATGCTCTGCATAGACACTAAAGCAGTCCCCTCCCAAAATAAGCGGTGGCTAGTCTGTAGGAGTTGGAGTAGTTTGAAATAGTGTTTTATGCACTGCTTGTCCAATGTGTGCTTGCTGGCGAGATTACACATCCACACAGTAGTGTTTAGTAAATGTGTGTGGTGTAGACCATGTGGCTGCTTTACATATATCTGCCATTGGTATATTTCCTAAGAATGCCATTGAAGCTCCTTTCTCTCTAGAGGAATGTGCTTTAGGAGTTACTAGTAACTGTCTTTTAGCTTTAAGATAGCAAGTTTGAATACACTTTACTATCCATCTGGCTAATCCTTGTTTTGAAATAAGATTACCCTTGTGAGGTTGTTGAAAAGCCACAAAGAGCTGTTTAGACTTTCTGAAATGTTTTGTTCTATCTATATAGTACATGAGAGCTCTTTTAATATCAAGGGTATGAAGTGCCCTTTCAGCAACTGAATCTGGCTGTGGAAAGAAGACTGGCAATTCCACTGACTGATTGATACAGAACGGTGAAACTAGTTATGGTAGGAATTGTGGGTTTGTTCTAAGGATTATTTTGTTGATTTGAATTTGAAAGAAGGGTTCTTCTAAAGTGAATGCTTGAACTTCACTAACTCTTCCTAAAGAAGTGATTACTACTAAGAAGGCAACATTCCATGATAAAAACTGAAGCAGGCAAGAATGCATGGGTTCAAATAGTGGGCCCATAAGTCTAGTGAGTATAATGTTAACATTCCAGGCAGGAGCTGGTGGAGCTCTATGTGGAATAATCCTTTCAAAACCTTCCATAAAAGTCTTCATAACAGGAATCCTAAACGGAAAAGCATACTGTCAGTTTTGGAGGTAAGCAGCTATTGCTGTTAAATGGATTTTAATAGAGGAGTATGCAGGATTTGCTTTTTGTAAGTGTAGCAAATAACAGACAATATCCTGTACTGAAGCTTTAAGTGGGTTAATGTTTTTGGGCTGACAATAATAGACCAGTATCCATTTAGCTGTATACCACTGTCTAGTTGAGGGGTGCATGCTTCCTTTAGAATATACATACATTCAGATGGAAGCTGTAAGTAGCCAAATTCTATGACTTCAGGAGCCAAATCGCCAGGTTAAGCATACTGGGATTGGTATGCCTGATTTGACCTTTGTTTTGAGTCAATAGGTCTGGTCTGTTTGGTAGTTTGTGATGTGGTACTACAGACAGATCCAACAGTGTTGTGTACCAGTGTTGACGTGCAAACGTGGGAGCTATGAGTATCAGTGAGGGACGTGTGACGGAGCTTGTTGATCAGAAATTGAATTAGTGGGAGAGGTGGAAAAGCATAAGCAAATATCTCTGACCAATTGATCCATAGAGCATTGCCCTTGGATTTGGGGGGGTGCGTACCTAGACGCAAAGTTTGGGCATTTTGCATTGATGCTTGTGGCGAAGAGGTCTATGTCTGGGGTTCCCCACATTTGGAAGTATTGTTGAATCACTTGTGGGTGAATCTCCCATTCATGTACTTGTTGCTGCGTCCTGCTTAAGAGGTCTGCAAGTTGATTGTGTATCCCTGGAATATACTCTGCTAGTAGATGAATGTGATTGTGAATTGCCAATTTCCATACATTGTGGCTATGTTATCTGTCTTTATTAACACTGTCTTGTGTGTGATTTGTGTCTGAAAAGCTTTGAGTCTAGGGACACTGCTAATAATTTCAAATGGTTAACGTGATAGGTTTGTTGGATTGAGTCCCATTCCCATTGTATAGTGAGGTTGTTGAGATGGGCTTCCCAACCTGTCATTGATGCATCTGTTGTGATTATGGTCTGTGGACCAGGGTCCTGAAAGGGCCACCCCTTTAATACGTTGGTGTGATTCCACCATTTCAGAGTGTGGCGGTCCAGCAGCACTAGATCCTGAATGTGACCCTGTGCTTGAGACCATTGTTGAGAAAGACACTGTTGTAGTGGTCTCATGTGCAGGCGTGCATTGGGTACTATTGCTATGCATGAGGCCATCATTCTTGATAGTTTCATGCCCCACTTTACTGTATAAGTGTGGTTGTATTGCAGTTGAGATAGGAGATTGTGAAATGCTTGAATCCTCACTGGGTTTGGGTATGCTAATCGTGATTGAGTGTTCAGAATTTCCCCTAGATATGGTTGTATCTGTGCTGAATTCTAGGTTTTGTAGGGTGCCCACTGTATACTGTATATACGGTTGACAGATTTGAATTGTAGTGACTTTTATGAGCCAGTCGTCCAGGTAAGGAAAGACATGCATGTGTTGTCTTCTGAGGAATGCTGCAACTACCACTAGGCATTTGGTGAATACCCTTGTTGCTTTTGTTACTCCGAATGGTAGTACTTTGAATTGGTAGTGCTTTCCCGCTATAACAAATCTTAGATATTTTCGATATTCTGGATGTGTAGGAATGTGGAAATAACCATCTTTTAGATCTAATGCTGTCAAGAAATCTTGTTTCTGTAGTAGTGGAATGATGTAGAGTGACCATGTGAAAGTGTTCTGAAAGAATGTATTGATTGAGGGGTCTGAGATCCAAGATTGGTCTGAGAGCACCATCTTTCTTTGGTATGAGGAAGTATAGTGAATACACGCCAGACCCTTGTTGGGATATAGGTACCATCTCTATGGCACCACTGAGTAGTAGTGATTGTATCTCCTGTTTTATTAAATTGAGATGTTCTAGAGTAAGTTTGTGTGAACGAGGGGGAATGTTTGGTGGAGTAGAGATGAGTTCAAGGCAATAACCATGTTGGCTAATTTATAGAACCCATTGATCTGTAATAATGTTGTGCCATTGTGGGTAAAAATGTTCCAGTCGTCCTCCCACAGGAGATGTATGCTCTGTGGAGATGTGTAAGAAGTCACTGTTTTGTTGAAGTGGAAGAACCTCTTGGCGAGGTTGATTTACCTTTTCCTCTATAATTATTTCCTCTGTAAGAGTCTCTAAATGAACCTCTGTTGTAGAAGTGTGGCCCTTGTTTTTGTTTGAATGTGGATGGTTCTGTGGTTGATGAATTGAAAGCACACCTAAACTGTGGCCTACGAAAAGTTCCCAGAGTAGGTGCAGTGTATAACGCACCCATTGCTTTAGCTGTTTCAGAGCCCCTTTTCAGCTTCTCTATTGTGGTATCAACCTCTGGCCCAAATAAATGTTGTTTATTAAACAGATTATTGAATACTGCCTGTTGTATTTCTGGCTTAAAACCTGAAGCCCTTAACCATGAGTGTCTTCTAATGACGATACTGGTGTTGATACCCCTTGCCGCTGTATCTGCTGCATCTATAGCAGATCTGATTTGGTTATTGGAAATAGCCTGTCCTTCCACTACTATTTGGTGTGCCCTTTCTTGATGTTCTGGTGGAAGGTACTGCAACAAGTATTCCATTTGGTCCCAATGAGCCCTATCATATCTTGCTAAAAGTGCTTGAGAGTTTGTAATCCTCCAATGGTTAGCAGCTTGAGTTGCTACTCTTTTACCCGCTGCATCAAATTTGCAACTTTTCTTGTCTGGAACAGGAGGAGGATCCCCTGTAGATTGGCTATTGGCCCTCTTTCTTGCTGCACTGGCCACTATAGAGTCAGGCGGTAGTTGTTTTCTAATAAAAACCGGATCCAAGGGTGCAGATTTATACTTTTTATCCAGCCTGGGTGTAATGAGTTTGGATTTTACCGGGTCTTTGAAAATGTCCCCTGCATGTTTAAGCATGCCTGGGAGCATAGGGAGACACTGATACTCTTTATGAGTAGAGGTTAAGGTATCAAATAAAAAATCATCCTCAATGGGATCTGTATGTAGTTGTACATTATGATACACAGCTGCTCTAGTTTTAACCTGATTGTAAGCAGTGGTATCTTCAGGGGGAGATGGCCTTGCAGGGTATAAATCAGGATCATTAGGATGAATGCGATCTGTGTTATATGTCCCATGGATCTATATCCTCTTGAGTCGTATAAATCATCACTATGTGGTGAAACAAGGGATTGTGGCGAAAATTGTGTAGGTGAAGGTGGTGGTGGAGTATCAGGTGGTGGCGAAGCAAAAAGTAAAGGAGAATGTGGTGGTGAAGGCTGTTGTGGTGCCTTTGGTTTTTCCTTTTGTTTAAATATTTTAAGCAGGTGGAGGCCCAACTTCTAAAGTTTCTTGAAAAGTCAATTTTCTTTTGATTGTTGGAGGAGGAGAGGCTACGATCCTTCATGTGTCCTTATGCATATGGACCTTAAGCTGTTTAGCGTCCATTACCTCCAATATGGGCCTTATTTCTGAAAACTCCTCAGTAAGTGGAGCATATTTACCACCGACAGGGTTCAGCTCCGAATGTTTGGATACCGAATCCTTGAGTTGGTCCTAGAATGTCAGCTCCAAAAGCATTGTCACTTTTTTCAGCTCCGAGGTAGAAGTCTACAATTTTCAGCTCGGTAGCGAAACAGGTGTGGGGAGTTGTTTCCTTGGTGCCGAATGCACTTTGGCCTTTTGTTTTGTGCCAAACCCGAGGTTTGATCATCCGACTGTATTTTTCGGGTCCGACCATAGCTGGCAAGCAGTGGAAGATCCAAGACCAGTGCAGAAGTCTTTTTACTTGGCTTTGGGTGATGGGAAGGGGCTGATGTACTCACTTACTGCATCAGTGGGATGGATTGGCTGTCGACATCGGTATTTCGATCCAAATCAGAGTCTGCGATGGTGTGCCAATTCCTCATGTGCATGTTCATCCCCGAAGATGTCAGTCGTATGTTCTGACGACTTGGTCACCATCTTCATTCAACACGCTCTTCGATCCCCAAGAGTCTATTTGGAACGAAACAACCGGCAAGCGTCACAGTTCTCTTCTCTGTGACCGAAGAGAGACAGAGATTGCACACAGAGTGCTGATCGGTGTATGGAAACTTGGCGTGACACCTAGGGCAAAAGCGAAATGGAGTCCGTTCCATCAGCCTTACACTGTTCGACTACAACATATTGAAGTAGGCCCAAAAAGGGCGAGGTCGCCCATAAGGGTGTGTAATGGACCCAGACGATTACAATTGGATCGACTATAAGATTGGAAAGCTCGATCAAAACTATACTGACGTGTATAGAAAAGAAAAGAGAAGTTGAGATAGTACCGAACCAAGACCTATCGGAGCAAGAGGAAACACGTCCGAACCCGGCAGCGGAAAGAAAACAATCTAACAAAGGACTTGATGCCTATGACCACTATCGCCGATAGGAGGAGTCACTCGATCTCGTGACTCAAAAGCCTTCTTCGAAGAAAAACAACTTTTAACACTCCCAGCTCAACTCTAGATGGCAGGCTTATGGAAAGCATGTGTATCAGCAGCTACACATGCCATCGAACATACATATATATACATATATACAGGGAGTGCAGAATTATTAGGCAAATGAGTATTTTGACCACATCATCCTCTTTATGCATGTTGTCTTACTCCAAGCTGTATAGGCTCGAAAGCCTACTACCAATTAAGCATATTAGGTGATGTGCATCTCTGTAATGAGAAGGGGTGTGGTCTAATGACATCAACACCCTATATCAGGTGTGCATAATTATTAGGCAACTTCCTTTCCTTTGGCAAAATGGGTCAAAAGAAGGACTTGACAGGCTCAGAAAAGTCAAAAATAGTGAGATATCTTGCAGAGGGATGCAGCACTCTTAAAATTGCAAAGCTTCTGAAGCGTGATCATCGAACAATCAAGCGTTTCATTCAAAATAGTCAACAGGGTCGCAAGAAGCGTGTGGAAAAACCAAGGCGCAAAATAACTGCCCATGAACTGAGAAAAGTCAAGCGTGCAGCTGCCACGATGCCACTTGCCACCAGTTTGGCCATATTTCAGAGCTGCAACATCACTGGAGTGCCCAAAAGCACAAGGTGTGCAATACTCAGAGACATGGCCAAGGTAAGAAAGGCTGAAAGACAACCACCACTGAACAAGACACACAAGCTGAAACGTCAAGACTGGGCCAAGAAATATCTCAAGACTGATTTTTCTAAGGTTTTATGGACTGATGAAATGAGAGTGAGTCTTGATGGGCCAGATGGATGGGCCCGTGGCTGGATTGGTAAAGGGCAGAGAGCTCCAGTCCGACTCAGACGCCAGCAAGGTGGAGGTGGAGTACTGGTTTGGGCTGGTATCATCAAAGATGAGCTTGTGGGGCCTTTTCGGGTTGAGGATGGAGTCAAGCTCAACTCCCAGTCCTACTGCCAGTTCCTGGAAGACACCTTCTTCAAGCAGTGGTACAGGAAGAAGTCTGCATCCTTCAAGAAAAACATGATTTTCATGCAGGACAATGCTCCATCACACGCGTCCAAGTACTCCACAGCGTGGCTGGCAAGAAAGGGTATAAAAGAAGGAAATCTAATGACATGGCCTCCTTGTTCACCTGATCTGAACCCCATTGAGAACCTGTGGTCCATCATCAAATGTGAGATTTACAAGGAGGGAAAACAGTACACCTCTCTGAACAGTGTCTGGGAGGCTGTGGTTGCTGCTGCACGCAATGTTGATGGTGAACAGATCAAAACACTGACAGAATCCATGGATGGCAGGCTTTTGAGTGTCCTTGCAAAGAAAGGTGGCTATATTGGTCGCTGATTTGTTTTTGTTTTGTTTTTGAATGTCAGAAATGTATATTTGTGAATGTTGAGATGTTATATTGGTTTCACTGGTAATAATAAATAATTGAAATGGGTATATATTTGTTTTTTTTTAAGTTGCCTAATAATTATGCACAGTAATAGTCACCTGCACACACAGATATCCCCCTAACATAGCTAAAACTAAAAACAAACTAAAAACTACTTCCAAAAATATTCAGCTTTGATATTAATTAGTTTTTTGGGTTCATTGAGAACATGGTTGTTGTTCAATAATAAAATTAATCCTCAAAAATACAACTTGCCTAATAATTCTGCACTCCCTGTATATATATATATATATATATATATATATATATATATATATATATATATATATATATATATATATATATATATATATATATATCTTGCACACAAGGTAATAGTTTTCCAGTCTATGTATACATTGCTAAAAGTAGGGAACCACAGGATAATGGTGTCACTTGTTTTGCTACAAAGGTCAAGTAGCAACTATAATCATTCTCAAACAGTATTCAGTGACACAGCTTGAGTAACTATTCTAAAAACAGCGATGTGCAAATACAGGTGCATTTTGCAAGATGATCACGTTTTCCCATATTTAGCTTTCAGTTACCTTTGGCGTATGAAGAGTTGGTTAAAAGTGCACCTATTAATGACTACAGTTATGTTTAGTATTCCAATGACAAGTACTTCTCTTTATCTTGCAGACATCCACTACAAATTGAAGACCTTCTTGACCTCAGACATGACAGGGAACAGTGTATGGTCCTGTATCTGGTTTTCTCTCTTGTTGAATTCCAGTTACCTAATTTCTACCACTGGAACTCGCAGTTGTGGTCACTGGTGGGAACCAGTGAGAGACTGAAAAGCACATTACTTCTGCTGGATGCAACACACAGGTTTAGTGCAAACCAGACAGCTGCAAGGAGACAAGTTAACAAAGCCTTCAGTGCCTTTCATGGATTAGGACCCAACAGTGTTTTGGGAAAAAATTTCTTTGGTGATCAGTCTCTGAGGTCCAAATATCTGAGTGTTAAAAATGCTGGGGCAAAAAAAAAATCTTGGTTGAACACACCTGTAAGTGTTTGTATTAAGGTTAGTGTCAGCGTGTGGGGGATGGACAGGTGTAGAAAGATGTTATATTATATATAATATTTGCACAATGGAGACAGTAAGGTTTATGGCTCTTTTAAGATTTAGTTATAGGTTTGGGATTAGGATGACAATAAAGGTTATGGTAGGGTAGACTAAGTTTATAAGCTTAGTGAAAAGGACAGAGCAATGGCAACAGTCACAGTAAAAGTATACATAAGTATAGGTTTTAAAGTAAGGTATTTGCATGGGGGAAAAAGAGGTCTAGTTTGTGGGGATAAAAAAAAATCAACCCCCCCCCCCCACCAAAAAAGAAGAGAAGGAAACAGAATCAACACAAGTTTCACAAAAAAATGGTCTCAGAGTTTTTTCAATAATGTAGATCAAGATGTCAAAATGTCTGTCATCTACATAAATTACTGCAAAACTAGTGTGAACGTGATTTTTAAACCCCAAACATCACTTTTAATTGTCTTTTGGCCCCAGAACTACGTATTCCAGAACAGTTTTGGGAAAGGGCAGACTTGTACCTAGGTATTAAAGGATTACTCTAAGCTCATAAGATGTTTTCTCCATTTGCAACTATGGTCTTCTGCTATCTTGCTTTTGTCCCAATGGTAAACACTGTGATTTAAATAGGGGTGGTTGCTTGATAGACTTGATGGCTGACTGTATTTAAAATGCTGTATCGCTTTCTTCAGCTACGAGAAAAATAATTTCTTGTAGGTTGGCGGTTTCTATTTTCATACAAGTAGGGAATTTAGTTTTTTGAATTATTTTATTAATATTTTGAAAAACGGCCAGCAGAGAAAAAAATGGCTAGGTGAAACAGCATACGTTAATAGACAAAACACTATTGCAACTGCGAGTGCATTATTGTAAACTAAATTCCTGGGTCTACAGGGTGCAAGTACCTTGAAAACAGAAACACCACTATGTGGTGCATAGGCACAGTTCATACTTGTATAGCACAGTGGACGACTGATAACTCATCTTATTCTTTATGAGGGGCTTAAGCTACCCTTATTGTACTAAAAGGGTATCTATGCAAGGATTGCCCCATAAAGGCTATAAGCTCAGCTATGCTGAATCGTTTTATTTTGCTCCAGGAAAGCTGAATGGCTCATCAATACCATTTAAGTGAGAAAAAAACAACTAAAGCCTGTAAGGAAATGCTGCTTTTTGCATGTTCATCCCCACATTTATTGACTGATGCTGCTGGTTTTTCAACTCTGATAGTTCACTGAGGCATGCTAGGCAGACCTCAGTGCCAGTGTTTTAACCCCATCCAAAGTACATATCAAATTGGGTACACCCAACTGGCATAGCTTGACTTTGTTAGAAGTCCACAGTATATTGTAACCAGGGCATGTAACACATAGTATCCATTTAGGGCTGCAGCACTGTTATTGCCTCCCTTTATGTGACTAGGTACAAAATGGCTTAAAGTCTGCCACTGCAGAATGGAAGAACAGTGTTTTCACTGCAAGTTCAACTTTGCCATTCAAACCTATGGCAAAGCCACCTTATCCCTTAACATTGTACACATGCCTCCCCCTAAGGAAGGCCTATGGAGTCCTATGGTAAGGAGTTGTATTTTGTTAAGTAAGACATATGTTTTCAGATATGTCTTAACAGCAACACTTTCAAATTCTTGTTTGCTGTGAGTAAAATTGGTAGCCCCACTGGTTAACACAGGGTTACTGGAGGGCATCCCAACCCCGCTAACTTTTGACTAGGACTACCAAATTGGGTTATGTAAGGTATCAAATTAATCGTGGCAATAAGTGCAACCTGATGGCCAGGTTGAAATTAATGTCACTATTAAAGGTAGGCAACATATAGAAAGTTGACAGCTTTTTGACCGCCTGGTGAGACGTATGAACGACTCCCAGACTCAGGAACAAAGAAAGTACCACAGCAGAGCGATGTCACCTCCTCTGCGAGGATGGTCACTCTGGGGTTTAGCCCAGAGGCAAGCTTCAAAGGGGAAAGTCTGAGTAGGATGCCTTCTGTTCCTGTAGACAGCATGGAGACAGGGTCAGAGTGGGAAAACTCGCCCTCAAACTGGTTTTTGCCGTGGGCATGTAGCCCTCAGGTAGTCACACCTCTAGGATGGGCTACCAAGCTCCTGCGGACCGAGGAAGGGTCGTGCGATCTTGAAAGGGGCAAGAATGTGGCATTGCAGGATAGCCTGATTCCACACATCACAGGAATTTCGGCACTAGGCAGGAAGGGGTCAAGTAGCCCATTGGCTAGTGACCACGTGGTCTCCTCAGAGCACTTTCCTGGGATAAATGAGGCACCCATGGCACTCTGCCCCTCAGATCACGCTGGAATCAGAGAGAGGACCAACGAAGGACTGCCGAGTAGCCTTTGCATCTGTACAAAGAGAGGCTGCATGCTCAGAAGGACTGCACCTGCTGCACTTTGTGTTACCAACAACTTGGACTGTGCCTATGGTCAGGGAAAAGTTGATTCCTGATACCAAACAACAGCAGTGACTCCAAGGATCAGTCGGCTGATCTCCTGGAACCAGCTCCAGGGACACAAGAGCTGTAGTTGAAGTCGCAAAGTTGGTAGTCACCGTAGAGGTTTTGGCGCTACCATTCACCGGGAACATATCTGAGATTGCCAAAACATGCACCTATGTCTGCTGGCACTAGGAGTGGTATCCAGGACCGAATTCATCGTACCCAAGGGACACCAGCACCACCAAAGGATTTAGCTCCAACTGTGATGCAGACTGACCAGTATCCCAGCATCGGATGGATGGTTACTGCAATGTAGAAGACTTCGAGGGACCCCAACCTCTGTGGCAAAAAACAACCCACTTCACACGTGGATCGAGGAATCACCACAAAGGCATCCCCATTGACCGCTCCACAACCGGAGCATCCTTTGAGCATCTTTTTGCCTGCATCCATCAGCATCAGAACCACTCCATTGCAGTCATAAGTCTGGATCTCACCTTAAAACTCTCTAGTGACCAGGTAACTGTCCAAAGTATCCTTTCTGCCCCCCTAGACCTTTGTACTGCAGGACTTGATCGCCCAACTAGGGCTGGAGTTGTCGAACAAACTTTTACAAACTTTTCAAAAGCTTCAAAAAATGTTATTGGCTAATGCTTGTTTGTGGTTGATATAAAAGTTTTTCATTACTTCTAAAATCTGTAACTAAGGACCTCCCCCCCCTCCCTCCCTGGTGGATCTTGATTCTTAAGGTCTCTAAAAATTCATAAAAATAGAATCTATTTTTATAAATTGGTGTCTTGTTTCTTTCGTTTCATGTGCCTTTCTCATTCTGTTGTTTGGTGCTGATAAATGCTTTACACATTGTTTCGTTGCTAAGCCTCACTGCTCACAGCCACAGCTACCCAGGGCTGAGCTTAAGGTCTGGTAAATGTACCTGACTGGACCGAAGATGGTATTTACAACTGTACTACATGATAGCTGTTAGCAGCCATATCATATACACCCAACTCCTCATAAAACCACCTAATCAAATTATTTTTTACCTAAACATATATGTGAAGACTTGGCTATTTTCTTTTTTTGGTCTCACCTGAGAGTAAATGTGCTGATACATTTTGTTAGCTTGCAGCGTGTTTAGGGTCCACTCATTGCTATGTCACTCTCACTCTCATTCCCATTTTCTATTTAGTCACCGCATGGCAACTTCACTTCCTCTTTGTGTGTTTGCTCCTCCTCTGGAGCATGGTCCAAGTACTTCCATTGCTTGCACTGTCAAAGGTACTTTTTTCTTTTAGTTGAAGCACTTCTTATATGAGTTTGCAGGCCATCACCCACATGTGATTTTCCAGCCTTCTTCTGTGTGGCTCTCTTCTTACCTGTGTGCTTTTGTCCTCTGTTCTGTTCCGTAGCCTCCCACCCATCCAACGTCCATGGTGCTCCGTGTTGTTCCTTGCCCTTACATCCTCAGTTGTTTGCTGCTAACCCGTGCACCCTAGCCCTGAGTTGTTGGTTGCTTGTTCTGTCCCATGTTGTTTGCTGCTTGGCACCCATACCGTGTTGTTTGTTGCTTGCCCAACTTCTGGCATTGTTGCCTGTCGCCCCCAGCTCTCCCTCCCATCAGCAAAAAAATATATATATGCATGGCCAACGCTGGCTGTGTCATTGTGCTATTTACTTTCTAGCTTTTAGCCATGTGTCACAGCAGCTGCGTTGCTGGACAACATGGTTAAAAGATATTGTCAAAGGCAATAGCTATCATAGGAAAGACCTATTGGCTTTGCTTGTTTAAACATGTTGCGGGTCATCATGAGGGGAGGTTTCGAAATAACATCTTTTTACCTGCATGACAGAAATTGATATGTGTTACGGTAATTACACTAAAAGACTCTGATCTACTGGAAAAGTACCTTTGAAATGTTACTGGATCGGCTCACGGAATGCCCCAAAGCCTTCTCATTCTGTAAAAGTAAAGAAACAAAAGAAGCAATTACCAAACTTCAGAATGGAAGAAATGGGCTATAGTAAATTCATGAACAATAATGCAGAGAAATACTTCATAAGAATTTTCTCACCGCATGAATGAAATCTCATTGCTTTTCACATTACAGAGTTTAAATATTCATTTAGCGAATAACATCTTTATGAAACATTATTGAAAGAATAAATATTTAATTACAACAATTGTAACTGATGCATTCAGTCTGGTTAACGTTGTCACAGACTTCTGAGGTATTACCGTTTCTAAATGCAGAGTATTATGTAAAGCACGTTACTAGGTGAGAATCTGACAAAAAGCCGGAATGATCCATCTAGAACATGCAACTAACAATTTGAGTATCCAAAACACTTTGGCAGAATCCCTTCCCTCACATTTTAATGTGCTGATTCACAGGAGCGGTGCTAAGTAGGGGCGGGCGGCACGCACACAGGTACGGTGGGGGATGGGGGTTAATTAAAAAAAATATATATATATATATATATATATATATATATATATATATATATATATATATACATACATACTTACCTGTGCTACTGCCTCCGCCACCACTGCACTGCTCCTCTCTGCAGACAGGCTGCAGGCACAGGCTCCCAGCCTGCCCTACAGCCAATCCTGGCGCTGCTCAGAGCAGCATTAGGATTGGCTGAGAGCGCCCAGCCAGGATGCTCCCAGGCAGACTGGGAACCTGTGCCTTCTCTCTCCAGGCTGGCAACACAGTGCCGGGCTGGAGAGATCCTACTATGCATGTGTGTCTGGCCGGCCTGAGACGGCCAGCCAATCATACATGCGCCCCTTTTACCAAAAAATAATAATAAACTATGTTTATTATCGTTTTTTGGTAAAAGTTTTGCAGTTGCCGCTACTGGCGGGGGGGGCAATGCGCCTCTGCCCTAACGGAGGAGCCACGCCTGGTAATTTATGAAGTACTTTGTTTGAAATATGTGTTAACAGTCAACTTAGAAGCACATTTTCACATCTCTTGAAGCTATAATATTCCAAAGCAATCACAAGGTTAGTTTCCACTGCTTTTTATGTGGTTCTACTGTACTGCGGTGCCCACTGTTACCTCTGCAAATTACACATAAAATGCTGAATTCACAAGTATTAATAATCATCTATTAACATATCATGGATTGCTACTTAGGATTTGTGTATTTTTCTACCTTCTAGGATTTACAAACAGCCCCACCAGTTATGTACATGGAAGTCTAGAGGAATTGTAGTGTTTAATCTAGACACAATATACTCCTGAGTAGTGTCTATTAGGAGGACAATCTCAGCAAACCTAATTCTTCAATGGGAAATGTTCTTTCACATGGAGACGCCATATACACTATAACCCCTTGGAATTTAGGATGTTCCGTTCCCTGCCTGTCTTTTTCAGCAGTAGTTTTGCTGTGACTCTAGAATAGGAAATGCCATAAAAATGTTTGTAGACATCCAAAAACTTAAAAGTTTGCAGGTGTTCTCTGCCATTGGCCTTACCACCTCAATCCATAACCATTGTACAGCAAAAATCTGATATAATAATAAATATGGAATAAAGTGTAGGGTAGTGGTTCTCAAACTTTTGACTTCTGTGGACCCCCACTTTTTTATTACTGGAACCCCGGGACCCCCACTGAATCATTATTGGAACCCATCTCCCCCTCCCAAACTGAGTTAATACTGAAAGCTGGGGACCTAATATGTTATTATTATTTAATTTTCTAAGCAGTCACGGATCCCCTGAGAAGGCTTTGTGGACCCCCAGGGGTCCCCGAATCACAGGGTGGGAACCACCGGTGTAAGGTTTCTATTGCTTTTGATGCTGTATGTTCAAAGATGTAGCATAATATGAGCTCGAGCATCCGGTGAGCTGAAGAAGGGGGTTCTTTATTCAGACATTGTTGAACTAGTAAGTTTATTTTATAGTTAATAAAAACCATTATATACAATCTCCAAAAGTGCTGAAAGATCGTGCCATTATATCATATAACATCCTAATCATAATCTTTTATAAAAACACAGTGATTACTACAAATTGGTACAAAACAGATTAATTAACTAGGGGTTTAGGTAGGGGCAAATATGTAGGGCATAAAACATTCTACTTAAAATGCATTGTGTATTAATCTCTGATACGATAATACCTTTTTACAGATCATTCTCCACCGGTGTGCTATATAAGTGCATGTGCATTGTGCAAATAGGAGCCATCATTTTAATTAAATGTGCATTTTGGTCTCTATCTGGCCGTTGTAATCGAACTGATAGATGCGGTGCCTACGACGTCCTTGTTGATTTTAAGAAATCTGTAGGGAGCGCAGGTGCATTAAAGATTAAAATAGCTTAATTTATCTGAATCTAAAATGCTTTACAACCCTAATCCGAAACACCACCAAGCTGATTCTTCACAAGGCTCAGAAATGTTGTTCTTTGACCGGCAGGGGGTATTGAGTCTCCACTCAGCCAGGAAATGACAGCCTACCTGCAGGTACATATGTGGAGATGCAAAAAAGGTGGATTAAGTAGCATTCTTCTTTGTCTTACGACTGCTGGACAGGTGCAAAAAAATGTGGATAGCTGAATCTGATTTATATTCACATAAACATCGTGGTTGTGGTAAACTACTCTTCCATAACGGTGGAAGGTCTTTTGTGTCAAAATGCCCAAAGTGGTATAAGATGAACAAGCGTTTTAGGGCCGGAGAGAAATCAGTTATCAGGTACGCTTTGGGCTTCAAACTACGGTATGTGCTGACAACTGTCCAAGCAGGTTGCCTCTTTGCAAATGCATTCTTGTCCTGCGATCGAGACAATAACTTTGCAGAGGAATAGGTTATTACGAAAAAGGCTGCTCTTTCCATGCTACTTGCCCAGACTTCTTTAATGCCCGTTTCCATTTAATGCTAGTCCTAAAGAGTCCCCCCAGGATGTTTTATTTTTTATTTTTTTCCCTCACCTGTGCCACAATTTCCAACCAGCAAGATTGTTCAGGGAGCTAAGCTTTCATTCTTTGCAGCGTTTGATTTTTTAAGCCGAACTCCAGCCGGATCTGAGCCGGAAAAGCGGATTTCGGCAGGCCAGCGAAAGATAGCTTTGTAGGTATTCGTTTCTAACAAATTCAGCATGGCGACTTCCTTTACATGCATGATTTCCAATCCATATGCTACAGTGAGAATGAACTGGGCTGCCATTATAGTTAACAGGTGTCCGTGTGAAGGGAAGTTGAGTTTATTTTTCAAAAGCTTAAATGCAAATGTTAGTGAGTGCGCTTTCGCCTGTGGTGAGGCCAAGTGTTGTTTAAAGGTCAACTGGCGTTCAATGTGAATATCCAGATACCTATATGAGGATACGACCTGCCTGTACTCGTTTGTCCTTTATGGACCAGGTAAATGACTTGTTCTTTGAGGCAACAAGACTGACCACTGTTTTATTTAAATTCAGCAATAAGCCTTCCTGCTCTATGTATCTTCCAGTGCCTTGATTGACCTTTAAAGCCCAGTGGGTGTTTGGCTCAGGATGACAATGTCATCAGCATATTGCTGGAACACAATTTTCTGTGTTGCCAGTTTTGGTGGGAACTTTCGACTTGTGTCCGATAGCTGTCTAAATCGACCAGGTATAAATTGAATAGATTTGGGTCTGAGACACACACCTGCTTGAAGCTATTATTTGTACAGATTTTAAAGCTATTATTTGTACAGATTTTAGACATTACTCAGCTGCTTCAGACTCTACCATGAGTCCATGTGTCACAGTACAGTGCTATAATTGCATTTAACACTTTTCCTGGAATGCCCGTTTCTGCCAGTTTTGCCCAGAACTGGGGCTCTGTCAAAGCTTATTTAAGGTCAATGAACCATGAAGAATGAACAAGCAGGTCTTTTGCTGTATTGCCTTTTCCACTAAGATAGTGAGGACTGACAGATTTGTAATTGTCCGCGTGCCTGACCTAAAACCTGTTTGTGTTTTCAGCATTAGATTTTTTTTTTCGTTAACCCACGTTTGGAATTCTTGGAGTATTCAAGAAGCAAATAGTTTGGCTTCTACGTCAGTTAAAGCTATTAACCTGTAGTTAAGCGGAGATGAATGACTGCTGTTCTGATAAATGGGGTGGAATATGCTCCCTTTCCATGGGGATGGAATGACGTTCAAGCAGTAAATTTGGTTGAAAAGGAGCATTAAATAACGAGCTCAAATGCTGACATCATTCTTTAATGCACTGGGTGGTTTATTTGGGCCCGGTGCTCCCTCTGCCTTCAGTTTCTGTAATATCTTCTCCAGGCACCTACATCGGTTAAGGACTCCTCGTCTAACCGGAAGGTAGTTGAACTTTGTATTTCAAACTTACGAGCATGGTTACTGTGAATTACAGTACTATGGCCCTCATTATGACATTGGCGGTAAATCCCGCTTACCGCCATGCTGACTGCCACCAACATAACGCTGCGGCGGCAGATAACCGCCAACCATATTATGACACACACATACCAATCCGTCACTATACATCCACACACACGAGTGCGCCAGCCCAAAGGTCAGTGATAAACTGGCTGTAGCAAAACCCACACCTCTATGCCAACAGAACTACGTGCACATAATTATGACCCACAAATCAGCGCAGCGGGCATTCAATGGCGGTAAACCATTGGCGGTACATACCGCTGCGCTCAAAATACATACACACACACAAACAAAACAACACTACATTGGTCAATTCAAACTACACACACCTGACACACATAGAAACACCACACCCACACCACTATAAAACACACCCACACTACCCACAACCCTTTACGAATAGAATTGCCACCAGAGAGACAGCAAGAGCACACACACACAACCAGAGCCACATAACATCACCTATACACCATCCATGCACCTTACATCACACACCCCAACACATCACCCCACACACCCTCACCCACACCACTCACACTACACCCATCAGAACAAGGGACATCATCAGGAAGAGGTGGAACAACCTACAGGGAAGGTAAATTCCACAGCAGCAAGACACCAACTAGCTGTACAGAGGACTGGCGGTGGACCACCACCTCCTCCCTCACAACTAACAACATGGGAGGAGCAAGTCTTGGCAATCATGCATCCTGAGGACCTGGCAGGAGTAGGAGGAGGACTGGACTCTGGTAAGTCAAATCTCTATTAATATAACTCCCCACTACCTGCATGCCATCACAAACCCCCACCCGTACCCTCACTCCCATCACTTCACCACCTCCCACATACCCCACCATCACAACCCACTCATCCCAATATCAAGCCCTGCATGTAACACCAATGCATGGACACCCCCCACAGACCTGCATGGAGACCTATCACCACTGCATGCACACTGGAAAGAATCACCTAGCCCACAAAATTGCTACTCACTCAAAGGCAAATCTGCCAGGGCAACAACAACCATAGAGGGCAACACACCCATGCATGTGATGTCACACGCAGAAACAATAAAACTGCTTTTACATCCCCACAGGTTACCCAGCCAAAGTCACCGGAGAAGAGGTGCCAACAACATCCAGTACCCCCCCCCCCCCCACCCCGCAGGAGAGGCCCACAGTGATGACAGCATCTCTGCTCGCCTGGATCTGGATGACCAACCTGGCCAATCAGGGATCTCCGGACAGTTGGTTACCAGGCACACCATCACACCACCACAGAGCCTCCCCCCTCAGGAAACACGACCACAGTACCCACCCAGGTCAATCAGCAGTGTGCCCACCACTAAAGGGACCACAGGGCACCCCCAAAACACAGGACGATCAGAGACCTGGGGTCAGTGGGCACACAGTTCAGGGGACAGGCACAGGACAACAGGGAAGCTGGGAGGACTGCTGTGCGACAGGGGGAGGACAGGACCAGGGCTCTCCAGGAGGCACTCACCACGATCTGGGAAGCATACCACCATTCCCAGGAGACTATGAGCCAGATACTTGACAAGTTGCAGGAGAACATGCGGCTGCAGGAGGGACAGTATCTGGAGATCAGGGAGGACTTGAAGGACATCAACATCACCCTGGTCTCCATTGCAGCGTTGCTGGTAGACATCGCCAACACTATGAGGGAGGCAGTGGCACCCCACTGGGCATCTGCCACTAGCCAAACAGATGAACAGCCCTCCACTTCTGCTGCCGCTAAGGGACAGGAGGCCTGCCACAGGACCAACAGGCCACCAGCACCCCTTCCCCTGCAGAAGAGAACCATCCCGCAAACGTTCCCTGCGATCCAGGCAGAAGCCAGCGACTATTGCCAAGACCCCCGCCAGGAAATGAGACTCTCCTGTTTGTCACCCTTGTGTCCCACTCGGTCACCCTCCTTGAACTGCCGTTGCTCACTTTCCTATGGGCCCTTGGACAATGCACCTGTGATACAAATAGACCGGACTCCAACCTGGACTTTCCTATATCATCCCCCAGCCCATTGCACATCCCCCTCTATCTCTTAGCACTGAATGGAGTATGTCAAATGATTTAAGTACCTATTTGTTTAACAAGGTTGAAACATTAAAAATCAACTGTACAGAAATGTATACATAGGAATTACCTGTAGTTGGCTGCTGTAAACACACCAGGAACGATAGTGGGGTACAAATATCTGCAAATAGAGATGCCAAAGGCTACAGTGAGTTGCCATAGAAGTGGGAAAATCAGCCTGCCAGTGACAATGTCAAACACAAAACTGTCAATTAAATGTGAAGTTACACTGTCTTACCTGTGTGTCATTGGAAGTATTGACAAATTATTGCACTTATGTTGTCCTCATCCTCAGCCTCCTCATCTTCACTGTCCACAGGGTCCACTGCTGCCACACAGCCATCTCCAGCCTCACCCTCCCACAGAAAATGCACCTGGCGACGTAAGGCAATGCTGTGGACCATACAGCATGCCACGATGATCTGGCAGACCTTCTTGGGTGAGTAGTACAGGGTTCCACCTGTTAGATGGAGGCAACGAAACCTGGCCTTCAGGAGGCCAAAGGTCCTCTCTATAATTCTTCTTGTTCGCCCATGTGCCTCATTGTAACATTCCCCTGCCGTTGTCCTGTGATTCCTCACAGGGGTCAGTAGCCATGAGAGGTTGGGGTAACCAGAGTCACCTGCAAATATCGAGGGACAAATGTTAGCCACACACGAACCCTTAGGGCCCACACCATACCCATACACCAACATCCAGTGGGTGGGAACCAGGGCTCACCTAGTAGCCACACCCTGTGCCTCTGGAGTTGAGCCATCACATATGGGATGCTGCTATTCCTCAGGATAAAGGCATCATGCACAGACCCAGGATATTTTGCATTGACGCAAGAGAAGGCACACCATCTGCACATTCATCGAATGAAAGCTCTTACGATTTCTGAACATCTGTTCATTTCGCCTGGGGGTGATGGGGGTGACAAATGCTATATGTGTACCATCAAGTGCCCCAATAATGTTGGGGATATGTCCCATTGCATAGAAATCAGCTTTCACTGAGGCCAAATCCTCCACGTGGGGGAAAACGATGTAGCTGCGCATATGCTTAATGAGGGCAGACAACACTCTGGTCAGCACTATTGAGAACATTGGCTGAGACATTCCTGCTGCCAATCTCACTGTCACTTGGAAGGAGCCAGTTGCCAGGAAATGGAGCACTGATAGTACTTGCACAAGAGGGGGAAATCCCAGTGGGCTGACGGGTAGCAGAGATTAGGTCAGGCTCCAACTGGGCACACAGCTCTGTGATTGTGGCCCTGTCCAGTCTATAGGTGAGGATAATGTGCCTGTCCTCCATTGTTGCCAAGTCCACGAGGGGTCTGTACACGGGGGATGTCTCCATCTCCTATACATCCGCAGCCGTTGCAATCTATGGGACAAAATGGTGAGTAGCTGGTCAGTATCTCTTATTTCCAACCACTAAACTTCAATGCATGTCGTGATTGTAACAGTATTGTTTTGGAGAGGTCCAAATGGTGCATATGTGTACTGTCACGCAGTTAGGAGCCATGGCCTGCACCCCCCCTGAAATGGCGTCCACCAGTCCTGTGTGGAGGGACAGGTGGAAATGAGGTAATTCCGCTGACGTTGTGTGCCGTTGCGGGAGGCGGTCGAAAACCGCTTTGCAACTCCTCATTGGTCACACATTGGGTCCTATGGGGTACAGTGGCCAATGGTGATGTACGCCAGCAGTAACGGTATGCATCGCCGTGGACGTCACCGCCATTTTCTATCTGTTCACTCACTTGCTACCTAACCTTCAACAGGAGAGGACCTATACTGCAAGTGCTGCTGTGACCTGTGTCTGGAACTGACCATGGCTTGTGTCACAAGGGAAAGGGCCCCTGCCTTTGACCTTGGTGGAGTTGGAGCGAATGGTGGATGGTTTCTTCCCCAGTACCGAATGCTGTATGGACCTCCAGACCAACAGGTGGGTACACCGTGAGTATGATGCATGGAGCGTGAATGCATGGAGTGCTGTGTGTGAAGGCCTCATGTGGGGGGGGGGGGGGCTGGTGGATGGGCCCTGGGAAGCATGTTGCACGTATGGTGGGTCATGTCAGTGCGAATGAGGATGGGAAGTGGCATGGTGGGCCATGAGTGTAACAGACAGGATGGTCGGACTAATACCTTTGCCTGTGTCCATTTCCCTACAGGTCAGCGCCCATCAGAAAAAGGGAATATGGCATGCTATCGCCAAGGACATGCGGACCCTGGGGGTTTACAACAGGCAGAGCACCCACTGTTGCAAACGGTGGGAGGACCCGAGACGCCGGGCACGGAAGAACGCGGAGGCCCAGCTGGGGATGGCCTCCCAACGAGGAAGGGGTGCCTGTCGAACCCTGAACCCCCTGATGGCCCGCATACTGGAGATGGCCTATCCGGAGTTGGATGGGCGCTTGGGGGCATCACAGCAGCAACAAGGGGGTGAGCACAGTGCCCCAATATACACGTTACGCCTGGTGGGGTGGTATCCGGGTGGGGGATGTGGGCCTGTGGGTGCCCTTAGGCAAGGCCTGACATTGCAGAGTAGGTCCCATGTTGGGCAGGGTTCTGATGTAAAATACCTCCAACCAAGTTAGTAGGCATCCACTACTGGGCAGTGGTCTGTGGGTCTCAGGTATGCTGCAATTGGCGTTAGGTGTCCCTATCCATGGACTGGTGACTAGCATTGTGACTGGTAATGCATTGCCTAGTGCGTAGGCCTGTTCCCTGTGTGTGTGTGTGTGTGTGTGTTGTGTACGCCAACAGTGGTGTTGTTGCCGCCATTGACCAAGTAAATCCTTTGTCTCTTCCCCCCCTTTTTGTTTTGTCACCCTGTCCTTATGTGCATTAGCATCATCTGGCGGAGAAGCTGAGGCACCGGCGATGGAGGGAGCTGCATCCCACAAGGCTCAGGAGGCCGAATCCACCAACGGTGAGGGCACCAGTGGGACGCAGGGTGAGGGGAGCACCACGGCAGAAACAGGAGGGGACAGTTTGGACACAGGCTCTGCCTCTGATGGAAGCTCCCTGGTAGTGGCAGACACCTCTGTGCCCACCCCAGCTACAGGTACAGCCGCCACCCCGTACGAGCACTGCCTTCCTAGCAGCCCCTCAGCGTGTTTCCCGTGCCCACTCACCCAGGAGGGTGGGCATCTCCTTTGCCCCAGGCACCTCAAGTCCTGCCCCAGTGAGCCCTGCTGCCCTAAGTGAGGAGGCTATTGACCTCCTGCGATCCATCTCTGTTGGGCAGTCAAACATTATGAATGTCAACCAGGGGCTGGCAGCCCAAATGCAACAGACAAATGCATTCCTGGAGGGCATTCACACTGGCATGGCAGCCCAACAGAGATCAATCCAGGCTCTGGCCTTCTCTCTGATGGCAGCCATTGTCCCTGTTTCTAGCCTCCCCCCTCCAACTTCCTCTACCCAATCCCATTCCCCTCAACCCCAACCTATCCCAAGCACACAGGCAGACGAGCAGGCATCCAGGACAACTCACAGGAGTGGACATGGCAAACAAAAGCACCACACTGCATCCCACAGGCACTCACACAAACATCATCCAGATGCAGACATACCAACATCCACTGCCTCCACTGTGGCTCCCTCCTCCTTGTCCACCACATCCCTCCCAGTTGCATCTACACTCACATCTGCATGCACTACATCCTCATCCACTACCCCATCACCAGCACACCTATCAGCACACGCCCCCTACTGGCAGTACCATCCCCACTTCCATGCACACGTCCCCTGTGTCCTCTCCCACTGTGTCTGTGACCCCTCCTCCCAAAGTACACAAACGCAAGCACTCAGACACCCAACAGCCATCCACCTCACATAAGCATCCAGCCCATCCACCTGCACCCAAACACAGCAGACAGACACCTCCTACAACCACTCCCTCTACCTCCACTCCCAAACCATCTCCCTCTTCCCACCCCAATGTCCCTAAGAAGCTTTTCCTCCCCACCTTTGACCTCTTCCCTAGCCCTCTCCCTCCCCCGTCCCTCACATCAGGCCAGGGTGGTCAGAGCCCAGCCAAGCAACTCAGCCACCCAGTCCAGGGGCACAGTAGTGTCCACAGCTATAGCAGGTGGGAGAGGATCCCGGGCACCAGGCAGCCACACTGATAGTGTGCCTGCACCAAGTGCTGTAAGGAACGGCAAGGAGGCACCCCCAGCTGCTAAAAGGAAGGGCAAGGAGCAATCCCCGGCTGCTGCCAAAAGGAGCAAGGAGCCATCCCCAGCTGCTGGCAGGAGGGGCGTGCACCAGCAGGCAAAAAGGACAGGAGGCCTGGTGCTGGGACTCAGTCAGAGCCCCCACCACAAACCATGGTGGTGCAGCCGTCCAAGGCTGCAGGGGATGGGCTGGTGCCTCCCCCACCACTGCTAGCACCACCACAAGCACCACTGCCAGCAGCAGCAGCCCCAGTGGGCAGCTGTCTGAGGCTGCAGGGGAAGGGCTGGAGCCTCCCCCACCACTGCCAGCACCGACACCAGCACCGCCACTGCCACCACTGAGCAGCTGTCACCGCCGGCGGACAGTGTGTAGTCCTGCGTCCATGGGCTGTTGTGCGGCCTGGCCCCTGCAAATCCTGTGGGTCTGACACCCAGGTGAGAAACTGCGACCTTGCACTCTCCAAGATCTGCATCACAGGGCAAAATGCCCCCTCCAGAACCAGTGAGAAGCCATCCACTCACCCCATCCTTCCCAGGATGAAGCTCACTAGGCACAACGCCCCCTCCAGAACCAGTGGAGAAGCCATTTTCTCACCCCATCCTTTCCAGAATGAAGCTCACTGGGCACAATGCCCCCATCAGAACCAGTGGAAGAAGCCATCCACTCACCCCATTCTTGCCAGGATGAGACTCACTGGGCACAATGCCCCCTCCAGAACCAGTGGAGAAGCCATCCACTCACCCCATCCTTCCCAGGATGAAGCTCACTAGGCACAATGCCCCCTCCAGAACCAGTGGAAGTAGTCACCCACTAGAGAGACTGTGGCCTTGCACTCCCCAGGACAGAGTGATGGGCATGTTGCCCCCTCCAGGACCAGTGGCATTCCATCTTCCGGCTGAGGTCCCCCCCAATTCCCTGTCCCCCTGAGGTGCCTGTCTATTTTCAACCAGATGCCCCTGCAGTGTTCTCTCCGTGTTGTTGCAGGAGTGAGGTTGGGCCTTGGACTCTGTGATGTGGCACTGTGGCCCACGGACAATAAGGACTGGGCAGTGTCCCTTGCATTGTAAATGTGTATATACTTTTTGAATTGGATGCACAAATTTCACCTATATTTATCTGATTACAGCCTTTTTACACTATAGTAGTTGTCCTTGCATTATTCCTGAGGGGTACGGGGTCTATATGTTACGTTACTGCATCTGGTTGTGTGTATGGTGTTGGGGGTGTTGCGTGTGTGTCCCTCTCTTTTTCCTCTCCCCATCACTTGTGTGCTAGGAGGCTGTACTCAACGTGGTCGTCTTCGCCGGCGTTGGTGTTCATAATGGAGCAGAAGGTAGAAGGGCACAGGGAAGACATGCAACTCGGGCTCCATGGTGGCGTGGCGGTTCTTCTTTGAGTCTCCAGAGGTGAGTTGTTTCCCTTCTGTGCAGGCATTTGATGTCGTTGGTACCGCCCCGGAAAAGGTGGCGGATTGGACTGTCATTATACGGTGGGCGGTACATTGTCTTCCACCTGGCTTTTGGCGGTTACCGCCGTGGTGCCTGTTGGTTTCGCCCTGGCGGTCGGTGTGTTAAAGTGGCTGTCTGAGAAGTTTCCACCGTGGTCATAATTTCATCTTTATTACCGCCGGCCTGTTTGCAGTATTACCGCCGCTTTATGACCGACCGTCAGGGTTGTAATGAGGGCCTAAGTTTGCTTCTGCCCCGCCCCCGGACAACTTTGGGCAAAGCTGTTGCCGACTTTGGCTGTTATGGCTGTTCTCGCTCATCGAAGTACTGGCTGGTAAGGAGCACATTTCACTGATCTGGGACTCCCAGGCCTTCTCCAACTTCCCTACATTTAGATGACAAGCCTGTCCTAAGTCAAGCTTATTTATCACACCCCCAAACACTTTGCTATTTGGTAGCTTGCTGGTCAATAGGAGCTTATTCCACATTTCTTCTTGATAACTTATTTTTTGCCTTCAACTAATATTTGTGATAGACTGACCTCGTCTGTTGGAGTGTTTTTTTTCTCCAATTCCTTCTCCCTTTGTTTTTCTTTTTACATCAATTGCAGTTCTTCTTATGTCTCTTGTCATTTGCTTTTTTCATTCCCTCAACTCTCTGGTATACCAGCTCTGTCTTTCTGGCATCCGTGTGAGCTGACTTCTTCATTTTTTGAGTAGGGTACTGGGTTGGATAGAAACTTTGACAGTAGGCTCCTTATCAGACATGCCCAGACCTTATCATAATGCCCTGCTCCCATGTGTGCGGTGTGTTTCCCGCTGGGCTGGTGGGCAGAAACACTGTTTCCGCCTGCCGACCCAGAAGGAAATTCTTAATAGGTACCACTGAGGGACAGCCGCACATGCTGTCATCCCGTTGCGGGACTTTGGCGGGCGGCCTCCACCGTCCGCCAAAGTCAAAATGAGAGCCACAGTCTCCTCCAAGTAAAGAAAACTGAAGAAGCATCTTCTTACATATGAGCACAAAGCCAGAGATTTTTTAATTATCTAGGAAATTACGAAGGTTTAAAGGATAATAGTCCAGGATGATGCTTAACAAAACATACAGTAAGTAGTATGAACTTGAATATGTGATCACAGAGAGGCCATAAATATTACAGAGATCAGCAGATACATTTAGGTTGCAACCTAGGTACAAACCAAATCTTTGAGCAGCATCTTAAAAGACCACCATAGCAAAATGGGGAGAAGTAGTCAACAATGCCATGTCAATATCTGGAAATATTTTCATCGGTCTCTTAGAGCAGATATAGGAAGTAAAATACATAGCTACCTTCATAGTTACAATCAGTAGATGAATTTATAAGACAAACAATGCCAGAGAAACGGCAGAACCCTGGCTGGTACAACATGCAGCACTGGAAGGGGCTAAAAGGATTTGAATAATACAAAAAAATAGCATTTGGTACTAAACAAAGTATTTTAATAAAAGAGACAAATAGGTTTTCAACGTCCTTTTGACCAAGATTCGTCCTAAATATCCAAGGCCTTTACAGTATCAATGTAGATCTCTTTGGAGGAAACCTTTTCCACTTCAGCAATGTGAGCTGCAGGCCAAAATGAAGCATTGATGTACGACTTAGTCAAGCAAAGTAAGCAGTGAACTTAATTGATTGACTACTATTTTGGCAAATATCTTCCTGCTGTCATTTAATAAAGACATAGAATGGTCGGAGCACACAGCTTTACATTTTTGTTTTTCTTTGCACAGGTTGTGACTCTGACACAATGCTACGTCTCTGGGCCAACGGTTGCGGAAAGAGCCCTTTCAATTACGTCTAGCAGTGCTGATGAGATTATTCCCTGAAACTGTTTATAGAACCTGATTCCATGTGCATCATCCCTGCTGTTTTATTGGTTGGTATCTGTTCAACTGCATTAATAGGTTCCTCGTACTCACCAGTTAAGATAACCATCCTTGATTTTCAGACCCTGGGCAAAGAAAGTAAAGCAAAGACAAGAGATTACCCAAAATCGCCCCTTGAATAGAGCCATGTAATCAAGTTCCTCCTGATTTAACTTGTAAAATCTATGACCAATCCTTTGCTCGATAACAGATCCTGCTTCTCACTTTAAATATTCATTCTGTTTCTGAGACTTGCTACCTCTTGGTTAATGCCAGGATCCAATCCGGCTATTGGCTTGATTCATGGACTTGAGTGGATGAAGTCCAATGACTAAACCAACGCTGTTGTTGAAGATCAGAGAGCATATGAACTTTGGCAGCTTTCATTTTATCATCGATAATAAAAGAAGCTTCATTATTATCGTCACAAGCAACAGTGAAAGGAGGGTAAATTTGAAAAGCGCATACTATTGAAATTCATGCTCACAACTTGTCTGCTGCCAACATAAACGTCACAAACAATAACAAGAAAAAGGGCATTTACAAAGCCATTTGGTCTGGCTTTAATTTGGTAAATTGAAACTTGCATAATAAAGAAGGCAGTATCATATGGAGCCTTGCTGATGCATGGTGACCTGTTATGTTAGAAGCACAGCATGGCATGTGGTGGTATAGTAATACAACACAGCAGATATAAATAGAGAGTGAGTATTAATCTATACATTAATGTAGATAACATATGCAAACATTCATATATGGCACTGCAGTGTTATACATTATAAGTTGTTGTTAATTTATCTGGTCTGAAGTGTTGAAATGACGTTAGTAAGTTTGAATATTACACCGAGGTGGTAGCAGTAGGCTGTTCGAGGGGGATCCTGCACTTTGCTGCACTTGTACTTCTTCGGAGTATAAGGAAACATAGGGTGATGGAATAAGTGCACAGTGCTTACTTTGTAAAAAAATATAGCAGGGCTAAAGGATTTTTTTTCCCAGAAGGCCACCAATGGTGCTCCTAAATGTTGAGGTTGCCAAATACCAAGGCTGCCTAGGTTTGAACCCATCCCATGCCTCTTCTATTCAGGATCATATGTATACACCATGTGCTCCTTTCCCTCACTTTTGCAGATTCTTTTTTCATTTTTGCTTTCTCCTTTTGATGCAATTTCCCTCTTTTTCCCCCTTTTCGCTTTCTTGTAGGTCAAAGTCCGTTGATTAAAAATAAGTACCTGTGCACAAAAATGAGTGACAGTGGGCCTCATCTGGAACCACTGGCTCAATATAAGCCCCGTCTAAAGACCCTCACTGTGCAGGCAGAAAATACCAAGAGCATTTGTCACCTAAAATATATGTAAAAGGACCAACATTTGCTGCAGGGATACTGGCCAGAATCAGAGTTTCCGGCTATGGTGTCCTCATGCCAAATTCCAACAAACTCTTAATGAAGGCCTGAGTTGTTATTATATTCCTACTTCAAATGTAGACTGCTAGTTAACTTCAGAACGTCCTCCATTCCAAGACTCTGTTTAATATACTTTGTTTAGGTATCTAGATGAAGCAGAGGGTGTATACATTCAAAAAAGCAGATAGGCAATGAGGAAACTAGCAGAATCAAATCCACTTATCACCCGGCCTGCTCTGGTATCCAGATTGCCCAGCGCTCCTTACTTAGGGGAACAACCAAACCTGATGGTACCACCTGCGAAAAAACTTGGAGTCCACTCTAAATCTTAGACAGGATTTCAGGACAAAGATAACAGGGGGCCGAGTATCCCAGCCTCCATCCACCCCTCTCCTCCCCAAAAGACTGCCCTCCCCCACTTCACCGTAGGGGAAATGGAGCCCTGTGTTAAGCCCCTTTTATGATGCCTCTCCTTCCACTGTTACTGATGTGTGTGAGATGGAGGCTAGACTAAGTTTTCTTTCTTCACACACTGCATCACTTTATTTGCTCTGCATTATCATACATTAAAATTAACGATTTTACCAATCCCTATTTGCAGTTTATCTCAGATACACAGACTATGCACAGTAACACTATGGCCCTCATTATGACTTTGGCGGTCTCAAACTGAGACCGCCAAACCCATGGGCGCAGAAGACGGCCAGTGCTGGCGGTCTTCCGCCTGCCATATTATCGATATTGCCGGAATTCCGCCACATTTAGGGTGGAAATCCAGCAGTAGCCATGCTGGCGGACGAGGCACCTGGGTGGTGCTACCACCTGCACTGCCCTGCCAGTAGGATGCCGCCAGCCATATTTCGACCAAACAGATGGCCTGGTGGTGTCCTGTTGGTGGGGCTCTGCTGGTGGTAGCAGCGCCCCTTCCCTCGCGGACGACCTCCTCGCCGGACAAGATAAGTCGGACATCCATCAGGGGAGGACGGCGGGAGGTGTTGTGTGTGAGTGTGTGGTGTCTGCGTGTGTGTATGAATGTGTGTGTGCATGCGTCTGTGAGTGGTGTGGTGTGGTGTATGCGTGGTGGTATGCATGTGAGTGAATGCGTGTATGAATGTTACGGTGAGTGTGAGTGACTGTTACGGTGAGTGTGTGTATGAATGTCAGTGTGTATGTGTGAGTATTTGTGAGTTAAATAGTGTATGGAAGTTGCAGTGTATGGGTGCATGGTTGTGCGTGTGGGTGTGTGTGTGTGTGTGTGTGTGTGTATGATTGTGGGGAGGGGGGTAGGGGTGAGGGGTTGGGGGAGCTGTAATTCTAGGGGGGTGAGGGGTTGGAGTGGTGCTGGGACTTTAGGGGACAGGGTGGGGGGGTTGCTGTAATTCTAGGGGGCGGGAGGTCAGGTGATTGCTGGGGGGTGGGGGAGCCTTCTACCAGTGACAGGGAAGGAATTCCCTGTCACCAGTAGCTCTCCCGCCATTGTTTTCGTGGTGGTAGTACTACTGCAAAAACCATGGTGGTAGGCCGGCTCATTATACTGCTGGCGGTCATGGGTGGACTGCCAGGTCGGAGATGCACATCTCCGTCCCAGCGGTACATACCGCCATGGTGGTATGAGTGGTGATGTGGCGGGTTGCCTGCGGCCAACCCACCACACTCATAATGTTGGGGTATACACCGCCAGCCTGTTGGCAGTGATACCGCCACTTCCATGGCGGTCACAAGACCGTCAGGGTCAAAATGAGGGCCTATATGTGAGGCTCAGCCTCAGACAGATTTGAGCAGACAAGCACAGAGTGAAAGAATCTGCAACAAAGCAGATGGTGAGGACCACCAGTGGTTTGGTTTCTGAAGGTTCTTGCACAGAGAGTGCTTCGGCACACAATTCTGGGGACTGGGACTGATTTTTTTATTGGCCCGCTTTGACACTGAGCAAGGGAGTAAGGCACAAAAGGAGGCAAAAGAGATATACAAGAAAACAGTAAGAAAGGGAAAAGCAAAAGATGCACAATAAAATGCCAGTGAAATGTGAAGAGATAGGAAATGTATTGTGATGGAAAAAGAGGCATAGATCTCATAGCCGGGCTAGTCATTCTGCCACTATGTCATTTCCCTGTTTGGAGAAGAGCTCCTTTTCGAACTGGATGGGCTGCCATGACTCACCCATGCTTCTGTGGTCCCATTCTACTCGAAGGCTCCTGCACAGGGTGCTTGTTTTAATATTTTTACCTCAGGGTATTTTGGTTTCCAGCGTGGTCTATGGTACAAAGTTGACTAAAGAGTAGGTAGCCTTTATATTCAGCAGGGAAAATATGCCTGAAGCGCACAGAGTACATTGGTCATATATATGAATGGAGTGTTGCTGAGAGATTTTAAGTATCCATTACGTGGCTACTATGGAAGACAGCAGAGCATGTGTGTTTAAAATGAGAATGCGTGAGGGGTGTTACAGAGCTTGTGCATTTTGCAAGAAAAACTTGTGCATGAACTGAGCTACATATGAACAAAGAAGATTATCCCATAGTGGAAAAGGCTTCAGAAAGGTATGCATGAGTATAATGTGAAGATTAGTGGAGCTTTTATGCATGTGAGAAGCGTTTACACGCGATTACGTGCACACATTTGTATGAGGTGCATGTGTGTCAACTGTGTGTGCATGAAATGTGTGTAGGTGGGGTGTGTATGCAATCACTATCGTGGATCAAACTGAGTCAGACGTGTGCAACAGTGAGGTTACTGATTGTGGGTGAACGTCAGCACTGGTAAGTACTTGTGGAGATGGATTATAAGTATTTCGCAATTGTTCGATAGGAGGAGACTGATGCAACACATGGCTACCATGGGTAAGGAATTTTGGAGTATGGGTGAGTATTGATATAATTTGTTTAAAATGCATGCTTCTGCCTGATTAGTTGTACGGAAGATAGTACCTGTTTACATACAGGTTTCAATGTGTGTGAGAAAGTAGTTTTTTTCTAGGAGGGTTACCCCCATTTTTGGCCTGTTTGACAGTGTTTGTCAGCATGTTTTTGCTATGTCACTGGGATCCTGCTAGTCAGGACCCCAGTGCTCAAAGGTTGTGGCATACTTGGCAGTCTGTTTCACTGTTTTTGTCAGTATGCTTAATTGTGTCACTGGAGTCCTGCTAACCAGAACTCCAGTGCTTATGCTCTCTCTGATTCCAAATGTGTACTTACATACTGCTACCCCAGTATTCTACTCTAAATTGGTATACTGGACCCCCCTTATAGGTCCCTAGTATATGGTACCCAGGTACTAAGGGCATTGGGGGTTCCAGGAGATCCTTATGGGCTACAGCATTTATTTTGCCACCTATAAGGAGCTCATACAAACACTTCTTCAGGACTGCCATTGCAGCTTGAGTGAAATGGTTTAAGCATTATTTCACAGCCATTTTCACTGCACCAGGTCACCTATGTATCTAACCTTCAGACCCTGAAGGCTAGGTGCATAGTACCTGTGTGTGAGGGCACCCCCGCACTGGCAGGGGTGCCCCCACGTCGTCCAGGACCATTTTCCCAGACGTTGTGAATGCAGGGACCCCATTATAAGTGTGCACTACATATAGGTCAATACATATATGTAGTTTCACCATGGTAACCCCAAATATGGCCATGTGAGGTGTCAATGAACTGGAAATTGTACCCCCAATCTGATTCTGGTTTTGGGGGGCCAATTCCTTGCACCCTGGGGCTCCACCTTGGACCCACAGTACTGCCAAACCAGCTCTCTGAGGTTTCCACTGCAGCCCCAGCTGCTGCCACCTCACAGACAGGCTTCTGGCCTCCTGGGGCTTGAGCAGCTCAATCCCAGGAAGGCAGAACAATGAATTTCCTTTAGGAGAGGGGTGGTTACACCCCCTCCCTTTGAAAATAGGTATTACAGGCATGGGAGGGCTATCCTCCCAGAGCCTCTGGAAACGCTTTGAGGGCATAGATGGTGCCCTCCTTGCATAATCCAGTCTACACCGGTTCAGGGACCCCCAGTCCCTGCTCTGGCACGGAACTGGACAAACTAAAGGGGAGTGACCACTCCCCTGTCCATCACCACCCGAGGGGTGGTGCCCAGAGCTCCTCCAGAGTGTCCCTGGGTTCTGCCATATTGTTTTCAGAATGATCAGGGAACTCTGGGAGCATCTGAGTGGTTGTGCCAGAAGGTGATGTCAGAGACCTCTCCTGATAGGTCCATACTTTGTTAGGTATCCAATACCCCTCTGAGTGTTAGTTAGGGTCTCTCCTCCAGGTGTTTCTTCAGATTCGGATTGCAAGACTCCAGCAGGGATCCTCTGCATCCTTGACTTCATCTTCTACCGACGGATCAACCACTGACTGCTCCAGGTACTCCATAAAACTGCAACAAAGAAGCAAAAACAAATTCGGCCACCTTGTAACTTCAGCTCCTGCCAGCAACTGCAACAGTTTCAAGGTTGTGGACTTCCTGTCTTCATCCTGCACCAGAAGAACCAAAGGAATCTCCTGTGGAGTGATGGAGTCACTTCCCTGCTTCAGCAGGCACCTCTCTGCAGTGACGACCAGTACTCTGGGGCCCCTCTCCTGACGACAAGCGTGGATCCTGGAACACAGGGGGTGGACTAAAGTGACTCTGTTTGTCCAAAGGTCCAGCTGTCTAAATTTGGTGGAGGTAAGAGCTTGCCTCCCTGTGCCAGACAGTACCCCTGTGCACTGCGTGTTTTGTAGCTCCTAGGGCTTCTGTGCGCTTTTCCAAGAATTCCTCTGTGCACAGCCTAGCCCAGGTCCCTAGCACTCTATCCTCCGACGCTCAGCTCCCTGAGTTGTTCTCCGGCGGCGTGGAATCCCTTTGTGTAGTGCTGCGATGACCGCCATTTGCAACTCCTTTGTCCCCGTGCTGTGGGACTCTTGTCGCACTGCCTGGTCTTCTGAGGCCTCTCTGAGTTACTGAGAGCCCCCTCTGCCTCCCCCTCCTGGGTAGAGTCGACCTGGTCCTTCCTGGGCCCGGGCAGCAACATTGTTCACAAAACGCGAGTTTTGCATTAACCAAGGCTTGTTGGGGGAATCCAGCGACACAAACCAGACTGCAGTCATCCATCCGGCGTGGGACATCTTCTGCACCAACCAGGAACCCACATTTATCTTCTTTGGTGCAATACTGACTGTCTTCTCATCGGTGGTTCTCCTTTTGCACCTTCATTCGGGTTAGCAGGGGCTCCTGTTCTCCCTGGACTCTTCAGTGCTTTTTAGAGTTGGTCCCCTTCTTCCACAGGTGTTTAGGCCAAGGAATCCATCGTTGGTGTTTTGCAGTCTCTTCTGGTTCTTGCACTGTCTTCTACCACGATTTCTAGTGTGTTTTAGGAAACTTGCTGTGTTTTACTCCTGCTTTCCTGGGCTCTGGGTGGGGTATTTGACTTAACTCTGCTGTTTTCTTACACTCCCAGCACCCCTCTACACACTACACTTGCCTAGGTGGGAAACCGACTTTCACATTCCACTATTTTAGTATATGGTTTGTGTTCCCCCTAGGCCCATTGCAAGCTATTGTGATTTTCACTGTTTGCACTATTTTCTGACTGTTTACTTACCTGCTTTTGGTTACTAGTGTATATATTGTGTAATTTACTTGCCTCCAAAGGGAGTATAATCTCCAAAGTATATTTGGCCTTGTGTCACTAAAATAAAGTACCTTTATTTTTGTTAACACTGAGTATTGTCTTTCATGTGTGTGAGTACTGTGTGACTACAGTGGTATTGCAAGAGCTTTGCATGTCTCCCAGTTCAGCCTTGGCTGCTCTGCCTACAGCTACCTCTAGACAGCCTGGCTTCTTGACACTGACTACAATTCACTAGTAAGGGATAACTGGACCTGCTATAAGTTGTAAGTACCTGTGGTACCCACTACAAACCAGGCCAGCCTCCTACAATGTGTGAATGAGAAAATTGTGTTGTTATCTAAATGACAGTGGAGTTTGTTTAGTATAAAATTATTTTGTGTTGGTGGATTGTGTAGTTGAGTGAAGACTGAAAGAATGCAATGTGTACATATATGTGTGAGTGAGTCAAGAGTGTGAGGAGAACTTGGTTAACATTCGAGTGAAATGTGTGTGTCTGCCTCTGTGTAGAGGTTAGGTGTTTGCTAGTCATTTGTTTACAGTATGAATTTAGGGCCAGATGTACAACAATGCAATTTTGGATTTCTCAAATAGTGAGTTCATAGAAATCGCTATTTAAGAAATGCAAAATGCTGTGTTCCAAGATACCAATTTCCTAATAGCGATTCCTACAAAATAGGAATCGCTATTAGGAAATCAGTGTTAAGAAATCCTATTGCATTTGAGTCAATGAGACAGTTTTGCATTATTAAGAAATCGCTATTTAGGAAATGCAAAACCAGGAATGACAATGAGAAAAAGGCCCCCCCTTGGTGCACCCCAAAAATAGGGGTACACCTGTAGAGCACATATATGCCTAAGGACCACTGAAGCACAGTGGCGGCTGGTGACATTTGAAAGTGGTGGGGCGTAAAAGTTGGGTATGACTTTTATGTAGCGAGCAAAGCAAGAAAGCAAGCTAAAGAGATACCTGGGGTCTGTGGAATCCTCCTCCTAAGACAAAATTGAAAAAAGATTGGCAAATAGTCCATTTTAAAGCATATTAATTTAGTGAGAAAGCAAAGTTGCTAAAGCAGTTTAAACATTTAGGAGGTCATTATGACCCCAGCAGTGAGTGGAAATGTGGCGGTAGTACCGCTAACAGGTTGGCCGTACATGCCGCCACATTATGAGAATGCGGGTTAGCTGCAGCCAACCCGCCACTTCTCCACTCATACCGCATGGCGATATCAGCCGCCGGGCCAGAGATGTCACTCTCCAGCCTGGTGGCCGGCACAGTACCGGCGGCTGCATTATGAGCCTGCCTAACACCATGGTTTGCGTGGCATTAGCAATGCAAAATCCCACACATAGACATAATTTGATGTGCCCAGAACCACCACTCTGCATGAATGCCCATTGCCATCAACAAAGGAGCTCTAGCAAGAGTGAGCTGAAGGGGTAGGGAGTGGCTGTAAATGGATTAAAGGGGCCCGAGATGGCTTCGGGATTACGCTGCCTCAATATTCCATGTTTGCACATTTAATTGCAGCAGCCGCGTGTTTAATGGGGGGACTTTGGGCACTGCCACGTTTTTATTTACAAATTAGGCACTGCACATTATATATTGAATTATCAGAGAACTGAGCAAAACAACTGTGATGAGTCAACTCGACTCTCCTGCCAGATATATTTCCAATTCCATATCAACAATTCAAGACTGCCCACTGGCATCTCAACACCCCCCCACCCTGCACCTCCCAAAACTCTGCAGTTTCATTATATTGTTCGTGCCACACACAGTCACCTTCTCACCTACTTTTACTTTGCAGGGTTTAAACTTTAAAGACATGTCTGTAGACTAGTGACAAATTACTCCTCCACTCGACTCCACTGTCCACTCCATAAGGGAATATCATAATTTGATTATTACACACGGCGCTCAGGAAAAGAGACACAAGCCTGGCCAGGCCAGTAGCCACACAGCACGAGGTGAGGTGTGCTCTCCATCTCTTACCCGCTCCATTCTGCAAACGGCAACGCCCATGTAAGAAGAGGGGGAGAGAGACAAGCTGGCTGACCAGCCCAGCAACTACAAATGGCCAATCACTGCATGGCTTCTCAATAAGCCATTCCTTGATTGGTCATGCTTGAGATGTGCCTTACACACGGCACCAGAGGCCTGACCTAGGCCTAGCAACCCCTGACTCAGCCAATTCAAACGCTGCGCAAAGCAGCACCAGGATTGGCTTGAGCAGGCTAACTCGCCGCTTATTTAGGAGACTGGGGTTGCAGCTTTGATCAACCCGTCTCTCACTAATGCAGGCGGAGAGAGGCCTTAGTGCACATGTCGGGTTGGACAGCTGCCTTTCTCCGGCCAGCCCGACATGCGCGCTAAGGCTTCTCTCTGCCTGCATTAGTGTGAGCCCAGGCAGGCAGCCTGTCTATCAATTTTGAAGCCCCAACCCCTTCAGAGCGCCAATAAATAGAAATCCCCCGTGGCTGAAGCTGACTGCCGTGCAAGCTTTCTCAACTTTATTGATTTCCAACAATATCTTCACATGTAAAAGTAGGGGGTGGATGGCTTAAATATCAGTGGGGCAACGCCCTAAGGCAGGAACCGCCACTGCTTAAGCACCACCTAAATTGCACCTGGTTACCACTGACTTCAAGTCAGTGGTAATTGCATCTCCAAAATGCCAAAATCCCATTTTGGAAATGCATGGTACATCAGAATAGGAAATGCAAATAGGAAATCCCTTTTTGCATTTCCTATTCTGGGAATCGCAAATTGCGATTTCTACAGGGTAGAAATCACAATTTGCCATTCCTTAAAGGGCTTTGTACATCAGAAAAGCCCAGTTTGCATTTCTTAACAGCCCGAAATACCGATTCAGACCCTTAAGAAATACAAACAGACTTCGTACATCTGGCCCTTAGTGTGTACGAAAAGTGGAAAAAAAGGAGGTGGAGTGTCCTCTCATGAATGTGTATACAAAGCATGTGAGTGGACTAAGACAGAGCAGTTTGTGGAGGTGTGAAATGCATTGACAATGGTAGTGGAAAAGGTTTTGCTTTAATTCTAGGATATGCATGAATTATAGTGTGAACGAGTGTGAGGGTAAGGGAGCACTATATGTTGGTGTGTGCAGTTTGTGTGGAGGGGGATATTCAGCCATTCCAACATATTGTGAGTTACCATAATACAGATGACTATAGAATACTGTCATTAAGATATTACTCAGCATTAGAGAAATCATGTTTACCTATGCAGGCCCTCATTAAGAAACGGCTGATAAGAAGCAGGGGAGACATCCGTACCAGAACTACAGACACTGTACATTATAACCACCAAAGTTACCTGCCAACATGAGTTACTGGGCCTGGCATCGGGCAAATCCTGCAGGGCCCAGGACAGCTGGGCTCATTCAGGCATGAAGGTTCCTGATTCTGGTCCCCTTACAGCACTCATTTCAACTCCTTTTAGTTGAGTTTTACAGCTGCATTCTCGCACCAGGTAAAACTTGCATTCATGCCAAATGGTGAGATATAGCTACGCACAACTTGAAATTGATGCCTAGAAAGGCTTCTACACAGGGGTCTGACACGCCTAAAAGGCAATCTTGCTGGGTTTGTTGGAGAGGTCAGCATGAGTGATGGTTTTGTCGTGGTGGGCCAGTTTCTTTGGCAGTATATGGGCAGCTGTAGCATGCGTCTTTATATAATAAACAGAAGGCAGCAGCATACAGAACTGCACTAGCAACCATAGGTTGCACTGCACACACAATGCACCACAGGTTGGGAGTCACATGGGTTGGAAGAAGCTGCATCATATTCTCTCTCTTGGTGCTATTCTAATTTAAAAATATATCTACTGCCACTTCGACCCACAATGGCCGCTACACACCTTCTTCAAGTTACCCACTCTCCAAATTAATCCTTCCTCTAGTCGTGAAAGCGGCAACTAAGCTACCACTACATGCACATTGCCAAACATCCCCTTTAAATGCTAGCTGTGGCTAAATGACTGGGTATGGTGTTCATGAGATTGGTGTGGGAGTTCCACACAAATTCGAGGCATAATGGAGAATGGAGGTGTGTCCAAATGTGGGGAACAATTTATTTTACTATGTAATATGCAAATGTGGGGACAGTGTTGCTAGCCGTGCCTATTTTCTGTCCCAATTCCACCATCAATTGCTCAATCAGTGATTTCTAAAGCGCAGCTAATCACCCTTGGGTCTTAAGGCGTTGTTTGCGGGAGTGTTGCTCAGTCGAAGAGCCAGCTCCTGTATGCTCTGCAGAGAGGGCAGGAACAATTTATGAATTGCAGTCTCTATTTTAACAGATAAAACACAAGTTCTAGGTTGCTTAGAAACATAGGGACAATGAATATCATGTGATGATGAATTATCAATGATACATTTTCTATTCCGATCTCTCAGACGTATTTTGGACATATGTCAGTAGGATGGTAAACAGTCATCATGCAAACCTTTAAATAAATGCAATTTCTCAAACCAAAAATAGCTATTATCTTAATTAATAAGTGGATCTACGCATAGGAGGTTTTAAAATGATATAATGGTACTGTTATGACTGCCACATATTACTTGCCTTTTTTTTTTTTTTTTTTTTAACCAATGACAGCCATATTTCCTAATCAAATACGTTAGAGCAATATAGTGATCATGAGCTGAACTCATTACCAAACTGATCAGAGAGGGAGTTAAAACGCCTAAAAAGAGGGCGGGTGGCGGTGGAAAAGACGACAAGATGAGGCTTATACTATGGAAAATAAAGAATCGGATAAACAGGCTATAGGTTTAATAACGACAAACAGCTCCTACAGATTGCCCCTTGGTGACCTTTCTTATTTAGAACTAAACAACTAAAGTGTTCTTTTACATCTGTGCGAGTGAAATCAGATGTTTTTTTAAGTAGGCACAAAGAAGTCTAACATGAAATTAATAACTATAATTCATGACATTGTAAAGCGTTTTCCTGCTCAAGCATTCAAATGATGGACAAGCCCTGTTAAAGAAATAGCCTGATCACGTCTGCTAAAACCAACAATTAACCAAGACACAACATCGTAGTAGAGTTCCACTGTTTATTCTACTGTTACGTTTCGAGTACACAGAATGTTGGAAGATCGAAAGCTTACTCTCTTGCAAGTTTCGATGGTGATATTCTGGGCTTTTGTACAAAGCTGAGATTTAAAAAAGAAGTCATTTTTAGGATCCATATTTTATTTTTTGCGCTCAGCTTTGCTGGACGCTGCAGCCTTAATGCATAACAGAAAAACATGATTTTATATTGATATTTAGCCACTTCACCGACTGCAAGTGTTACATGACACACCGCTACTAGTTTATTAGATGAACAAGAATGGAAGTAACTGCAAAAAGAAACCATTCACAGTTTCTTTAAACAAGGCAGGCACCCTGAAGTACCGCATGGTTGTAAGTCATTTTGACACTACTGTTGACTGTCGTATCTTGGAATAATATACTCATTTGGAATATTATTCTATTAAGTGAAGGTGTTTCTAGTACCTACAAAGCAGGCAAAGGATGAAATTTGGGGTGAAAGATAAAGGCAGATGAGGTGAGTAGCGTACAGTCCAACAACAGAATAAAAGAAAAATAAACACATCAGATAAAAGCCCGCACAATCTGTTTTATCGACACACACGTAATGTTATCATACGACACTGTCTCCAATGATGCTGTGCACAATTTTTGGATTTTCTTTTACCAACTTAATGAGATCTGAGGGCAGTAGTTCCGACTTACTTCGGCTGTTTTAATAGAACAAACAGGTCATAAAACAATGAGAAGCACAAGAAAATCTAAGGACTAAAGCACTACATTCTTGGCGACATGCTTCCTCTGGTAACCTGACAAAAAGATCACACACCAAGGGTGGTCAGAAAAAAATCAACCATACTACCATTCAACTAAGATATAGAAAATACGTCAAAAATATAATTGGTGGCAGAAAATGAAGCAAGTTGTTTTTGCCAGTGAAATGCCTGGCCCAAGACGCCTGGGTTGGGATAGAGCACCCATCCTTACCCTAAAACAGATTGATATACTTTGCACTCTAACAAGCAAACAACTCTAACGTCAACCAGACCTAATGAAAGAGTGGTGACTACAGCTTAGAAATTGAACCTAGACTGCCAAGGGCACATATTGATCTTAATCGAGGAGGATGCTTAGAGCCTGCAGAAGGCAAAAGCCCCAATTATGAGCACAGAGCTAAATTCCTATCCCTGCACAAACAGAAGCGTGAATCCTGCAATCCTGATCAGATTCTCCCAATTTTCGCAGAAACGTCTTTTGCTTGCACCACTTCCTCAATGGAGATAGGCTCGCTGAGGAATTGCCTCTGGGCACCTGAGAGCCAGACCATGGCAAATCCCAAAATGCAATTTGCCATATCTTTCCCTTCATCTGAGATGTAGGTAGTAAAGAGATGCCTATAGTACTGCTGGAGCTTTGCCAGAATAGCAGTATTGTCAGTCATGCAGGACCCATCACTAAGAAGCAGTTCCAGGATATAGCCACTGCCCCAGGGTAGGTGACGCAATCGCACTAAGATGCGGCCTCGACGATCAGACCCCTTAGCGTCCGGTCCTAGCAAGTATCCCCAAATGTGCCACCTCTCTCTCGGCCAGCTCACGTAGGGATGTCCAGCACAGCAGTTGTAGTCCGTGGCACTCTTGGTCCTCAGCACTGTCTTTATCGTGAAGTTCATTTTCGACCTGCACAAGCTAATTGTGTATATCCTGCAACACCCCCGCGTTTTCAGAGACAAACATCCCATAAATGTAGGTCTTAAAGGCCTCCTAAAGGGTAACCTGTATAAAGACAGATCCAGTTAAAAGTATTCCACAATAGATGTGCAGAGTTTCTCTCGGAATACCTAGTCAAACAAGGCATTGCACGGGAATCGCCACTGGTGCTGGGAATTGTTAATAATATCTGAATTGAGAAGTGATCTGACAGTGTGCGTGGGAAGTGGGTCATATTACTCAGCCTGGGGAGGGTAGGAAGTGAAAGTAACCAGTAATCTATAGGTTTTCATGTATTATGTAGTGCAAAGCAAAATGTGTAACTCGGAGTAGTAGTGTGGGACGTGATGCCAGACGTCGCTAAGTGAGTAAGTGGTACAAATGTCACTGAGACCTCACAGAGTGCGGCTCGCCGCTGCTTGCCAAAGCAGTCGTATCCAAGAGGCGGTCAATAAACATATTGAGGTCATCGCCCAGTATAACATGATTGGCATTCACGCACCCCAAGGAGGGACACTACATCCTAAAAAAAAGTCTGGTGAGTCTATGTTTGGGGCGTAAACATTAATCAATATCATGCAATTGCCCGCCAGGAGTACCGTGACCGCAACGTATCGTCCCCTATAGTTACTATAGTCAGTAAATCTTGCTAGGTAGGGGGGTGAAGGGGACCGCTGTGTGTATTAATATACAAGCCCCACGGGAGTAGGTGCTAGGCTGGTAAAGTAACTGTGTGGACCCCAGGAGGATGCATAGGTGTGAGTTTCCAGGGGGGAGATGTGTTTCCTCTAAAAAAAAATCTACCTTGGTGCCATGACAAGTACCTTCTTGACTTAACAGGAGTTACAGATGCCCTTGACATTACAGGAAGGGTAACTCGATCTCTGGGCCCCCTGTTGTTACATGACATAGTCGGACATAGCATTAAATGGAAATGTGGTGATATGGAGACTAAAGATTAGGTCCTTCCTACCAACCAAACAAACTAAAACCATTTTTTTAAAGAACTCCCACTCCTCACCCTCACCAATCACACATGATGGCTCTAAACACGGCTGCCTTTCTGATTAAAACAAATTCCTTTGTTCGGGCTGGGAGCTCTCACCCATCTTTAGGTGTCATGCTTTACCATAGGTTTCTTCTTCAAACCGCTCACCGAGATTTGTGATGTGGGCTACCGCTTCCCTAGGCAGTAGAGAAGCATTTGGAATGTTTTCTTGAAAAATAAGCGCTGTATGAGGCATGGGTATGGGTGAGGCTGCATAGCGTAGTGAAATAAGTATAGCAGAATAAACAGTCTTTGTGCACTCACATGGAATTTTATTCTGCATCACTTAGCGATAATTTGTTTTTACTGCTTTACAACAAGAAAATAAAAATAAAAAAAATAAAGCGTACAGTTAATCGTAACGCAGTCAAGTACACCATGGCTTACATTTTTAAAGGGGGTCAACATTCCCCGAAGACATTTAAACTGGTGCACAAATCTTTGCAAATTAGACACAGAGTGCCTGATTTAGAGTTTTGCGGACGGGTACTCTGTCACAAAGGGGAGAATTATCATGTCCGCCTTAAGACAAGTGGATTAGGATATAATGCTTTTATAATAAAATGGATAGGATTTGCAGCACTTTTGTGGCAGAGTAACCATCCACCAAACTTCAAATCAAACCCTGAGTCCCAACTGTATAAAATAAAAACTCTGATGCACTGCCTTGCTTTGTAGGCACTGTAATTGTGTGATCTAGGAGAGGGTCATGCTTGAATTTGAGTTACATCCTAGGGTTTTAACTAAGTTTGACAATTTCATGGGAACACCTAACAATGTGGAAGGTGGCAGATATTGTAAAGTAGATGTGCATACATATGCTAGCCTTTTCATTGCTACCTGTTGTGGATGTTTTGTGCTTTAGAACACTAAAATTCAGCAACTCTGTAATTTTGTGTAGGCTTTAATTTGTGGCTTAGAACTGTCCAACGGTCCGGCAACCCAAAGGGAAATATGTGTATCATCAACATAAGAGTATTGGTATCTCAGGCTTGCACTTCAAATTAGATTAAAAGTGGCTGTGGATAGCTATTGAAAACAAAATGCAAGAGGACCGAACCTTGGGGCACTCTAGAGGTGAAGGAAATTAAAAAGGAGATAAAAGGTTGTGAGGAGCAATAAGGTGTGGTATTAGCATATTGGCCCGTAACCTGAAAGAATGATGCAAACAAACGTGTTAGTTCTGAGATGTCAACTTGGTAAACAAGATGAGGAGAGACAACACATTCTGTAAGTATGTACTGTATATATGACCTTTGCATTGTGCAAACACAGCTAAAAGGCAATAAAGAGTTTTACAGGGTCAAACGAAAATGTACAGTGAATGGGTGATTGGAGAAGTAGCTGAGATGCAAGAGTTGAAGTGGCTGTATCAAGACACCACCTTCTTTAACAAGGTACATCTTCAGCTCTTTCCTAAATTGGACCTGGGTGGGGGAGGTCTTGATGGATACAGGAATGTTGGTCTAGATCCTTAGTGCCTATATGGAAAAGGCCTTCATAGGCAGGGCTGCTGATCAAGATGGTTTTGTAAATGATGCAGCTAATGTTTTCAATGGTGGAAGCAAGTAAGGGGAACCAGTGAACTTCCATGAGAAAGAGGATGATGTGGTCGTATTTTTCGGGACCCTGAATGAGAGATGCTATTATGTGCAGGATGCCCCTAAGGAAAGATCAGTGTGGAGTCTGCTAGGCCAGGGAGAATGGTGTAGCTAACCTCCATATGCAAGAGTAGGATGGCAGTTCTGTATGGTTCTGGGAGGAAATGTTTCACTGTCTATAACGGAGAGAACTCGTACCAGGCCATATTTGTTCTCTTGGCAATGTGTTCCTTGAGGGCAAAGCTGGTGTTCATGGTAATTCAAAGAAACCTGGCAATGGGTGAACATTGAGATTCAAAGCCTTCAGAGTTCATGTCACTGACCCAGATTTGGACTGGATAAGTTGTTGCTTGTCCTTCTCGGCAAACAGTAGGAATTCTGTTTTGATTTAGTGGGATGAACCTCAAACAGGTATTGGACATCCTAATACAAAAAGAGTGAAAAAAGCTACTGCTTGTGAATCAGAGGGCACCCAACATTGAGAGAAACCTACCAACCACAGACATTTGTAAACACTAGAAAACTAGTCACTCAATGAAATCCAGGTAGGTGTATTTTGAATTTATGTTTGTTTATAAAGCACATCTTTCACCCAGCTGGGGTATTATGGCACTAAAACATGCTTATTGCAGCTGTAAAATGTCAATACTAAATAACGCAGGAAAAAAAAAAAAACAGGCCTTGAGCTACCTCCTAAACCTCAAAGGTCTGAATCATTTCTGAGTACATCTTGTAGTCGGCTCCAGTTTAGCGCAGCTATAACTGAAAAGGCACGACTGCCTAATGCGTTATATCGAAATTTAGGGATTCTTATTTTCTGATGAGAGTGCTCATCTGAGAGTACGAAAATGGAGGTATGCTTTAAAATGAGATGTAAGTGGTGAACAATTAGTTGAGTAAATCACGTTGTGATCCAGGCAATGAGACTCAAACATGACTTGATCTTTATTACCGGCAACAAGTGCATTTGTGGCAACACAGGAGAACTGTACAAATTGTGCTGGATGCCGCTAACTATCCTCTTTCCAAATTTTGGACCAATTGTAGTTCCTTGATAAAAAAACACAGGTAATCCTAAATAAATGGAGTTAAAATAGTCCAACCATGAAGATATAAAATCATATAAGACAAAGATTTTGGGACAGCATGAATAAACTAAGAACTCTCTTAAGACAATGTAACTGAAATAAACAAGTCTTAAACACCACTGACACGTGTTCAGTTAAGGCTAGTGCAGGATGAATCTTGATACCATATTTCTTTTACTACTGGGACGAGCGAAAGGGAGGGACCTGGGATGTGGGGCCAAAAACTGTCCAGGACTACTTTCAAGGGACCCAGTATCTCTGTTTTGGCTCCATTTAGTTTAAGATAGTTAAAATTCATCCAATGCTATTTCTAACTAAACAGTTGTGCAGATTGGAATACACTGTAATGTCACTTTCTTTAAAGCTAGCAATTATATTTTAGGTCGAAAGAATCAATCAAATGGCCAATGTGGTTAAGTATAAATTTAAAAGGAGTGATGAAAGAATGGAACCTTAAGATACACCACAGTAACATTTCCTATGAGAGGATTTCAAAGGAGCCAGTCTCACTGGAAATTATTTGTTGCTTTAAAAAAATGTCTGAGTTAACCAAAGCTGCTCTTCTAATAGCAACACTGTCAAGCCTCAAAAGGAAAACAGAATGATTCACCGTGTCAAATGCTGCTATTGAGTCAAGCAACATGAAAACCACAGATGTACCTGAATCCACTAATAGTCTCAAAGTGTTCAGAACTGACACAACCATAAGTTCGGTGCTAGGCCCACTCGAAAGCCCATCTGAGCAACATTAGAAATGTTATTGGTGGTAAGAAAGACGGACAGCTGACGAAACACTACCTTTACCCGCACTTTACTCTGAAAGGGTAAGTGAGGGGCTGGTCTATAGCTGGAAAAAGCATTGGGATCCAGACCTGTTTTTTGTAGTGGAAAAATTGCTGATGTTTTAAATCATTTGGGGAACAACCCCTCTCTTAGTTAAGAACTTACAATGGCCCTAGCCCAACGTGGATCAACCACGGGCTATACTTTATATAGGCTCGCTGGCAATAAATCTCTAAGAGGGCAGCTGCTTAAATTACGACAGGGAGAAAAAAAGCTTAAATATCTTTGATTTTCTGGGAAAACATGTCTGTGATCTGATGATAGTGCTCATTTGAGTAGGTGTTTATCTCTGCTGAGGGAGGATTTTGTAAACTCAATCACAGAAAAAAGTACATGGGGAGGTTGGGTGCTTTCAAGATTTTACCAGCATAAAATTCGGCTTTAGTTATTTTAATTTCTAATTTATATATTTTATTAGCTTTGTGCCATTTATTTTTGCTACCTGGAACCTAACCATGCTGCCATTTGCATTGTTCTATTCTCAAAACAGACTACTTGGCTTTTAATTCTGCAGAATACCACAAAGTTGAAGGTTTATTATGTCTTTTGAATGTTCTAATTGTGGCCACCTCACCTCATCAATTGATCACATCAGCTTCTCGTATTCTAATTGCCCAGTAAAAGAAGATGGCGGCCACATAGAAAACGAGTTCCGGCCCGCAGTGATCCTGCCTGAACGACGCTACAGCTGGGAGCCGGGGCAAGGAGACGTGGCCCCCAGCTGCATGAACGGTGCAGTGCCCCGAAGGAGCAAGCGGCTACCCGCCACCACCACTGCTTATCCCATAGGAGGCGGGTGAAAAAGCCCAAGCTGGTGGGAGCGCAAGATGGCGGGTGTGAGGATGCCAAGCAGGCCGCAGGGAGAGACAGGTGAGGTTGCAACACTTGGGTCTCCCTGCCAGCGCTGACAATGCATGGGAGAGACCCGACTCCGGACAGCAATGGGAGGTACGGCGAGGGGGGCCAGTGAGAGTGGCATGGACGGACATGGGAGTGGAGTGGACTGAGCCCCTGAAGAGCCTGACCAGCAGGGGGGACTATCGAGTATCCCCCGAGGGGCTTGTGAAGGAGACAGGGGGGCCCTCTAAAACCCAACAAGCACAGGCGAGGAGGTGGGGGTCTGCGAACCCGTTGAGGGGAGGTGGAGGACATTGGCTGCCCACAGCTACACCTTGGGGAGAGGCAGAGACCCACCAGCAGAAGTCGCCTGTGGCAGAAACAGGCATTGGGACCAGCGAAACACCAGGGGAGCCTGTCAGCTGAGGGGGGGGGGGGGGGGGGGGGGGGAAACTAACAAAGTCACCTCTCCATTCTCCCCCCAACGTGGCTCGCCAGACGAGTACGGGACCAACCACAGAGCCCGCCAATGGGGAAACATCGCCCTAAACCCCAGGCACAGAGACCACTCAGCCCTGACAGCGAACAGAGTGTGTGGGAGCCGATTCTACACCAGCCTACACAACCCCCCCCAATGCAAGCTACCCTACAAAAGATACTGGAAGCGACTGATGAATCGAAAAATACCTTTAGGCAAGAGATCGGGAAGATGCCGAGGGAGCTGAGTCACCTACAGGCAGACTACCAGAAGCCTTCTGAAAGAGTGAAAACCACTGAGGAAAAATTTACAAGTCTTGGAACCCAGCAGTGGACACGAGACAAAGCTAGCCCATCTCACTGACAAAGTGCAGGGACTAGAATACTGGGCGGAGGACGCAGAGGGCCGTAGTCGCCGCAACAATGTACACATTATAGGGTTTCTGGAGGGGGCTAAGGGTGCTGATGTGGTGGCCTTCCTGGAACCCTGGATGAAATCCCTTCTCAATGAGCAGCAGTTCACTTCATTTTTCAGAATGGAAAGAGCGCACAGGATGCCACCTAAACCCCCAGCGCTGGGCCGACCTCCTAGACTGGGTGTGGCTAAGCTGCTACATTACGGGGATCGAGACGTATTGTTACAGAGAGCACGGGAGGCAGGCCCTTTTACAGTAGAGGACAGCAAAGTCAGCATGTTTCCCGACTATACAGCAGCGGTGCGTTCGAAGCGGCCTTCATTTCTATATGTGAAAAAGGCACTGTGCGACGAAGGGTCTGTTATGCGCTGCTCTTCTCCTCCAAACTGAAGATAATGTGGGCAGGCAAAATGCACTTTTGCCAGACCTCGGAAGAAGCATGGGCCTGCTTGAATCTTACAAAGGTGGTAAAGTTGACTGTGCGGGGAGTGCACCCAGCACTGCCGGTCGTCGTAGGAATAGGCACCAATCTAAGGACCGAACTGTCACAGACCGCCCAGTCCGACAAACGCAACTACAAGTAACTCACGAACAACGCACGGCAACCCAGACTACAGCATCACTGACGGAGTCACCCGCCTCCAAAACAGATAGTAACTATTCCACTGAGGTACACGAAACAGAGGACACATCTGACCTTGACTCTATCACCAGTGTGATTGAGGAGCTCCCCCAAGTGATACCCCAAACAGCAGAAGACATAATCTGACATTGGCTGGAGGGCCTACCCTCCCCTCCCAACAGCTCCCAGTGGGAGCAGCGGCTTGCAACTGGGCAGTGCCGGTCCGGTCAAGCTCGATGATCTATAACAGGCTTCTGGACATTTTACAACCCACTTGCCCTTGGAATGCTCCAGAAGGGCAACGATGAGAGACTGTAGAAGTTCCGTTTTACCGGTTTGGGCAGTTGGTAGTTGCTGGATTGCTCTTGGGTTGCAGAGTTCGGTGTTGAAAATGGTTGTTCTTGTTGAGACCTAGATATGCAATAGGTGTGGGGAGTTGGTGGTGTGGGTGGGCCTGGGGGAGCGGGGGTAGGCGGGAAAATTAGATCAGTGGACACTGCAAAAAAATGTTGAATAACGGTACTGCAATTAAATTGATGTCCTGGAACATCTGAAGGATGGGGACCACATTAAAACAGCACAATATATTGATCTACATGAAGAGGCGAGGGGTCCATAAAGCATTCCTTCAAGAATCCCACCTTACCAAGACAGAGGCTGGTAGTCTCCGCAGCCGCTGGCGCGAGCAACTCTTTGTCACTACTTATTCAGCCTATGCACGAGGCGCACTGATGCGGGTGGGGGTGCCCTTCGAGGCTACCACACTAGATGGTGACAAAAAGGCGATATGTACTGGTGGAGGTACGCCTTAATGGCAGACCGATTGTCCTGGGAAGTGTATATGCCCCCAACCAAGACCAGAATCTTTTTTGGCAGGCACTGTCAGCCCACCTGGCGCGATTCCTAGATGGGCTCTATTTGTTGGGGTGGGATTACAATAGTGTTGTTGACCCAGAGTAGGACCGCTCCTCTCACCCTCTACAGGGGCTGCAAAACGTAGAGTAGCAAAAGGCCTGGCGCAATGGATAGACCAATGGGGCTTGGAAAATTAATGGCGGACCCAACACCCTCTCAGTAAGGAATACTCACACTACTCTTCCCTCCACACAAGGATCGATACCATGTTCTGCTCCATGACATTCATGAGTGACATTCTACATACCGAATACCTGGGTAGGACAGTCTCCAACCACAGCCCATTGCTGCTGACACTGCAGACACTGGGGAGGTGCCCACAGATTCTGACATGGATTCCGAATTGTACCCTAGGGCCCTTGAGGACGAGGTCTTCCAAACTGCACTAGCCTCTAAACTGACGGACTATCTGAACGAGGGGACCGCCTCCTCTAGGAGGATGGAATGGGAAGCTCTGAAAGTGGTTATAATGGGGCACTGCTTTGGACAAACAGTGGGGATTAAGAAGGATCTAGAACTGGAACTAACCCCCTTAGAGACAGAGCTGCGCAGGTGAGAATCAAGGTTGGGGACGGACCCGGGGACCACTCGACAGCTAACAGAGGCGCGTGAAGCCCACACCGAAGCATTAGAGCGCCTTTGATGCCATAACTACAAGGCATACTTGGGCAGGATACACTAAGAAGAGGGAAGGGCAGGGAGATTATTATCCTGGCTGATCAAACCGGAGAGCAGGGGCACACCAATTACCTGCATGACATCTAGAACCAGGACTACAGTCTATTCCCTGACAGACATCAATAATGAGTTTAGAGCCTATTACACATATTTGTATAGTGCACCAAGGGAGGCTGACTTTGACTCTCTTCAAACCTACCTGGTGGGTCTACGGTTGGTGGCATTAGCTGAGCAAGACGGCAAAGAATTGCAGGCATAGATGTGCGATCAGGAGGTGGGAACTGCCATCAAAGCCCTGGTGACAGGGAAAACCCCGGGAACAGGTGGTCTCCCGACAGAATTCTATCAGAGACTTGCCGGAACTCTTGCACTCCGACTGGCAGAGATGTATACAGAGGCCTATGAGAAGGGCGAACTACTGCCACCCACTAGGGAGGCCTTGGTGATACCTCTCCCCAAGGGTAAACTGGCTGACATGACGGTGGCTGATTACCGCCCATTATCAATGTTGAACACTGACATTAAGGTGCTTAGCAAGGTTTTTGCGACCCGGTTACTACCGCACATGCAGACTCTCATACATACAGATCAGAATGGGTTTATACCTAAGCGTAGTACATTACACAACCTACGGGGATACTATTCCCTACTTTACGAAGACCCACGTCCCCTGGAGATGGCGGCTACAATAGTGTGGGTGGACTTGGAAAAGGCTTTCAACACTATGCGATGGGACTATCTAGAAGCGGTGATGATGTTGATGGGGCTGGGGCAGCGATGGGCACGATGGGTTAATCTGCTTAACACCCGGCCTACGGCGAGTGAGAATACAGAACACACAATCTCGAGCAGTTATGACATTTGTAGGGGAACCGGGCAGGGCTGCTCTCTCTCGCCCTTATTGTTCGCCATTGCGATTGAGCCATTAGCGGAGAGCTTCCAGGCGGTGGCCGGAGAGTGAGGAGTGATCAGGCAAGGAGCACTGCATATTATCTCCCTCTATGTTGATGACCTCCTCATTTATTTGCATGATGAGAACGCGTTGATGCCATGGGTGCTGCAGATGCTGGAGGACTTTGGCAACCTCTCAGGCCTATGCTTCAATAGGCATAAGACGTATGTCTTCCCGATGGTGGTAGGGAGGCCACACCCTTTCTCCTGCCCAGACGATGTCCAGTGGCCCCCACACCTTTAAGTATTTGGGAATTCAAATGTATCTTGACTTGAAAGACCTACCCGAGGGTAACCTGGGGGGAGTATACCGGGCATTGAAATCTGCAGTAGCCTTTTGGCGATCGTTAAAACTTTCCATTATGGCACCGATCGCCCTGTCCAAAATGGTAATGCTCCCAGGCTTCTTTATTATTCTGCCAATTTACTGTTGCTCCTCCCGGTGTCCTGGATTAGCATCTTGTACGGGCTCTTAAGAGAGTTGGTGTGGGACATGGGGCACCAATGAGTAGTCCTGCCGAAGCTTTGCTTGCTGTCGGGGGGCTGGGGGAGAATTGGAGTGCCCGACTTTGAATTGTACCATGTGGCAGCTCAGCTTCAGTGGCTGGCGAGATGGCTCAATGGGTTGGACTCCTCATTGGTCTACTTAGACTAGGGGCCTATCCAAGAGGTGGGACTCCTAGCTTGCCTACTTCGGGGGAAACGGCCACTTCCAGGATCAAATATACTGGTGACTGCAGCATTGGCAGCCTGGCACCAGGCTCTCAGATGAACACACATGACAAACCCCTAGGCCCCTGCCCTCCCGCTGGTCGGCCTTCCACTTGGTGAACTTGCTCCTCCTCTACCGCACGACAGCTACAATGGACGGAGGTGGGGATAGCAATGGTGGGGGACCTGTTCCAGGGAGGGATGTTGATCCCCTTCGGTGACTTGATGGACCAAACGGACTTGGTCGACGACCAGTTCTTAAATTATGAAGCCATCGTACGAGCCCTGAAAGCCATGTGGGGAGAAAGAAGGGAGGAACCCACTGCGACTGCGATCTTACAGTGTATGCTGATTCAAGAAAGTGGATCCCACCTGGTAACGTGGTTCTACAGAGCCCTGAATGGGATGATAGACCGATCACTGGAGGGAGGACTGAGATGTAGGTGGGACACAGATCTAGGAAGACAGATGACGGACGCTGAATGGACTCTAACCCTGGCATACTCACACAAAATCTCTCAAAACACACACCTGAAGTATACCCAGTATAACTATGTCCATAGGACCTACCTTACCCCGCACAGAATTAACCGGATATATGGCATAATGTCAGAGGCATGCCCGCAATGCCGGCTGAGCAACGCCGACTTCTGCCATATCACTTGGGGATGCCCGGTGTTGCTGCACTTCTGTGGGGAGGTTACTGCTAGACTCAACAGCACTCTGGACAGACAGATGGATAAAAGCCCAGCTGTCTGCTTATTGGGAATTTTTGAAAGACCTCCCCAAAAAAAGTGGGGAACAGATTTATTGACCTAGCACGGCCCTCGCGTCCTGCAACCCCCATGTCCGGCCAGACCACATGTAGTGCCAGACACACCTGCAAGCCAGGTAGCTTGGTTCATATTACTGGGCAAGTTGTATGTTTTGTTCGTTAGCTTTTGTACTCAGAGCGGATAGGTAGCTGAGAGCCCAGAGCTGAAAGTGGTGGCGCACAACCATCCTACTTTATGGATACACCACACTGACGGGAGACCCACCGACAATCCCCACTGCAACTATTTCACTTGTACGCAGAGCTCTTCAAGGAATAACCCTCAGAGTGGGGGTAATACAAAACAATAGCAGTGTTGGTTAACTGTTTAAAAGTTGTCATGAACATGTGACTTGTATGGCCATGTAAGATGTTTTGATCCTGTGACTAATTTGATGTACCAATTGAAATACCAATAAATATGTTTAAAAAAAAAAACGCTGGCAACAATACACAATTTCTACAGATTTATGTGCTGCAAGGCATCAAACTTGGCTATCAAATGTGACATGTGGGATATCTGCAGGTTTTGGTCAGTCAATACAAGGAAATCAAAAGATGATGTTTGGGGAAACCAGGGAGAGATGACTTGCATGTGTCACACCGATTTTGCTTACCCAGAAATCCCTACAAATGTCAAACAAAAAAAAGTACCTTGCCACATTTACATGCCATTATGTCATCATTCCAACACTTCTCCCAATAAAAACAGTACCTTTATCTGTGAATGGGTACACCCCAAACTAGAAGAATAGTTAAAAACACAGGAGACATGTGTTTGGCTTTGAGGCTTCCTTCACACAGAAACTTGGCACGTGGGATACCTGGAGGCTTTTTTGCCTTGGGTCACTCTGCATTCAGGTACATCTACCAATCACAGACATTTCTGAAAGCTAGAGGCATAGGGGAACTTGAAAATTTGCTAACAACTGCAAATGTCTGACTCGTACATCCCCACTATATTGATGGACCTCTACATTAATAACACTGCATCAATGTAGCCAGTACAGAAGTTATTATTACAAAGAGTATTACTACACCAGTAAAGATAAAAAGATTTTTAAAGAAATATTTGAAGTTGGATACCTGCAGATTACCCACAATCCAGAGACATCTACTAATCCTGTAATTTTTGAGAGCCTGATAACATGGGGGCATATACAGAGTTATGATACATGATTGGCTACATGTTTCCTACTCATAATTCTATGTATACATCAAACTATAGCTTGAAAAGCTAATACTATTAATTTATTCAATCACATTAGATTTGTGCAGGTTATGGAGGGGGGCGTTACTGAGGGCGGGTATAGCTTAGACTATCAATGCAAGCAAAGCCCATTAGATTCTCTTCGATGTCTAGTTTTCAAATATGTCCAGAGTATGTAGTTTACCCAAGGCTCTCTGAGACAAAAGCTATAGACTTATCGCTTGCTAAAGTTCAATTTAAAAATGTGCATTCAAAGTACTGTAGTCATCGATAAGGTTTTGCCATTTTGCTCCCCTTGTAGTATGGCTACTCACATATGTGGTCTTCTTTTAAGAGAGTAAAGAAAGGATGGCCCAAGAAGAGGAGTGATTGATCCAGAAACTTACTCCGGCAAATTCTCAAGTTAAGAAAACAAATTATCTGTCATGGGAAATGGGTCTCTGCCTCTTAACTTAAGACATGAAACATTTACACGTTTCTAAACCATGCCAATTCTCAAGATAAAGTTATTATGGACATTATCAAATTATGCTTCATATGACTAATTTCATCAAGGAAAACAATGTATTTTTGTTACTAATGATGTGTGCTAATAAAAGCAGAGCAGACATTGCCATGGGAACTGGGTTTGCTCCTTACCTGTCAAACTTTCACTGTTAGTTTGAGAAGGAGCATTCATAGTACAGAGCATCCTGGTACACAAAATAATTCCTGGGGAATTGCTAAATAGACAACATTTCAATGATTTAACAACTTGCACTTGGGAAACTTTCCCTATCTTTTCTCCATTAATGACAATAATTTCCACAAATCATAACGTTTAACACTAGCCAACATATGACTTTTCCAGATCCAGCATATGTTCTTGAAAGTACTTATCCACATTTGGAAATGCACAGACAGACAAAAGGAGGTCATCTGGTGTTAGAAGCTTCTAGCTTTCACCAAGCAAATCAAGTAACAAGCAAGACCAAAGGAGACTTCATTACAGTTTAGTATTCCTGGGGAACGAAAGTATAATATGAGAAACAAGGAACAAAACGTGACTTAAGATTTAAAAGTCTTTTAGGCCAGTTCTTGACTAAAAAGTCATCAAGACCAAAAGTTGTGTTGTGTGGGAGTAGAAATGTATGCTGCAACGTAATCATGCATTGTGTTTCAAAGCTGTATTGTTGCAGCAGGGTGGCGCTTTCCACCCGTTTTTATGAAAATCAATAAAAAGATGTTTAAAAAAAGATTAAAAATCTTTATAAAGATATACATTTTATTGACAGTATAAAAATATTTATAAATATTTAGCAAAAATACCCTAAACAGAGCCTTCAAAAATGATGAAAAAATAAAGAAACAAAAAATAAACACAAAAAGAATAAACAAAGTACAGATATTAAAGACTTATACACTATCAGCCTTAAATATCAAACTTACAGACTTAGGACACACTGGAACATTGTAAAGGAGCCCCTTATATTCATGATTACATTTAAAACAAAACAGATGTAGCACAAAAACTACTCCCAAAGTGACAAAACATGTTTGGTAGACAATGTTACCTAGTGCCAAAGAAGTCCCATGTGATGATCTCTCCCATGGATTATATGTACAGTGGGGGGGGGGGGACGGTCAATAACTCTGGAGTGCAGTTCTCTAGATGAAAAAACAGTCATTGCCAGGTATGCTGTGTTAAAGCAGTCACATTGGTACCATCTCATATAGGTAATATTGCAGGTTTGAGGGAATTAAGTGTAAATGCTCCCATTTCACACATAATGAAAATAAGAATTTAGACATTTCAAAAACATAAAATTTACCACGCGCTGAGTCGCACAAAGTTTAAAATGTGTCGCACCGATATACACTTACCGTTAAAGTACGTTTGTCATGTACTTTTTTCATTTAAAAAATCCAGGAATATGCTTGGAAACGTCAATACCTGCATCTTTCCAGCAGGACTCACAGTAGCACAAAATTCTAATTTTGTCTCAGTGACACTAAGTATGCCAACAGAAGCAGGTAAATATTAATCTGACTTTTTAACTATCTCCAAAGGAAAACTTTGGGATCATTCAGACTTCCCCGTTAATTGTATTTCCAAGTGTTTTTCAAACGATAATATTTATGTCAGTTTTGCCTTTTATCTATTAATTCAATTTATTTATATAGTTGGCCAACTTATTTTTTGTTTTTTCTGAACTTGGTTTTGACTTTACTATTAATTTTTAACTGTATAGTTTTTAATTCATTGCACTCTTAGAATGCCTAGAATCTTGTTCAGAGTAAGTGTTGAATATGGCCCACACTAACTATGGGTGAAAAAATAATATTTTATGACGTTCCATACTTTTTTAAGTGTACCTGATAAAGGTGATGAGAACACATAGGGGGTCATTCTGACCTCGGCGGTAAAAAGCGCTTACCGCCGGTCAGAAGACCGCCATAACACCACCGCGGGCGCGGGAAACCGCCACGGTCATTCTGACCCGCAACAGCCAAACCGCCAAAAACCCGACATCCACAAAAATCCGCCACACCAACGGCCAGCGAAAAACTGGCGATGACTAAACCTCCACCGTCACGCCAACAGAAATACGCCCATTCCATTCCGACCCACGAATCCACGCGGCGGTCTTTCAACCGCGGTATTCCATTGGCAGTACACACCGCCGCGGTCAAAATACACACACAGCTCCAAAACACTGCCACATTGGACATTTTGAAATACACACACCTGATACACATACAAACACCACTCCCACACACCCAACAGAATATAAAACACACACCCAAATCACCCACAAACCCCTACGACCACCATTTATTGACGAAGGCCAGAGAGATACACCACCAGCTAGTACAGAGCATTCACAGGCACATAACACCATCACTCACACAACATCCACGCACAAAACACCACACACCACCACACTCACCACACTCACCACCACAAACGCCACCCCACACCTCATCCACACCACCCCATGGCACCCCAAAGACACCCCAGGTTTACAGACGCTGAACTCAGGGTTATGGTGGAGGAAATAGTTCGGGTAGAGCCCCAGCTCTTCGGGACACAGGTGCAGCTCACCACCATTGCAAGGCAGATGGAGCTATGGCAAAGAATAGTGGACAGGGTCAACGCTGTGGGTCAGCATCCACGAAATCGGGACGACATCAGGAAGCAGGGGAACGACCTACGGGGGAAGGTGCGTTCCATGGTATCCAGACACAACATCGCGGTGCAGAAGACTGGCGGCGGACCCCCACCTTAACCCCCAGAATTTACAACATGGGAGGAACAGGTCTTGGCGATCCTGCATCCTGAGGGCCTCGCAGGAGTAGGCGGAGGAATGGACTCTGGTAAGTCGAATCTCAACTACTTCACCCCACCCACCGGCATGCCAAATCATACCCCCGCCCTCCCCCCCCCACCCCCATCACATCCTCCTTGCTAATGTCTCACCATCACAACCCACCCATCCCAACACCAAGCCCTGCATGCGACCACAAACCATGGACACCCATCACCTAAGCATGCCCACTGCACATACCCACCACCCTCACAACAGCCCCCACAAGGGAATGCCAGCACTGGGGTACACGGGCACCCACCCATTGCACGCTATGGCACACACAGAAGCAATAACCATACTCTCATACCCCTGCAGGACCCGAACGCCACGACACCGCCCAGGAGGGTCCAGAAATGTCCATTCCACCCCCAGAAGAGGCCCACAGTGATGACAGCAGCTCTGTCTCCTTGGACCCAGATGACCAGCCCGGCCCATCGGGGACCACGGGACAGTCGGTTCCCCTAACACAGCCACAGGCCACAGCAGACCTACCCCCCTCTGGGAACACCAGCACAGCACCCACCCAGCAGGCCCATGCCTCTGTCTCCAGGACACGTCAATCAGCTGTGTTTCCACCACTACAGGGCACCCAGGTTAACCCACCACCCCAACAACAACAGGGACCTGGGGGCAGTGGTAGTGGGCACACGGTCCAGGGGACAGAGGCCCAGGGAAACAGGGGAACTGGGAGGGCTGCTGTGCGACGGGGGGGGGGACAGGCCCAGGGAACCCACTCTCCACAAGGCCCTCTCCTCCATCATGGGAGCATACCACCGCTCCCAGGAGACGATGGCGACGGTCCTGGCCAGGTTCCAGGAGATCCAGGTACTGCAGGAGGAACAGTTTATGGGGTTCAGGGAAGAACTCGGAAACATCAGTTCCGCAATGGGCACCATCGTTGTGGCTCTCAATCAGATTGTCACCACACTGCGGGACCATGTGGCAACACAAAGGGCCCCTGTCACTAGCATGGACCAAGAACAGGCTACCACCTCCGCCGGCGCTAGTGGACAGGAGGCCCCAACACAAGAACAACAGGCCACCAGAACCCCACCCCCTGCAGAAGGAGAACCACCCCGCAAGCGGGGCCTGAGATCTAGGAAGAAGACAGAGTAGGATGCCAAGACCCCCGCCAGGAAAGGATACCCCCTGATTGTCATCCCACTGTCCCACATTGTCACCCTGTCCAACCTTAAACTGCCCCTGCTCCACCTTCCACAGGCATATGGACAATGCACCTGTGAGACTGAAAATCTGGACTCTGCCATGGACATTCCTCCACCATCACCCATCACCGAATTTTAACCATTTCCCAAAATTTTACACTTTAATAAACACACTTATTGCACAAAAATAATCTGGAGTCTGCCTGTATTTTTGAACAAATGTATTACACAGAACCGTGCCAAAATGTCCAGTTACATTGTGATGACAACATACCACTGTCACACAGCTGTAGACCATGGGGAAACAAAGCAGAGGTCACGGAGTGGGGCCCACATCTCTGAAATTGGAAGGGAATGTCACAACTCAGTCAACATACACTGGGGGGAAACTCAGACAGTAGAGAGGCAGGAGACTTTAATTAAATGTAAAATGCCGGTGTTGATTCTTACCTGTATGTCATTGAAAATACTGCAGTATTACTGTGTCCCTGTTGTCTGTGTCGTCCTCTTCGTCTTCCTCCTCTTCACTCTCCGCAGGCTCCACAGCTGCCACAACACCACCATCTGGACCATCCTCCTGCAGGAAAGGCACCCGGCGTCGCAAAGCCAGGTTGTGAAGCATACAGCAGGCGACAATGATATGGCACACCTTCTTTGGTGAGTACATTAGGGATCCACCTGTCATATGGAGGCACCTAAACCTGGCCTTCAGGAGGCCGAACGTCCGCTCGATCACCCTCCTAGTCTGCCCATGGGCCTCATTGTACCGTTCCTCTGCCCTGGTCCTGGGATTCCTCACTGGGGTCAGTAGCCAGGACAGGTTGGGGTAACCAGAGTCACCAATTAGCCACACACGGTGTCTCTGAAGTAGTTCCATCACGTAAGGGATGCTGCTATTTCGCATGATGTAGGCATCATGCACTGACCCAGGGAACTTGGCATTTACATGGGAGATGTACTGGTCAGCCAAACAGACCACCTGGACATTCATGGAATGATAACTTTTTCTGTTCCTGTACACCTGTTCACTCGTGCTGGGGGGGACCAAAGCAACATGTGTCCCATCAATTGCACCAATGATGTTGGGAATATGTCCAAGCGCATAGAAATCACCCTTCACTGTAGCCAAATCGCCCACCTCAGGGAAAACAATGTAGCTCCGCATGTATTTCATCAGGGCAGACAACACTCTGGACAAAACCTTAGAAAACATAGGCTGAGACATCCCTGATGAAATGGCCACTGTTGTTTGAAATGACCCACTTGCCAAAAAATGGAGTACTGACAGCAGCTGCACTAGAGGGGGGATCCCTGTGGGTTGGCGGATGGGTGACATCAGGTCTGGCTCCAGCTGGGCACACAGTTCCTGTATAGTGGCTCGGTCAAGCCTGTATGTCAGTATGACATGTCTTTCTTCCATTGTCGACAGGTCCACCAGCGGTCTGTACACGGGAAGATTCCTCCATCTCCTCGCAAGTCCCAGCGGACGGTGCCTAGGAAGGACAACATGGAGCACAGTCAATCAACCCACAGGTACGTTCCCACAGCTTGCACAGTACACGATTCTCAATGCATTGAATGGCTTGTATGAGTGTTGATGCAAGGCCTAGGTATGTGTGACGCAGTAGAAATTAAGATATGGGGGCCCTTGAAATGGCGGCTGCCTGACCTGTGAAGTGCGACAGTGGGATGTGAGGTCAATGCGCTGGCGTGGCACACCGTGGCGGTAGGCGGTCGAAGACCGCGGCGCATAGCCGCATTGGTTAATATTGAACCCTATGGGTTTCAGGAGCCAATGAGGATGTGCGCCGGCGGTCGTGGTACGCACCGCCGCGGGCGTGACCGCCATTTTCTATCTGCTTAATCACTCGATACCTGATCATCCACAGGAGAGGACCTATACTGCAAGTGCTGCTGTGACCTCGGTCTGGAAGAGACAATGGCTGCTGCGACTGGGGAAAGGGCCCCTGCCTTCACTTCTGAAGAATTGGAGAAACTCGTGGATGGGGTCCTCCCCCAGTATGCGCTACTCTACGGTCCTCCAGACCAATAGGTAAGTACACTGGGACCATGCTTTGTGGCCAATGGCTGGGTTGAGTGGGGTGAATGAAAGATGGTGGGGAGGGGAGCGAATGAGGCATGCATCAAATGAAAGATGAGAGCATGTGCCACATGGCAAGGGTGGGGATGGGGGGCCACTCACATCGAGCATGCAGAATGTGATGTTATTTTTTGTTTCTCCCCCTGCACATGTCACATAGGTCAGCGCCTATCAGAAAATCGACATTTGGCGTGCCATCGCCAAGGACGTCCGGACCCTGGGGGTCCACAACAGACGGGGCACCCACTGCCGGAAGAGGTGGGAGGACATCCGCCGCGGGAGCAGGAAGACCGCGGAGGCTCTGCTGGGGATGGCCTCCCAACGTAGGAGGGGTGCCAGTCGTACTTTAACACCCCTGATGTCCCGGATCCTGGCGGTGGCCTACCCCGATTTGGATGGGCACGTGAGGACATCACAGCAGACACAAGGGGGTGAGTACAAGCACATTCTGCTGATTTTGCGCACATTGGAGGTGTCTGGGTGGGGGAGGAGGGCTGTGGGTATCCCTAGGCCAGGGCGTTTTCTGTAGGCTAGGCCCCTCCGTTAGGCATGGCCCTGTACCCCCGCCCCCCACCTCTGTAGGTTGCCTAGTACAGCTAATCATGGCCCTGTGTCACCTATGTGTGGAGTAGTCGTCCATAGGCTTGTAGGCCATGTCCCACGGATTGAGTAGTGTACCCCAATTGCGCGGCGTAGTGCAGGGGGCTTCTGTGTCTGTCCTCTCCGCCAACGGTGTCGCCAATGCATGCACTCAACATGTCTTTGTTTCTCCACCCCCCCCCCCCCCCTTTTTTTGTGGTCTTCCTGTTCATGTGTGCATTAGCATCATCAGGCGGAGGAGAAGTGGCATCGGAGCACGAGGGAGCTGCATCTCACATGGCCATGGAGGGCCATGCAACTGACTCTGATTTCACCAGTGAGACGGAGGGCGAGGGGAGCTCCACAGCGGGGACACGTGGTGACACCAGCGACACAGACACGTCCTCGGAAGGGAGCTCCCTTGTGGTGGCGGCAACATCCGTGCCCACCGCAACAACAGGTACAGCCGCCACCCAGCGTGCCAGCTCCGCCCTCCCAGCAGCCCCTCAGCCTTCGCCCTGTGCCCGCTCACCCAGGAAGGTGGGCATCTCCTTTGCCCCAGGCAACTCAGGCCCTGCCCCAGTTACCCCTGCTGCCCTCAGTGAGGAGGTCATTGACCTCCTCAGGACCATCATTGTTGGGCAGTCTACCCTTTTGAATGCCATCCAGGGTGTAGAAAGGGAGGTGCACCGGAGTAATGCATACCTGGAGGGCATTCATTCGGGTCAGGCTGCCCATCAGCGATCGTTCAACGCTCTGGCCTCAGCACTGACGGCAGCCATTGTCCCTGTCTCCTGCCTCCCTCCTCCAACTTCCTCAACCCAGTCCCACTCCCCTGTACCTCTGCCTATCCCAGACACACCATCATACCAGCCTGCACACACCTCAACACCCAAGAGAAGCTCATCCAGACATAAGCACCACACATCACACAAGGATTCACCCAAGCAACATCCACATGCAGACATGCCAACAGCCACTGCCTCCTCTGTGTCCCCCTCCTCCTCGTCTCCCTCCCTGTGACGTCTCCACTCACACTTGCATGCACAACATCTTCAGCCACTACGTCCAGCACACCCACCAGAACACTCCGCACACGTGCAGTCACCACCCCCACTACCATTAACACGTCCCCTGTGTCCTCTCCCAGTGTGTCTGTCACCCCCTCTTCCAAACCACACAAACGCAGGCAGCCACCCACCCAACAGCCATCCACCTCACGACAGCCTCCAGCACAAGCACCTGCACCTAAAGACACCAGACTTCACTCTCCTACAACCACATCCTCTTCCTCCACTCCCATACCCACTACAACTACCCATCCCTGTCTTACTAAATTGATTTTCCTTTCCAACCTTGACCTCTTTCCATCAACTGACCCACCCCCTCCATCTCATAAGGCTCCGATCAGCACCTCAGCCACCACAAAACCTGGACCTTCAAAGACCATAGTCCAAGGATTTTGGAGACCACCACCTTCAAGCCCAGCTACTTCGGCTGGGAGTAAAGAGACGGCCAGCCCACCCCCTGCAAAGAAGGCAAAGAAAGCAAAGAAAGCCAGTGCCTGGTGCGAGAGGCCAAAGAAAGCAGGCTCCACAAGCACTACCCTGGCACCGTCAGGGAGTGGGGTGCCACCTGGCACACCGGCAAAGGGAGGTAAGGGCCACAGACGAGCAGGGAAGGGTGGCAAGGGCAGCACGCCCGACAAGTCCGGCAGCAGGCGAGCTTCCCAGGAGTGCCCCGCCGGCCCCAGCCAAGCTGCCCAGGAGGGCCCCGCCGGCCCCAGCCAAGCTGCCCAGGAGGGCCCCGCCGGCCCCAGCCAAGCTGCCCAGGAGGGCCCCAGCCAAGCTGCCCAGGAGGGCCCCGCCAGCCCCAGCCAAGCTGCCCAGGGGGGCCCCGCCAGCCACAGCCCAGCTGGGCAATGAAGGAGCGCCAACTCAAGCAACGCTGAACATGGCAAGGACTGCCAAGGCAAGCACCGCTGAACAGGGCACTGCCATCTCAAGAACCGCTGAACAGGGCCCTTCAAGTCAAGAACCGCTGAACAGGGCACCGCCATCTCAAGAACCGCTGAACAGGGCCCTTCAAGTCAAGAACCGCTGATCAGGGCACCCCCATCTCAAGAACCGCTGAACAGGGCACCCCCATCTCAAGAACCGCTGAACAGGGCACCCCCATCTCAAGAATCGCTGAACAGGGCACCCCCATCTCAAGAACCGCTGAACAGGGCCATTCAAGTCAAGAACCGCTGAACAGGGCACCCCCATCTCAAGAACCGCTGAACAGGGCACCGCCGTCTCAAGAACCGCTGAACAGGGCACCGCCGTCTCAAGAACCGCTGAACAGGGCCCTTCAAGTCAAGAACCACTGAACAGGGCACCGCCATCTCAAGAACCGCTGAACAGGGCCCTTCAAGTCAAGAACCGCTGAACAGGGCCCTTCAAGTCAAGAACCGCTGAACAGGGCCCTTCAAGTCAAGAACCGCTGAACAGGGCACCCCCATCTCAAGAACCGCTCCGCTGGGCCCTTCAACTCAAGCACCGCTCCGCTGGGCCCTTCAACTCAAGCACCGCTCCGCTGGGCCCTTCAACTCAAGCACCGCTCCGCTGGGCCCTTCAACTCAAGCACCGCTCCGCTGGGCACCCCCGTCTCAAGCACCGCTGGCCCATTGGCAGAAGGGGCAGGCCCGCATCTGTGTCGGGCAGGGCTGCACAAAGCACTCTGGGAACCATGCCTCCTCCAGAACCAGTCGAGTCTGTAATCCACTTGTGAGACTGTGGCTTTGCACTCCCCAGGATGGCACAGTGGGCAATCCACCCACTGTAGAGACTTGTCAGACTGTGGCTTTGCACTCCCCAGGATTGCACAGTGGGCAATCCACCCACTGTAGAGACTTGTGAGACTGTGGCTTTGCACTCCCCAGGATGGCACAGTGGGCAATCCACCCACTGTAGAGACTTGTGAGACTGTGGCTTTGCACTCCCCAGGATGGCACAGTGGGCAATCCACCCACTGTAGAGACTTGAGAGACTGTGGCTTTGCACTCCCCAGGATGGCACAGTGGGCAATCCACCCACTGTAGAGACTTGAGACTGTGGCTTTGCACTCCCCAGGATTGAACAGTGGGCAATCCACCCACTGTAGAGACTTGTGAGACTGTGGCTTTGCACTCCCCAGGATTGAACAGTGGGCAACCCACCCACTGTAGAGACTTGTGAGACTGTGGCTTTGCACTCCCCAGGATTGAACAGTGGCGATGGAGGCCCCTCGTGGATCTGGCGTCGTGGACTCATCTGGCTGAGGTGCCCCCCCTTCCCTTCCCCCTGAGGTGCCTGTAGTTTTGCTATCTGATGCCCCTGCAGTGTTCTCTCCATTGGAGCCAGGTATCGTGTGTGGGCTTTGCCCATGTGTTTAGGCCCATTGGCCCACGAACAATGGCTGATACTCAATTTGGACTGGACAATTTACATATGTATATATAGTTATAGATGTTTGATATATTTTTTTACTTAGCCGTACAATATACTTCAAATTTCATGATCATTTATTTTTGTATTTGCATTCTTCCGGGGGGTTTGGGGGTGTCACTCTGAGTTGTTGCTCTGCATTGATGTGTATCTAGTTGTGGGTGAGGGTGAGGGTGGGTGTGTCGCGTATGTGTGTCCCCGTAATTTTTTGCCTCCCCCCTCCCCTGTGTCGTAGGTGCAGTACTCACCGTTGTCTTCTGCGGCGGCGTTCGTGCTCCTGGTAGAGGAGCAGGAAGACAATAGCTGGTAGGATGTGTAGTTCGGGTTCCATGCTGTCCAGATTCCTCGTAGAGTGTGTAGAGGTGAGCGTTTTCCGTTCGTAATGTCTGTTTCCGCCGTGTTTTTATCGGCGGGGCTACCGCCCCGGAAAAGGTGGCGGATTGGTGGGTTGTGATAGGGTGGGTGGTACATTGTCTCCCGCCTGTCTGTTGGCGGTGACTGCTGCGCTGTTTGTTTGTCCCGCCGTGGCGGTTGGAGTGTTAAAGTGGCGGTGTCTGATGGCGGTTCCCGCCAGGGTCAGAATTCCATTTTTTTTACCGCCTGCCTGTTTGCGGGTTGGCCGCCGCTTTAACACCGACCGCCATGGTTGGAATGACCCCCATAGTCTCAGTATGTACAAATGTCTTTGGCCACTCCCCTACTCTTCCAGGTTTCATCATCATCATACACAGCTTTATTCGGTTATATTCAACCATCAAAGCAATAACATCATAAAAATACAGAGATAAAATCAATTTAAAAAAGAGAGGACACAACTATCATGCTATCAGAAATAACTTAGGAGGAGAATAAAAGCATAAATGCTTAAAATCATAAACATACTTCCCCGCAAGTTGTATTTACCCACCTGAAAGCCTATTCTTCTTAGAAGTCTCATTAACAGCTGGTGAACAATCACAGTAATCTTAAAAGACATATATTAGTCAGAAATAAATAATTAAAACTATAAAACTTAGAACTAGTCATTATAGTTTTTTAGATTACGTGTGCGTATGTACCATGCAGCCGCAAGGAACTTTCTGACCGCACAGAGCAGGGGAGTGGAGGTATCCCTCATCATAATCCTTAGGGTATCTTTGCAATGTCTCATGCCCATATTCCTACAAATTGGGCATAGCCACTTCCGCCGTGCAGTCCTATACGTGGGGCATATAAACATAAAATGTACTACGGATTCTGGAGTGCAATTACAGCTAGGACATAAATCAGTTGTTGTAGTAGAACTCCACATGCTGTTGAAAGAATTAAGAGGTAAGCATCCATACCTAAACTGAATATATAAACTTTTGCTTAGCGGGTCAGAAATTGAATCCATAAATGGTTCAAGATGAGGATACCACTTGAGATCAAGAAATTGGGATGTCAGTCTGCCATGTGACATATGTAGCAGGTAGTTTTCCCTGACATAAGTTCAATAAACTGTTTTCAAGTGTTTCTTGTGGTCCCTCCTTAGATTGTATGGTTGACTCCAAAAGTTTTTAAGACCCAAAATATGAAGCCAATTTGAGATATGCTTAAGCCAAGGAATAGAAAGTGCATTGGGTCTATCTAGAATATCTTGGAGGGACTCCTTGTATACAATTAGTTCAGGAGTAGTCCAGATGCGAACCCAAAAAAGCAGGGGCCTTAGGACAATTACATCTGAGATACGCGAAAGACCAAGGTCCCAAAACATTGGGATCAGAGGGGTATTCCGAGGACATGCCAGAAGCGATCTTATAAACCTATTTTCTCCCCACAGAGAGTTTATTTACATTAGAAAATCCCCAAATTTCTGCCCCATAAACCACAGCACCCTGGGCATTCGACAAATAGATTTTGATGGCTGGAGAGACCACTCTCTCTGTGGTGGATTTATGAAAACGCAAAATGGCCCCAGATCTGTGCGATAGAAGGGCTATGCTTTTATGAATCTGAGCCTCCCAATGCATATTATTGCCGATTCTTACCCCCAGGTAATCGATGGAACATACCTTACTTAGAGGGGTCCCATTGTGAAAGATGGTATATCTCTTAGTATTACCACAACCCATGGTCATAAGTTTGGTTTTATTATGATTAAGCTCCAATCCGTAATCGACACAGAATGAGCTAAACCTGTCCATTAGGACCTGAAGACCCATAGGAGTTTTGGAAATCAAAAGGGGGTTCATCAGCAAATAATAAGATCGTGATTTTTTGATTTTTCAAAGAGGGCGCGTCATTACAGCAATCAGATACGACTTGCACCGCCTCATTGATAAACAGGGTGAAAAGAGTCGGGGCAAGGACACAGCCCTGGCGTACCCCTCGCCTAATGTCTATTCTGTCGGTAAGTTACCCCTGACTACCCCATCTTACTCGTGCATATGTATTCTCATGCAGCCTTTGGATTAAGTGCACTAGGTTTCCTGGGGTACCAATTTTGTTTAAGACTTCCCATAGCTTCTCTCTCGGAACAAGGTGGAAAGCAACGTACAATTTTTGCTTGTCTAAGGTGACATATTTCCAAAATAGCAATGAAAGCCTAAAAACTTGGTCCATGGTACTGATTTTTGGGCGAAAGCCGGCCTGAAGAGGGGATAAAACCTGGTTATTCTGAACCCATTCCGTGAGCCTGTCTAAGACTTGCTTGGCAAAGATCTTTTGCAGGTTATCAATAAGGCTGATTGGCCGATAATTAGCTGGCGAACCCACATCACCTTTCTTATGTATAGGAATTATTTCTGCCCCATGCCACGAGTCTGGGACGGGACTACCTGCTGCTATAGCATTTGACAGTGTATTTATGTACCATGCCCATATGGTGGGTTCAGATTTAAACAGGTCCCCCGGTATCTTGTCCGGGCCAGGAGCTTTCGCTAGTCTCCTGGAATTGATGGCTGCTGTTGTTTCATCTATTGTAAAAACGATGTCCTCCGCTGAGCTTTTATCAAAAGCACTGTAGTCAACGCACCCAATATCTACAGGGTCCTGTTGAGCAGGGGAAGCATAAATCTCAGAAAAATAAGTCACCAATCTTTCAGGCTCAATGTACATGCTTATATTATCATTGCCCCCCTCTTGATCTACAAGCCAACAACCTCCAAAAGGAACCATCATCTCGGTTCTTAACTGCATCCAACAACCTCTGCCAAATCTAACGTTACCAGCTTTTTTTAGCTCGTTCCAGGGACCTAATTTGCCTGAGTCTGGTGTTCCTAATCTCCCCCTGTGAGTGATTTTTTAAAGCTACTTTTAAATTGGATCTTGCACAAGCACAATCCTTGTTATACCATTCCCTACTTGAAATATTGTCAGGTATCTGCCTAGAAAAGGATTCCTTATAAAAGATAACCTGAAGGGTGCCTACCATTTCTGTATGAATAGCCATAATTGGAATAACAGCAGCTTCTTGTTCCCCAAAACTAGAAAAAAATTCTAAAAACGATAAGTAGATTTCCCTAATCAAGTACGGGTTTGACATCACTTTTGGCCAGCTGACACAGGTTTGTCCAAGATTCAACCGAGGAGTCGGAACATCAGTGGTCTCTAGATGCTGGGCTCTTGCAAATATATGATTAATTAAGTTAAGCCACAAGGGATTATGATCGCTATCATGGCGGAATATTATTTCCATATCTAAGGTACTTGTCCATAGTCTAATATCCATCAAGAGATAGTCAATGGTACTAGAGGATAGCCCTCGCTTAAAGGTGGAAGCACGGATGGGATTGGATCTTGTGCGACCATTGCATTCTCTTAGCCCAAATTTTAAGCATAAAGTGGCCATATGCATTGCGATGCAAGAAATAGAGGTAGAGACAGTCTCTTTGGATTGGGGAATACCCCACAGCTCATCTTCCTCAATTGTCAGGCTACTAATAATGTTCGTTAATGCAAAGGAACAATTAAAATCACCCGCAACCATCAGATAATCCGATGGATGTAAGAGCTCCACATAGTCAGCTAACTGAGTGAGAACATTAGATTCGGTACCACACGGGACAGATCTTGCATACACATTTATCATGATCACCTTGAAACCACGCCGAAATGTGAGTTGTACACCCAACAGGTCATAAGAATTAAACCATATTACGGAGTGATCGCATTTCAATCTGTTATTCAACAAAATCATAAGCCCCCCTATCCGTCTACCAAAGCCCCCAGAAGCTGGTTGAGCCGCAGAGAAGTAGGTTGTAAAGCCTGTAAGATGGATTGATTCTGCAGCCCAAGTTTCCTGGAATAGGCATACATCATAGTTATTAATAAAACTGACCCACTCGGGATCCTCTAGCTTTTGCTCTATTCCTGCTGCATTCCAAGACATAATGATAAGTTTTGGGGATGTAGTTCCTGCCTTGGTTCTCATTTGGGGAGCCATTTCTAAGGTCCCTGGGCATTCTACTTGACACACCTCTGTTGCTACTTTTAACATCCCTACATAAGGGTCATCAGTTAGTCAGTCCAAGTCAGATAACGAGGGGGAAGAATTCTCTACCAGAAGTGGTAGATGGTTGTCAGGTGAAACTTCGACCCCACCTGCATGGTCATTAAACAAACAGCACCATCTGCGTATCTTTTCTCCAGGTGGATGTATGCAAAGATTAATACCAGTTTTCCTGCCAGCTCTTAAGGAGCCAGTTCGGGTATTGAAAGATATAAGATTGCTCACCATGGTACTATCAGTAAAAAGGATAGAGATGTAGTCGAATTCCGACCCCAGTTGAATATATCTAAGCTCTCTCTTGAATATCGGACCGAATAACAGAAAGACAATTCCTCTGTGAACGTATCCAGTATATAACTTTGTTGGTGAGAGAGTCATTGGACTCTATGACCAGAAGGCAGCCTGGGGACCCCTGTCAAAAATAAATGGGCACCTTCTCTTCTTCAACCAGGTCTCCCCTTCATATCATGTGACTTTATTAATCTCGGTTGGCCAGAGGGTGAAACTCTAGGGTAACTAGCAGCTGCACGCACATCTGAAGCTCCCCCGGGGTCCTTGTTAGAAGCTGTTTGACGAACACTACCTAGATCCCGCAGCTCGGGGATATGTTCATGTTTATTTGTGTCTACTTTGGAAGCTCGCCCGTTAGTTACCACTACAGTCGGGCAAATCGGCCTGTCATTCGCTGCTTTGCTTCCAGATAAGGCCCTAGACCCTTTACGTAGAGAGGAGGTGGTCACTTTGCCGCCAGTATTAGGTGTAATAGTCATGCTTAGTCACGCAATCAGTTTGGGATTGTGGACAGCCTCATTAAATTGTTTACAATTACATGTGGCCCTTTGTTCAGTGAGTCCCGAAATCTTATTCAAAAGTGTTACCAGCAAGAGCTTTAGGTCATCCAGCTTCTGAGAAATGATTGCCAATTTGGAAGATGCATTGCTTTCCAACTTCCCACCCTGATTCCCCTCCTCAAATTCATCTAAAACTGGAGCTTGAGGACATTCTGGGCGTTCATTAGAGGAAGACAAGACCGAGAATCTATTTGAACAAGGAATGTCAATGGAAGCTAGGGCCTTATGCCTTGGAAGTAAAAGGTCCTCGCATGAATACTTCAACAGATTCAACATGCAGAGGAGATCCCTTCGGTGGTGATGAGATTACGTCATGAGTTTTTGGGGGGGAATGAAGATCCACCTTAATGTCCAATCTGGGCCTCTGTGATTTTTTTCCAAAAAGATCAGGGATCTCCTTGGGTAAGGGGATAGCAGGGCTAGGAAGGGCAGAAATGGAGGGACTCCTCAATATTGCCTCAACCTCCCCAAACAATGAGTCAATGGCTTTAAATTGGTTCCTGCTGATAGCAGGACGTCTATCCACTTTCCCAGTCGGCGGCTTTTTATGTTTCTTGATCCCAGAATGGGGCACTGGAGTGTCATCAGCCTTCCGCTTCCCCATATCACGTGTGCAGAGACCCAGTTAGGGAAAGGGTAAAAAAATAAAATAAAAAAAAAAAGACAGTAAATAAATAAATATCAAGGCGAAGACAGGCCTGTCTTGGCCCAGGCATGCGCCCAGGCGCGTCCTGCGCCGCGGTGATGCCGGCCCTGGATGAGGGCCTCAGAAGAAGGAGTGCTGGGGGCTGTAGTCCTCTGCCCCTCTGTTCCTGCTGCAAGGCACGTCCCGCGCTGCGGTGATGCTGGCCCCGGATAAGGGCCTCAGAGGAAGGAGTGCTGGGGGCTTTGGTCCTCTGCCCCTCTGTTCCTGCTGCAAGGCGCGTCCCGCGCTGCGGTGATGCTGGCCCCGGATAAGGGCCTCAGAGGAAGGAGTGCTGGGGGCTGTGGTCCTCTGCCCCTCTGTTCCTGCTGCAAGGCGCGTCCCGCTCCGTGGTGATGCCGGCCCTGGATGAGGGCCTCAGAGGAAGGAGTGCTGGGGGCTGTAGTCCTCTGCCCCTCTGTTCCTGCTGCAAGGCGCGTCCCTGCAGACTGATGCCGTAGTGGACCGATCCTAAACAACGCATCTTCCAGGTTTGTTTCATCCTAACATTTGATGGATTGTAGTAGAACAAAGGATGGCTTAAAAGGTCATGGAATCAGCCTGATGGATCTAATACATAGCTCAAGAGCGGAGGGCAACAAGATTAAAGTGACTAACTGCATGCCAATAAAAAAAAAGGGGCAAGTATATTTTTATTGACTATGCTCATAACAGAGTGTAAATTGTTAGATGCCTTAATAATTTCCAGGGAACATCTCTTGTGTCAAACGTTGTAATTATGTGGGGTTCAACCAAAGTATTTACAAAATGTAAATGATCCTGCACGTAAAATAAAGTTAAGGCCTTGCAATGTTAGATAGGCCTAGGATTCAGTTACATGAGAGTTTCTGTCACTGTGACAAGTTAGTATAGGCAAGCTTACCTCAGATGTTTGGGCTACTATTTTATGAGAGCATGCCGTTGAGATGACATAGTTCACACTAAACCTGAAACAAGCCTGGGAAAGGAGAAATAAATTAACTACTTATTGTCAAAGATCTTTCAATAAAACATTTTTGGTTGATGACGCTAAAGTATACTTTATGGACTGTGAAATACAACACATTTATGTATCAACACAACTATAACTAGGTGTGGCTTTTTATTGTTATATTTCCTTTTAAAGAGCAATCTAACACAGAAGGTTCTTGGCAATAGGGACAGTAATATGACAATTAGGACAAGGATGAAAGAGAGTTTTTACTGATTAAAAGGCCAGGCTTGATGGCTTTCCTTGACTTGGTTTGTGAAAGTTCAGACCAGATGGTGGTTGGAAGCAAATAACAATTTTGGATGCTGCAATGGAGATGGATCAGTCTCCAAAGGTGATCTTTGTGATACAGAGGACTGTGAGAAGAAACCAATTGACAGAAAGAACAGGCTTATTAAGTTGATTAAAAAAAGTAATAATAATAAATCAAGGAGTTTGATGATGCACAATTTTGTGGACGATGGTAAGAGTTTTATGGGTATCCCTGGCACCAGGGTTACTAAAAAGGGGTTATTAGTCTTTCCACATCTTGAAATACCTGTTCACATTTGAGCTGCGATATGTGTTTCTAATTTCAGGCAGTATTTTTTTCTAAAATAGCTAGATAAGTGGCATTAGCATAATCCAGTCTTGATTGTATCAGGGCATTTACTGCTGATATGTACCAGGTGTCATTGTTTTCTGTGAAGTTTTAAGTTACCTGAATTATACACAATACACTTTTGTCACCTCTGCTTAAGTGATAGATCAGAGTCCAGAAGTATGCCTAAGTTGTGCTGTTTTGGCAGGAGATGCAGAAGGTTGGATGACTTCAAGCCATCATGTTGCAGAATCGGAAATTAAAGTTTTGGGGGCAAGCAAAACATTGGTTTAGTTGTGCTTTGTAGGAAGCTGGCTCTGTACATACTATACCAAAGTAAGGTATAGTGTGCACAGTGTCCAGTGGATCCCCAGAGGCTTTCCAGAGGCTAAGGTAGATAATACTAATGCTCTCTTTTGTGGTGTGTAGTCGAGCAGTTAGGCTTTTCAGAAGGTAGTGCTAAGCATTTGTTGTACATACACAGTCAAGAAATGAGACACACACTCAATGACTAACTCCAGTCCAATATTTGAATGTATCAAAAAATATATTTTGTTACTTTATTTCTAGAACCAAAAGGATCTTTGTTGCAGGTAGGTACAGTTTCAAGAATGTATGACTTTTACATATCAAATGAACTTTGTTTGAAATTCACAGGTAAAACAGTTTTCCGGTGAGTAATACTTTTCCGTTTCAAAAGTAGACAGTGCAATTTTCATAGAAAGCAATGCAGTCCTAGGGGAGTAAAAGTATCAACACAGTTTGTAGGTATGTACTCAACTTATGATCCCAGTCTTCAGGGGGTTAAGGTGTCCATAGGGCAAAGTTTAGGAAGACAGCAGGCATTATTGTGGTGGTCAGGAGGTGTCAACTCAGGGTGGACTCAAGGTCGGAATCACCAGAGGACCTTCTCTGGACAGTGGGCTACCTGGACTCTGGCCGTGGGCGTCGGGTGCAAAGAGGGCAGGACTCGCGGATACGGGGATGGTCTGGAATCCTACTTGGAGGTTTCTTTGCAGACAGGGCCGCGGTCCTCGGGAGATCTTGGTCCTTGGGTAAGCAAGCAGTCCTCTGGGGGTTTGTAGAGGTCGCTGGTCCTGCAGGATGCCTCACCTTTTTGTAGCAGGAGTCTTGACACTGCAGACAGCTGGGGCCAAGTCAGTTGTCGTCTGGAGTCTTGGCTGCACTTTGGTCCTTTTTCTTTCAGGTCGCCAGAAAGAGCAGGGTTGAGGGGTGTCCCTAAATACTAGATTTAAGGGTGTTAGAGGTAAAAGGGCCTCTGACCCTGAAAGTCCCCACCCTTCCTGAGGGTCCCCACCCTTCCTGTGCCCAATCCCTTTGGGGAGGGGGGCACATTCCTAGCCCTATTGGCTATCATCTTTCAATGCAAGATGGAGGATTCTGCCAAGAGGGGTTCACATCAGATCTGGGCACCCTAGGAGTGGTTCCAGCTGGAGTGGACACTCCTCCGGCTGTTTACTTATTTTCCAGCCAGAACAGCTGCCAAAGGGGGGGTGGACATCTCTACTAGCTGGAATGCCCCGAGTTAGCAAAACAAATGGCGGGAGCCTTTGAGGTTCACCGCCAAGTGTTGCTGTTCCGTCAGTGGGGAGGTGTGAAGCACCTCCACCCAGAGCAGGCTTTGTCCCTGGCACCCGAGAGCACAAAGGCTCTCACCCCATGGGGTCAGAAACTCATCTGGTAGTGGCAGACTGGCATAAACCAGTCAGCCACACATTAGAGAGTTGGCTGAATTTCAGGGGGCTTCTCTAAGATGCCCTCTGTGTGCATTTTACAATAACTCCAACACTGGCATAAGTGTGGGTTTATTGAGCTGAGAAGTTTGATACCAAACTTCCCAGCATTCAGTAAAGCTATCATGGAGCTATGGAGTTCGTAATGACAAACTCCCAGTCCATATATTCAATATGGCTACACTGTACATACGGGGTCTAAAAATGGACTTAGACAATGTTTGGGCATACTGCTCATGAAGCTATGCCCTCACCTATGGTATAGTGTACCCTGCCTTAGGGCTGTAAGGCTTGCTAGAGGGGTGAGTTGTCTATGCCATAGACAGTGGTTTGTGGGCACGGCACCCAGAGAGGGATGCCATGTCGACTTTATCTTGTTCTCCCCACCAACAAACACAATCTGCTTATGCAGTGAAAATGCTGAGGCACCCGTTGAGCAAGTGTACAGTTATCTTAAAAATACAGTTGTTCACCCTTCTAACAAGTTCCTATGTATGAAATACAATTATTACAATACATATTTTGCAATAAACGGCTCAATGAAAGGCAGTAAACCTTGGAAATAATAATTCATAAATTTCCTGGCACTTTAATTCACAAACACAAAATTCATTGTTCATTCCCTCAAAAGTCAAGAGGAAAAGAATATTAGTAAGTCCAAACTCTTTCAATTTCACCGGACAGTTTTAGTAGTAGTCCATGTTGACTCCAAAGTCCATTACATTTATCCTTGAGTATGTCTCCAAAACTTTGAATAACTTTAAATCAAAATAAAGCATCCAAATTCCTTGTAACGACTTCTCAGCCAACACAGGTTTTGTCACTTGACTTCTTCATGGCTGGATTGTAGTCGCTTCTTATATTAGCTATTCTGAATCCCCAAAATCAACAGAGACAAACATTTTATTCAATAGAATCATATTAATTATCACAACACCTGTACCATTGACTCATAGTGTAGCCCAGTGATCTAAAGTCCATTAGATGAAACAGTGTCCAAACAGCCAAATCAAAACTCAAGGTAGCACCCTATTATACCGTGCAAAGCACTCATACTTCTAAAGATCCCTATATATGCCACCAAAATCACCTTAGTGTACATGCTTGAGTTAAAATTAAAAGGAACCTTTATATGTAAATAAGTAATTTTTATTCTTGCTGATTCACATTTTAAAGAAATAGTGCAACCCTTATATCGTCACGTTATAACTAACCAGCCACAGATAACATTCCAGTTTAATATGTCCATTGATATTTTACCTTCAAAATCACTCCAAAAAAGTTTTTTGAACCGGACTGCAGACCCACAGTCAGTGAGTTTCCAAGAGCTACTTCCCCAATGGAACAAAATCTAAACGCTGTCCGCTGCCCTAAAACAAACATAGTGTACCCTGCCTTAGGGCTGTAAGGCTTGCTAGAGGGGTGAGTTGTCTATGCCATAGACAGTGGTTTGTGGGCACGGCACCCAGAGAGGGATGCCATGTCGACTTTATCTTGTTCTCCCCACCAACAAACACAATCTGCTTATGCAGTGTGCATAGGTTCGTTGAGGGGTCCCATATGGTGGCCTAATACATGCTGCAGCCCTGGGGGACCCTCTCTGACCACAGGGACTTTAGTACCACTGGTACATTTTACAAGGGACCTGGCTGTGTGCCAGTGGTGTACCAATTGTGGAAGCAATGGTTCAGTTTAGGGGAAGAACACAGGTGGTGGGGCCTGGTTAGCAGGATCTCAGCACACACTCAGTCAAGCTAGCATCAGACATCAGGCAAAAAGTGTATGTGAGCGGGGTAACCATGCCAAAAGGGGCACTTTCCTACAAGCCTACCTTAAGGAACTGCACAGGCTTAAACCTCTGGCTTGCTGCAAGAGAGTGGAGTTTAGTTGGTAGACTGTCATTAGGATTCAACAGACTAGATATATTTGGGTGTTTTCTGCATTCATGTAAAAGTGTGCCCTTAAATGTTGGACAATAGCTGCTAGGGATCACCTGTGGGGCTGGAATTGAACCCTGGGGTTCCTACAATCCATTTTTTGGGCACAGATAAAAAAGGTGAATAGGAGGTAATCCATTTGAAGACAAGGCTTCCCAGTCCAACTTTAGTTAAGGTTTTTATCAACATGGAGTGATCTAGGATGCTAAAAGATGCTGACTTATTGCACTAATTGTCAGGAGCACTCAATACTCCCTCTAATGCAGAGAACCTAACTGATAGTTAAGCATACCAGAGGGACAACCTCATGACAGCAGGTGCACTAGGCAAAAGCATGTTAAAGTATGCTGCATTAAATGGGCATACACTAAGGGTCAATTTAGATGGGAGAAGGAGCTGGGGAGAGAATTATCGGATGATGAGTGGGAGAGTGTTTTTTTATAGGGCGCACCACACAGCTTATAACGCAGCAGGTACAGAGACAGCCTATAAAGTGGCCACCTCCTGGTATTACACCCCAACAAGGATCCATGCTTGGGACCACGCTAAATCTAGTCTCTGTTGGAGGGGGTGTTGGGGGGGGGGGGGGGTGAGGGTGGGGGGGGCGGTCGCTTGTGCATTTATTATGGCACTGACCCAAACTACACAGGTACTGGAAGTATATAATGGACACGGTTGACATGGCTTTTGACACTCAGATCCCCAGATTCCCTGCATACATCTTGCTGGGCCTTCCCAACCCTCTCACTTTTCCCCTGAGATCATTGAAGGGACGGCGGATGGCTTTAGCTTTAAATGCCGCAATGCAAGTGTTGCTATCCGTGTGGGGGTCTGAACAGATTCAGACAACGATTTCATGGCTACACAAGCTCTGGTTTATCCTCGCTATGGAAAAGCTCACCCTGACTTCGCAGCATCGGAGCGGGACTTTAAAGAACTCTGGCAACCATACTTGCGTATTCTATCCCGGGAGTTTTCTGAATTGACATGCCCAACCTATTTGAGGGTTCTGAATTTGACTTGAGTGCAGAGAGCGAACTTTTAAGGGGAGGTTCACATAGGACCAGGACTATATTGTAAAGGAGCCTGAGATTGTTTGATTTCTACACTAATAGCCAGTCGTGGGGAAATATAGTTGCATTTTGTATTTAATATTTCTTGTTTTTTTCTTATTGTTTCGCATGACGTAAGCTAACTATGAGCCTATTGGCACACTGAGATGTGGTTTATATGCGATGTTTTATAGTTGAAAATCAATAAACAGATTATATCCATAAATGGGCATACACACAGGCTAGCACGCGAGTGGAGAAAGCAAAACAGTGAAATGTATTTCTTTCTTCTGAGTTGTTAGACTGTGAAGTAACTTCAAAGATAAATATCACTTACTCAACAGTGAATTGAAAAATAAAAATGTGTGGTCCAGCCAACAGTGATTAATATGTAATCAACCATTTATGATTTTTAGAGCATTTTCGGGGTTTTAAGAAATCTCTACTCATTATCTTCTCAACTGGTCTTATTCTAGGTAACCCATAGTACCCTTCCCGCAACCCTTTTCCTCGTTTCCCAGATCAAAGCTCTAGTGTATTATACATAGCAGAGTTGCTGCTGTCAAAAAAGTGGTCTTAGGGAGGTAATGTTCCTGAGAACCCGCATTCAGATACTAATATATGAGAACAATTTAATAATATTTGTATTGGTTTAAGAAACAAACAAAATTCACAATCAAAAGCAGAAATGTTACAGCTTCCAGAGTGAAAAGTTATTTTGTGATGTTCAATAGGGAGAGAGTTGGTAAGACTCAATGGGCCTCCATGAGGTTAGAAGTGAGGTGACTATAAACTTGTGTGTAAGAGGGAGATGAGGCAACGCCATTTTGTAGGACAGGGATGAGAAGCAGCATGTCACCATCTAAGGCTGAACATGATGTCAGTAACAGGGAACAAGGACAGGAAGCAAAAGTTCAGGAAGCAGGCCTACCCCTCAGTTTATATACTATCTAGTCAGCACACCACTGCCAGGTCCTAATATCTGCCTAGGACTTAAGTTATTGCCACACTCCGTTTAGAAAATCATTGTCAATTCCAAAGAAGCACATGAACACCAAAACATTACTGCCGGATCCCTTTTTAGCAAAATATTGACAGTTCCCGTGAAACACATAACTGTAATGCCCACAACGTCCATAACTGCACCCATCACGCAACAGCTGCACAATCTCTATCAAGCTAAGCACCAATGCTGTATCAGTATGTTCTATTTAGATCGGCTTGGAGCCTTAGCTGGTGGGCCCCTCCTAAATCCAATGGGAATTCAACGGATCCTTAGTTTTTGGCGAACAAAGGGAGATTAATTTATTTTTATTACAGTCAGTCTTTCCCTTCTTTTAAACTTTTATCTTTAGAACAGAGTACCAGATATTTTGAGTACAAAACTACTTTGATACCAACATTCAAAAGGCGACATAATAAATTAGCTGAGCACTAGAGCAAAGTAGTGCTTACGGAAATGTATATGCATAGCAAACAATGGAAGATTTTGTGAATGGCCGAAATATTTGATTTTTCTCTGACTCTTTTTCATAGAAGTGTTTCAATATTTCATAATGGACTGACTCGAAGGACATAGAGAAGAAATCTGTACCTTTAGATTGAAATTGTATTGACTTATTCACTCCAGTGAGAAGGTGAAAGGTCATAACTATAAACTGGCAGCATTCGGGATTACACAACTGCGGAAAATAACCAAGCTATAAAGTGACAAACAGACTGGAACATTTCTTTATGGGAGGGTCGGCTTTCGTGTAGGCAAGTACAACAAGTGGGGACAAGCAACACTACTTTTCAAACTACATAGATTTATGTACTGGGCCTCCCATTACCATTGTCACAGGAAGCATTGAGCCCCCATCCTCTGAAGAAGGCTAAAATACATTTTTCAGCAATTTATTATGTGAATAGTGTATACTGGAGCGTTGCACACTGGTGCCATTAAAAAGGGGTGCTGGCCCAACATGTACTGTTCCCAGTTGGGAATGAAAATAGCAATTATTCTACTACTTGGTAATACTTATTGAATGGAGGAATAGAGCTAATGCTCAGTGGAACTTACCCGAAATCAGTTTTGGAGACAGTAAAGGAAATGTGTTCGCGGGATATATGTAAAAACTGACATAGGAATCTCATGTTGAGGCTAAAACGCTTATGAAATAATGGACGCCAAAAATCCTACTTTAACATCGGCACTTATTGAGGAATCCTTAACAGAATCCTTTAAATTGAAACACAGTTTTACATAGCTTCGATTTGAATGACACTACATTTGAGATAACTTTAAGGGATCATTTTGTGACCTTCTCTGGTCTTTAGTAAAACTACCTTGAAAAAACAGATGTAAGTGAAAGTTGTTTGATACCAATAGAAAACACAAACAAGCATTTGCAATGCAATGGGTTCGTGTTTGCTCGAGTTAGAGCTATTAGGGTTGTAAATTCCTAACTGTACTTTTGTGCCACATAAATTGAAAATGTGAAGTAAAACAGTTGACATAAGCATGTCAATTCAAAGCGCCACGGCTGCCTTGAGCGTGAGCGCGAAGGAGAAACACAAAAGAAAAAAAGAAGATCCCTCGCAGTCAAACATATCAGCAAACGTGCAATTATCCATGCAACAGGGTCGGTCCACAAGGTGGTAACAAAACTGCCCCAAGGAGGTTCAAATGTAAAGCATTTATCAACGATAACAAAGGATTTTTGAAAGGCATCCCACGAACCAGTGAAAGTGATGGGCATGAGATGGTCGTGGTTAAAAGCCCACATAGTGCCCACAAAGATACCAACATGTCAGAAAAGCAGCTCTTGCACTCTGCTAAGCTCAATCTAAACAAGCATTTGCAATGCAACGGGTCTCGCGTTTGCTCATGTTAGAGCTGATAGTGTTGTAAACTCCTAACCCGACTTTTCACCTATCAGAAAAAGTGCATTTATGTACCTAACCCGAAAAAGTCCAATTAATTGTGTAAAGCGCTCGACTTCTGCCAAGCGAAATCACGCTAGTAAAAAGTAGTCCACAAGCCGGACAGAAAACAGCGAGCCTCGCATGTTTTCTGTACTTGGTCGATGCGCTGGAGGAGGGCTAGCCACCGGAAAAGGCATGATGTATGCATGCCTTCGACTAATGAAAGCAAGCAGATTTAAATATGCAAGCCCACGAACCAATGAAAAACACTGACATGACGTCCACAGGGCTCCGAGCCCTTTTCTAAACCCTAAAGCGTCTCGCTGCGATACACACGCGCGACCGCATGCAACGCAGGCTCGACCCTAAAAAACGGTTCATTAAAGGTTAGTTTGGGATTTCACTTGGAAAAATCCTCTATTTCATTGTATTTGCACTTCAAAGGGGAAGTCTGAATAAATGGGAGTATTAAAAACCAAGAGCCTGTATATTTTTGGGACACCTTAAACATCTTGTACAGGGAATCTGTGATAGGCACGCACAGAGTACCTTCAATAAAGAAACTTTACAGAACAGCTTAAATGAGCTGCAAATAAGGAAGCATGAAAGAATGAAGCGAAAAACATTACTTTAACAGCATATGAAATATTGTGACGTATATATCTATAAGTATATGTGTGCGTACAAATCCCATGCCTATATATTCAAAAAAGTGACATCTATGCAGTATTGCAAAGAATGTATGATGTAAGAGTTGGGAACATTCCTGTCTGGGACATATTAACGATTTTATTGTAGTTGCACTTATATTGTGCATTACACCCATGATGAGGCACTAAATCACTTTGCAGAGGGGCAGCATATGCTTCTTAGTTGTGCTTAGCTGGAATGGTATGTGTTTGTAGTGTGGCCTGTGTGACTAGTATTTTGGTGTCATTTACAATGACAAGTATGTTGATGTTATTTTTATCATGTATGTACCGCTGCAACTTTGAGTGTGGTATATGTAAAAAGAGTGAGCGCTAGAAAGCTTGAGCTTGTAAGGCGTTTTTGTATATCTTGATACAAGGACGCTGAAGTGCAATTCAGGTGTAAGTGGAAAGTTAAATGTGTTATCTCATGAACCGCAAAGGCTGCCAACGTGTAACTGCACCATGTGTGCTTGGGGCAAACTTGACTGAGTTTGTGGTCATGATTACCATCCTTTTGGGGGTTCGATTCTGGTTCTAGTGTGGGCGTGATGCCAAGTCCAGTGTTTCTGTACACTTCTTGAGATTCTGAATGCTTCTCTATGTTGGCAGATGCTTTCATTCATCATCTGTTGGTGAGGAACTAGGTCTTTACTTACTTTGTGAGTTCAAGGTGGTCTTGGATATTTCTTCTTTTGCCTGACATGCATGCCAAGACAAGCTAGAATCTGTAGAGTGAACAAGGTGCATGTCTGCTATCTGAATGTCCTATTCCATAAAGAAGTAAGAAAGACATCCATTGAACCTTCAGGGCTCTATGAAACCCGGATACCTACTACATACCTAACTTTCAAGGGTAAAAAATAACCAGCGGTTACTGAAATTATTATGTTTTACAGTATTTAACAGTTGTTAAATTTTAGTTTGTAACTGATATTTAGTGATATTTAGTTTAGGTAGGAATTTCTTTTTTGTGACTGGTGTAGTTGAGGTATTTGTGATATAAATGGTCATATTGTCTCGTGGGCTCTCATTATCCTAAATGAGACTACTGGATTTCTAGGCAGCAGGATCAATCACGGTGTGGGGGACTGAGTCGGACCCACGTGTAAGGAACTCTGTCACCCTAAATCCGGTTTTTGCTCCGGCTAACTAGCAGTGCCTCATTTCTCCAAAGGGGAAGAGATGATTGGGCAGCCGAGCGCATGACATTTTTGGAACTTCTCAGGGAAGTCGTGGTCACTCAGATCCAAACCAACTCTCTCATTTACAGTATGATCTCATATACAAATGACAAAAGCAGTATAAGTTTTATATAATGTTTTAATAAAACAACTGCATTTTAGATAATAAGGCGTGAGCCGCAATAACCAGAACCATACAACACAGTAGGATTGAAATAGTCACCAGGAGAGTAAAACATAAGAACAAAGCTATCATGGTGTCTAATAGTTTCTACTCTCCCTCTGCTTGGTCTATTTCGAGCACAGCATGTTAAGCTTCTAACTTGCCTTTCTGAATCACTGGGGAGACATCAGCCCTCATACCTGAGCAAAGGCCTGTGATCTTGGTTCAGCATCTGCAACGAGGCAGTCAGCGTCTAGTTGTGGTTCCCTGGTCGGAATCTCCCTCTTGCGTGTATTGGGACAAGGAAGTGTTTTTATAACTAACATGTCAGCGTGATCACAAAATGTCCCTACGCAGAAATGCCAAAGACTAAACTCCTACCACGTCTATCGGCAATGTACCAGACTGTATCCTTGACTGAAGCACAGAGTGAACAGGAATGTGTTATGGAGAACTCCAGTGCTGAAGTAGGCTAAACAGTGTGATATGAATAAAAAACAAGACCGTAGAACTGGCTATTTGAAAAAATAACAGTACGAAGCCTAATAAAAAGCATTTAGAGCAAAGTGCACAGAGGCTCTAAGCTGCAAGCAAATGAATAAAATACATCCAGGGCAAAGTGCACAAGGGCCTAAAGCCTGAAGCTAATGCGCAAAGGATACGTAAAACTAACCACACTACAATATGTCTTTGTGATTGCTATGCTTTTAAGAAATCGCCCTATGGTTTGGAGGAATTAGCATGTGAGTTGAGTCATCAAAGTGCAAGGGGTAGAGCAAGTGACATCATACACACTTTGACCTTAATTAAATTTTAGGACTCTTGACCCTGATTTTTTTCCAGGAAGGCTTGTCACATTATCTTAACAACACAATAATTGACATTGCTGACGTTCTATAATAACTGCAAGATATGTATAACAGCATAACACAGACAAAGGCCTGTTTTAAATATCTATTCAACCAAAAAAGGGATAGGGAGATTAACTGGTCCAGTGTACAGTTTCCCAAATGTTACACAAATCAAACAGGTACACTGTTCCAAGAAAAAAGTAAACAGAACTCCACTAGGCACAATGCAAGTTGGAAGCAAGAGCCCTCACACATCCATTGGATGTCATGCTTCATCATAGGGAGTGCTCCTCGTCAGACTGGCGCTGCAATATCTGTCGGACCACCCGGGGGGGGCTCTTTGCCAGAGATCTTTATCAGTAGTGCGTGGCGTGGATAAATAGACGTGGGAATGAATTCAGACCTACATCCTGAGAGGAGCCAAAGAGAAAAAGGGGATAAAATTGGCTCAGGACCCACAAGAAACCTAAAGTTAAGAATGGCACTCATCTACTTAGATTGTTAGGTGCATAGCTCCTTAGTAAGTTGACACTTCTTCTTACATACCGACATTACACTTTTGATATGTAGCGTAGAGTAGGACCCATGCACCTACCCAGAGGTTTTACCACCAATACCTATCTACAAACATTTGTAGACAGGAATTAGTGCCAAAATGTTATGCCACCTCGAGAAAGGTGTAATGAGGAAAACAGTATTAATTTTTCCTTTTTTTCCAACTTTGAATGTGTGATCTATCGCACAGCACACATACAAAACGGGAAATATGTTAAAGCATATTTTTTTGTACTGGAAGAAACACCTTACAGTACAAAACCTACGCTTCAGGTAATACACACAAACTTGTGCAAGGCTTGCTGGCACATGGCTGCCAAAAGTGCCCCAGTACACAGGGAGAGAAAAAAATGTGCCCTATCTTTGTAGATATAGCACATTTTTCTCTCTCTCCCAATGACGCAAGGCAACTCAGCAACTTTGGTGCAGCCTTGCCTTACGTTAAAGAATAGTATATCTGGGCCTTAATGTCACTCACTACCTCACACTGACTCACTTGCTTTCACTCACAAATGAGTTCACATCCGGACATACTCTCATTCACATAAACATACCATTACCTCCCAAGAACGCACACAGCATATGTTTAAAACCCCTTTTACTTACAACAACTGCTACCAAAGATCCTCTTCCAGCTAAGGGTGCTGTTGTGGCCTCTTTCTATCTCATACATTCCCCCCCACTACCTTAATGTTCCCTGCTGCTCAGCCAGTGAGAGTGAGGTCATTGTATGGTTGGAATGTTGACAGTATTGCGCTTGGATGAGTGGACAGTTGGAGTGAGAAGGGCTGAGAGGTAGGATGCTGCTCCTGGTGGGGCTTCATCTGTAACCTACAACTAATCTAATGAACCTAGATCTTTTATAACCCATGAGTAACCATCACTGATTACAACAGGTGCTCCATTTTTATTACACTAATAGTAAATAACAGAATATTATTCAATATTATTATAATGAAATGGGACAGAAAATAAGAAATGCAAAGTTGCCCATGTTCAAGGCACTGATTTTGCCACCGGTGAGGCCAGGGTCACAAAGGCAGTGCTAGGGTCACAATGGACAAACCAGGGGTCGCAGCTGAAACCCTGAATATTCCTAAATAATGACCATGGGACTTAGAGCTCAGCACGTACAGCACGTTTTGTATTTCTTTTGTACTGTCATTCTGTGCCGATGACAGAATATGGGGAAAGATGTGTTTAGCGTTTCACAATCCAAATCACAGTTTGCGATGGCAAAAGCATTTTTTTCTTTTTTTTTTTTTTTTTTTTTTTTACAAATACTAAAGCCATTTTAGGAGTCAGTAATTTTTTACTGACTCCTAAAATGGCTTTGGAACTTCTTACCAAATCACTATTTTTGAGTGGAATGCTGCAGCTGTCCTAAATAGTGATTCAGTATGTGATGCATCAAAGTTTTGCAACTGAAATCCAGCTGCAGAACATTAAAAATCTACCAACTCCCGAGTTGTGGTGGTAAAGAATTCTGAAGGGGTCTCTATGGGATGACTTTTATGAATGTAAAAAAAAAGCTCGTTGTGAAGTACGCAGTGGCCGAGGGGGCTATTAAACAAACGTTAAAAAAATACACTTTTTTTTATATGCAGCACCGTTTTTAAAAATGTTTACGTTATTAAAATAGATCACAGACATGGTGGTCATTTTGTGACCAAGAGGTAGGTCGGATAGTGCCCGACTCCGATTAGTACATCGGCTCCTATATGCTTTATTTATGTAGTTCTGTATTTTCATTTTAGCTATTTCGATACAACCCATCAACTATTCGAGAATATCCCGACTAAACCCAAGCTCAGAAAGTACTTACATAAAAAGCCGTGTTACAGCATTTATAGAGATACCTTCTAACCTTGGGGGCCATGCAACCAGAAGAGAAAAGAAGGTTTCTCACCCAATGAAGAGATAATTTTACAGGAGTCTCAATTAGAAATCTATAGTTACACTGCAAAATCGTGTCCTCCTGCTCAAGTTGTCTTGGGTGTCATTTATGAAAAGGGTGGCTTTAAAAACGTGGGTAAATAGGTTAAGACTACTAGCAGTGTAGTCTTGCCTGCAGTGGCGTAAAGAAACTTGAGCCCCCCCCCCCCCTCAAAGTACATGGAAGGGCCCCCTTCCCACGCAGTCAGGAGCTGTCAGGCCAGTGTACTGTGCTGAGGGTGGCCCATGGAGCTCGCCTGCCCCGCACAGCAGGGGCTGCGGGGGCCTTTGTTACGCCAGTGCTTGCTTGTATGATTCAAAAGACACAGGAGTACAGGTCAGGACATTTAACACAGAAGAAATTAAATTGGATTGTGAAGTTTCAAAGCCAGGAGTAAAGAGAAGAATCCACGTGTCGTGTCCTAAAGGTGTTGCAAGTCATGAAATGAAATTGTCTGTAGCTTGCAAATTTCAGTTGTCTGAATTGCTTCATGTGCACTGATACTCAAATACACATGCGGTAAGACAAGAAACTGCAATAATTAGTGATTAATAATTACCAAATGTAAATGTTACTCCTCATCTTTCAATTGTTTTCTTTAATGTTTTTTTCACGAACCCTCATTCATGTTCTTTCTCTCTGCGCGGTTGTCTGTACTGAAGTGGCGATGCTTGAAAGTAGTCAGAGGTTGCCTGCAAAGTAGACTGCCATTATGTACCTACAATTGCACCTTTAAGGATCTAGTAATACAAGTCTGCTCCAGCATATAGAGCACCACAGGCAGATAAACTTCAGAACTGCCCCAGCACGTAAAGCACAATTGTTATTAAGGTATCAGCAACTGGCGCCATATTATATATATATAAAAAAACGCCACTGCCATAGCGGCATTTCTCCCCATGAGTAAAGTAACACAGACATGTTAAGTCACGATATCTGCTTAGTATGTAAAGCCATTTTCAATAACAGTAACCCACATTTCCTAGTATGTATATCACATGCCAGTATAAACTATAGTTCCTCCGCATGTCCCGCCCTCTTGCTATGGCAGAAACTCACAAAGCCCCTGCATAGAAACACCTCACCATAACACGAGCCCTCAATTCCACAATGGACAGGTAATGATGCTGCTCATGGGTGAGAACAGAGGGTAGGGGGACAGGGTTTCTCCTGTCCTGTGGTGAGTGGCACATCAGTTGCTGTCCAAAGCATATGTGCCATTGTCTGCACATGCACTGGAAAGGGCAGGAAGCAGCAAGATTTGACAGGCAGCGTGAATTTCCAAGCTATCCATAAACCCTCGCAATTACAAGGTATCCAGTATAGCAGAAGTTGTTACCCACGACCAGTCTACCCAAGTTAAAATAAAAGAGTTGTGCGTTTTGTGGGCTCAACCCTTAGCCATTCTACCAGCCAAAATCAAGTATATCTTGCACACCTATAGACCAGGGCCGAGCTGGCCTATAGGGCAATCAGATACTGGCCTAAGGGCTGGTCTGACATGCAAGTGTGTGGGCTGGTCTTCTGCCTGTTTGTGAAACCGTTTTATGTTCTCGTGTGCTGGATTTTACTGTTGAGTGCCCTACTATAAGCACAAGTATTGCATGCAGCGAGCTAAATCAATGCCGTCCTTCATATCTTGCAAAACACTTTATACAGCATCTCTTCACAAGTTCAAGACTGCCTCAGTTTGCGAAAACGGGCCACTTTTATTAGCTTTCTAATTCACTAATGGCACCACTTTTATTTTGGTGCCCGGGCCTATTTCCTTTCCCAGTGCGACCCTGCAACAGAGGGAACTGCCTCTGCTCATTAACTCAGCAGTGGCTTAGACAAGTGCAGCTCCATTGCTGCAGCGCTGGTTTAACTGTAGGGCATGAGAGTCCAGCATGTGCCTCCGAACCTGGCATAACGGCATGCCCCAGCATAAGCTCTCTAGGCACTGGAGTTAAGCAGGTGAAGAAAGATGATTCCGAAAACCAGGACCCATGGACACACAGACGATGCACTGTAGTAACAAACAGTTCCATCTCATGGGAACATCAAGTGATCGACTGAAAAGAAGTATGTCAATTACTAGCGAGTGTTACTGAACCATAAGACATGCCACAGGGGCCACTTTACAAAGTGAAGTGAGCAGACGTGGAGTTTCACAGAGCTGGCCTCCATAACGGTTGCGAGCAGGATCACCAAGAAGCCCCACGCCCGACAATGTGTCCAAATGGTGTAGGTGCATGTGCCACGCTATAAGTTGTACATTAGAGACTGAGAACGAAAGTTGTTTTGTACCAAAGAAAATGTATAGAATTACAAAAGACAACAGAAGAGCACGCGTAAACCAATCCGGTCATTTGGAGTCCAGTATTTCAGAACAGCAAATCGGTATCCATATTAAACCTGTCAGTTGAGCCACAAGCTTTGTTATCATAAATCATTCTCACACAATAAAACGTGAAACATGATAAAATAAATGTTTTAATATTAAATGGCACCTGGCATGCAGAGATTTCCTTGCAACTTCGAAAGCATAAAGCAGTGTGTAGCTCGGAGTACTGCATATTTTCCAACTGGAGAAACTGCGGGAAAATTAGGGAGCCCACGGGTCCGTGATGGTGGCACACGATCCGAGGACAGGATATCCTAGCACTAACACGCTGCTCAGACAGAGGGGCAAGTGTGGTGCCGCTGTCTGGTGCCAGATGGAAGCATCTGGCACTGGTGAAAGAGAGGCCTCAGTGTGGTTCCCAGGACAGTGTGCTGTGTGCACCCAGTCATCGCCAAATTGAACTGAATGTCAAAACCATACTCCCATACTTGCAAATTAAATAATTTCAGCAGTGCAAGCAAGAATTTGGGGTTGGGGAAGGAGAGAGACACAGATATTCCCAATTAGGGCACTGAATAATGGCCTCACATAACAAGAAGGCAGAAAGCATGGACCTTATGGTCTGGTGTTGTCTATTTATGAGAAGCTCAAAAAGAGCCATAGACATATATAAATGTCCCTATATGCGACAATAGGAATAGCGCAAAAGGTAGGAAGGAAAGAGGTCACCCAATGAGAATGAGAAGGCTTATGCATAGATATTTCGAACACCACTTGGAGTGCGCAGGTAGGGAAACATGTTCAATTGGTATAGGACTCCGAGCTAACTGAATGTTCCCAAACTTTGGTGATAAATATTAGAGCAGACAATTGTGCATCTATGATGGTCATGCCCAAAGATAGACATATATTGTAAGGAAGTTCTTAGACACTTAAAAAGGGTCTCCAAGATCCACTGATGATTATATTAGGCTGTTCATGGTGCAAGACATAGGCAGTTAGCTCCCAAATTGTACTGGCAGCAAAATAAGAATTAGGAGCTGTTAAGAAAAAAACATTGGTTCCATATACCACGCAATGGTCCAGGAGATTCTGGTCACTTATGACAAAGAAAATGATTACCAATGACCTGTGCAATATATGGTAAAGATTTGAGGCCAAGCTGAAACCACTGATAGACCATTTTCAAACCACCAGCTTTGCATTGTCTTGCGCACTGACCCTCTGGGCACTGACACTGAAATGGGACCCTGAGTCTCTGTGATTTTATGATCACCAAAGAGGTAAGTGGATTTACCAGTGTTGTGTCGCTGTGGTAAGAAATCGGTTTACCTTCATTTCTTAGCTCTGCTGTGATTCTGTGCGTGTGGTGGGACTTTGAGGTATTCATTGTGCTCATTAGGATTAAAGGGCCATATGGTTCTGTCACTGTTATGTTTTGAAAATGAAAACAACAGTGTGGAGGCAGATTAGATAAGACCTCTTCGACTGTCCGAAAGCAAGAAGGATATTTCTCCCTATTTTTATGAGGTGGACATTGTGGTTCTCCTATTTGGCACTCAAAATCATCTGCAAAAATTAGTACATTTTAATATTAGGCATACAGATACTTTTCATCTCAGGGCAAACTCAACTAAGTCATGCTTATCTCCTCAAAACATCTAACATGTAATGAGGCGTGGCCTGGCGCCGGAGAATATGGCTGCCTAAGGTTAGAGCTCCGTCTCCCGGACACCACAAAACTCTTAATAACACAGAGCTGAGAGTGTTATCGATGCCAGAATCAGGGAAACGGGTCCCTGACCACGGGCGCAGAGGAACAGTGATCCTACAGAGCCTTTCTGAGCCCTACTGACTCTTCACTCTGTGATAGGACTCAGCTGCCTGCTGCGCGCCTGAATGGCCATACCCAGTGGTACAACGAAGGCAGGCCCAAGTTCCAGAATGCACGGCAATCTTCAAGCTTTATAATGGACATCACCTTTCCACCACATCAACTGATGCAAGTGAGTGCCCCTACCGTATAAACAGCGACCCATCAAGTTCTCAGATAATTAATCGACTCACCGCATACGGCCTCTCTCCGCACCACAGGTCATCTATAGCATAGCCATAATCAACCGCGCTCTAGTGACAGGAACTAAAAATATAAACTCCGGCCATTTGAGTATACCCGCTCTAACTTGCGCTCTTAGTGCTGGCTTCACCAACTTCTGTCTCTGCATCCTACCCAGTGAACCACAGGTGAGCAATAACACAGCACAGCCATAGCACAGCCATAACCAACTCCTCTCCTGCGGCAGGAACCAAATCCCTAAACGGGAACCAAATCTCTAGGCTCCTACCGTTTGAACACACCTGCTGTAACTACTCTTACCGCTGCCTCACCAATGCTTAGCACTGCACTCTACCGAGCCCAGGGGGATGCCCTTTGGTATTCTGACCTTACCATGGCAGTGACTGCCCTCGACTCCAGTCAAGCTGTTCCGCGCACCTATTCGGCATTATAGTGCTCGGATGTGAAGGGAAAAATCTTATACTGAAATAAGAGCGGACCAGAGAAGGGAGAGAACCAGATAAAGGGAGACGATGAGAAAGAGAAAATCAGTATTGTACCAGCACTCCGGTAGGGCTGCATTGTACCAGCAGCGCTAGTCAGGTTGCGCCATGCACATGATAGCCATAATAGTAAGCCAGTATTGAAGCCAACAATGAGCATTATACCAGTACCCTGAAAGAAACAGCACTGAGAAAACCGGTACTGCAGTCAGTAACCAGTATTGTACCAACATAGAGAACTACAGAAGAGGGCAACCATGAACAGACTGACCTGGGAAAATCACACTTGGCAATCCATGACATACTTCCACAGTGTGCACTCCCACAAGCAGGGAAATCATCACTTCTCTCTGTCGCACAGCTTCCTACAACGCACACTCCAACAACGCCTAGGAAATTTAAGAGAGTAAAGGTCCACACAAGTCCTTTGGGACAATGCACATGTGAAACTGGTACTCACAAAGGAGCTCAAACAGGGACCTATGATACACTCCTACAGCTAAGGAAATTCCCCATGTAGTAAACCCCTGCAAACCAATGCAGGCAACTACAACCAACAACAAAATACAAACTACAAAATACAGATTTCATGCAACTGACATTGTTGGTGCACTGACAATAACCCTCCCGCCATCTTGTTTCTCCAATGTGCGTTGACCTCAGTTCTGCTCTGCACATCTGCTGCTCTCCTACAACGCAAGCTCCGAAAGCCCACCAAGATGGCTGAAAAAAGAATCAAAATCTGCAACAAAAAGGACAGAACATGAACCACCGGCGCCAGAATCTCCTGTCAAAAGTAAAGCTAAGCTCAAAGAAACCATGGACTCCATCCCTTAAAAACTCTGATGTTCTACAGCTGGCTCAAACAACAAAAGTGAGCATTGGCGTAATGCAACACAACGTTGCTGGAATGAGATCCGACATCAGTCAGATTACAGAAAAACTACAGCAGTACGGTGCATCAGTGACCTAAAAGACAAATCGCTCTCCACAAATAAGGACATCGGTTCTCTCCACAAATCCTCAATCTCGATGCAACACTCCACTGCTGAACTGGAGGACGGAAATAGCAAGGGCAATATAAGATTCTTTAGATTTCCTAAAAACTGTGAAAAACATCATAGCTCCTGTATCTCATTTCAAGAAGACTGGATTCCCAAAACACCAATATCTCTTTTGATAAAAGATTTGAACTTGAAAGAGTGCATCGGGTCCCAACCCAGCAATCCGATTATTCAAAATCATCTGGATCACAGAGACCGATTATATGCAAAACCAGGACCACGCAGATTTGTCCTCATTCCTGTACAACATCCAGAAAGCCGAAACGGACACTGCTTCTCCATTCCTGTACAACATCCAGAAAGCCGAAACGGACACTGCTTCTCCCTCCAATACAGGACTATCGTATCGTATTACCATCCCTTTTATCACCTATCTTGTTACCTCAAGTTGAGTTACCGCGCGTTTACTGTCTACACATTTATGTTTCTCTCTAATCGTAAATGCATATTTGAAATTAGGTACCTCCTTTTGGCAAACGATGCAAATTGAAATATGTCCAGAGATAATACATTGCAGAGGTGACTATGAAACACCCCACCATCAGTAGGCTTGAATTACTATAAGACAGTATGCCTTAAGATGTTAGAAGATGCCCTTTGACACTTACTGGGTAAAAAGAATGTGGTACGGCACAAACCTCCTATAGGCCCAACTTATCTTACCAACCGGTTCCTTCAACTAGCACTTACTCCCACCATTGTTAGTTAACTAACCTGTTGTTGTTGCAATCTGTTTACAACTAAGAACTTGTTTCTATTCCTTATATCAGCCACACCACAGTTCCAGATTGAGAAGCCTGGTGCCTTGAACTCATTTGTGACATTCCCTGAAGATAAGATGATTCTAATTATAAACGGTTAATCGTTGCTAGTTACTCTTATTGAATGGTCATGCTACTGATGATGTCATTTGATTTCTATAGAGAACCTTATTCCTTTCAAGGTTCACCCCAAAGTATGTTAGCTTGACTGTCATTTATAAGCTTAAATCATGGTGAAACAGAGACGAGTAGTCTCTTTCTCTTGGTCCCATGTGCCTTCCAATGCAGGTAGGGGAGGAAGGGAGGGTTGCATGGGATGGGTCAGGTGGGTTTGTGGAACAGGTGGGCTCCCATTTGTTTCTTGTGTTATTATCATTCTTATGTTTGTCCTTCTCCCCTGCTTCCTTTTTCTTCCCCTCCACAGGGGGACAATCCTTATACCAAAGATATGCTAAACTCGTGCCTAAATTACAACAAGAGCAAACAAAACCTATACACACTGATAGTACCCCATCTAAGATATAAGACAACCAGAAGGGATCAGCTAAAACCAACACACTTTGAGCACTCCCCACTTACTCAAGAGTCTCAGGCCTTTCTTACCTTCCCCTTATGGCTAAGAATGACACCCTTTGTCTCCTCTCCTATAACACTAGAGATTTGAACCATTCAGTTAAGTGGAGGAAAATCACTGGATACACGTACAAATTCAAATGCAATCTCATACTACTCCAGGAAGCCAAGCTCGCCTCCTTGGATATTCCTCTGCTTAAAACATCTTAGTTTTCTGAGATTTTTGGACCACCAGCCCAGAAAAAGAAAAACGGAGTGTTCACAATCATCCAGACTAGAATGGAAGGTGGGTGCTAAATAAATTATCCAAATCGGGTAAAGAAATCTATGTACTAAACAACTATGCCCCAAACACTTACAACATTGGCTTCTGGAAAAACATTGACAAATTGATATCAGAGTTTCCCATTGATTCGCGACTGATCATAGGAGGCATCTTTAAATTATCACTCGATCCTGCGATTGACCGTAGCTCTAGAGCAAAGTTTAAAACCTCACCATCCCACAACCCTCACCAAATTTCAACAAAATCTGCTCCAAATTCTCTTTAGTAGATACATTGTGTATACAAAATCCTGATAAAAGGGACTATACTAGGGAACTTTTACTGAGAAATAAGGCCACCCACTGCTACACCACTTCCACGGTTTCACAGCGAATGGACACATAGGAAGCACCACCGCTGAGGCCATTATAACATTAATCCCTAAAGAGGGGAAACTCCCAAAATTACAGACCAATCTCACTTATTAATTTGGACTGTAACCTATAGGCTAAAATTCTGGCTAAGCGTATTGAAGGAATACTCCCACTACTGATCCGCCCATAGCAAGCCGGTTTCCGCAAGGGCAGACTAACCAACGACAGCGTTTGATTTTTTGTACATATTCTGCAAATAGCCAAACTCAAAAATTGCCAGGTGGCCATCATAGCACTAGATGCTGAAAAAGCATTCGATAAGGCTGCTTGGCCCTTTCTGAGACGTACCTTATCTTGCTTCAATCTAGGTGAGCCATTTATAAAAATGGTAATGGCCCTTTATTCTAATCCCAGCTCCAGAATAAGGTCTAATGGAGTAATGTCAGACTCATTTCTACTTAAGAATGGTACAAAACAAGGCTGCCCACTCTCCCCATTTCTCTTTTTGTTACCCATTGAACCACTACTAAACTCACTCAACAACAAAATTAACTCCATAGGTATAAATGTTGGGGAAGTATCCTTTAAGACAGCAGCATACCCTGACAATATTCTAATTATTACTGAGCATGCAGAGACAGCCATTACTTAAACGATGGCTAAAATTGCCGACTATGCAGCTGCATATGGATACACCCTCAATAAAGGTAAGTCGGAGGTTCACCTATTAAACATGCTATGTACGAAAGAGGTGTTGGGTGAGTCCGGTCTCGCCTGGCAACCTAAATACCTAGGACTCAAATTTAATGACAGGCTCCCTGAATCTATCCACAAAGAATCCTTAGTCCTTCAGAAAGTACAGAGCTGTTTAGAGAGCTGGTCTCCAAACTCCCTGACTTGGTGGGGCAAACTAGAATCCATTAAAATGGTTATCAAACTGATAGCCAACTATCGACTGATCCTGTTCCCCGTTTTATGCTTAGACAAATTTTTTCAAAATCTAGATCACTTAAATTAAAAACTTACTTTGGAACTCAAAGAGAGCTTCCATCTCTTTAAAGAAGACTACACTTGTCCAAACATCTGGGTGGGGCGAGCCTTGCAGACTTCAGGAAATACCGACTAGCCTTTTTAACTGCCCAAGAAGCGAAAAGGCTTAACAATGATCTTGATTTTACACTGCCATGACTCACGCTGGAACGTCAGCTAATGGATGGCTTCCCTATGATGAGCCTACTAACCAGCAATCAAACCGTTTATAAATCTCTATAAAAATCACCCTGCCTTGGATAACTTAATTTTAAACCACACTGGGCATAGCCTACTCCTATGTTGAAGTTCAGAAGCAAACATCAAACATTCTCTACAGTCCTCAATTTATGTGTAATAAAGACATAAATCAGACCCAAATCTACCCATTACCAGTTCATGGAAGTCAAAAGGAAATGCACTAATACATGACCTGGGTTCCAGATCACATCCCCAATCATTCTCTGAAATTTCCAGGAAAGTTGAACTCCCCCCTCTGACTTTTATAACTTTCTTAAATTGAAAGATGCAATCTCTAAACATAAAGCATTTCCTATTAAACATGCCTCGCTTCCGCCCTAATTCTTCTCCAAAAAGGCGAGCACACAGCTTCCAAAATTTATGCCAGACTCAAACCTAATTCCAATTCACTATGTGAAACCACAAAACTGAAATAGCTGAACAAATGGATTCAGGATTAACTATGTGACCTTACAAATATCAAATGGCACAAACTATGGTCATCCTTGTTTACCAAAAAATAACCCAAACCTTGCTCAAACCAAACTATATATCTTACATACAACGTACCTTGCTCCACACCGACTCGCAGCTCTAGGCATCTTAGATAATAAATGCTGGAGCTGCAACAATCCGCATGCAGACTTATGATATATGATTGCCCCCTGCTACATATGTTTTGGACCAAAATCCATGACCCCATCAACAATATTTTACAAACTTATCTTCCCAGGACCTTCTCACTCTCTGTATGTACCTACCATCCCGCACACCGTCTAGACCGGAGAAAAGAGGATCTACTCCTAGCTGATTTACTATTTACACTTGCACACAAAAATATCCTTTCTACCTGGAAATCACTGAGGAATGCCTCTAGCAACACCTGGTGGGGATGGCTAAGATATATTCGAGGCACACATTCCGTCCATTTTGGCTGACAAGGCCCTGTGGGACAAACTCAATAAATATTTGGAAGTGATCAACCCTCCATGAACAACACCTTTGTTTTTCTCATACATATACCATCATGCATATAAATACTGTACTCAGTGCTCGTAGTGACCACATTACACGGCTCCGCCAAGACTTACTAGGGTAGTACCTCCACACTCACAGCTCTTCCTAGTGTCAAGGAACAATCACCACACCTTTTTCCCCCCTTCCCCTCTTCTACCTACCCTACTTACTCTCTTGTTAACTTTTATAGTTTATTCAGTTCCTGCTGTATGGTTGTGCAACTATTTTGCTTTTGCCTAGCTGAACTAACAATTCAATATCTCTCCAATCCTGAAACTATATGCCTAATTACATGCATTAAGGAAGTCAGGTGACTGTTCACACGCCCACTGTCTGCTTTATACACTTAAACTTTTCAATAAAAACTTATGAAATTAAAAAAATAAAATCTAACATGTAAAAGGAGGGTAGCCCAGCAGGGGCAGCACAATAGACCAAAGAGGACAAGTGGGAGCAGACCCATGTACACGGAGAACGGGGGGAATGGGGCATGCCAGTAGTTGCAGCAAACTCACCACATAGGACAGGCCAGCATAGACAGGTGCAACAAGCTGACCCTGGAGGCCAAGCAGGAGGTGTCATGGGTACACAGGGAGAAAATGGGTGGCATGCAGGAGGTGTGCAGGGTAGGCCGGCAGGGGCAGAAAGCTAACCACAGAAGGCAGGAAGGAGACAGCAGGCGCACACAGATGAAAAACAGAGAGAAGACAGGAGGATGGCAGTCACAAGGGAAGCAAGCTGGTCATAGAGGACACGCTACTGTGGCTTGGCCACCTGCGGGAGGTGTGCCGGGCGACCCTCCCCCACTGTGCATGACCGAAGGCTGTATACAATTGGATTTGGCTGAATAGGATCAAAAACGCCCCACAGAAATTCAATATGGGCTTCCCTTTTATAAAAAAAAAAAATCACCGAAAAAACAGAAGGTTAAAGTGAAGGTAATTAGATGTTGAAATGGGTTAGAAGCTAATGTTTGTAAACCACAAACACTGAAATTCGCCAATTATAGTTCAGTGAATTAACTATAACGTGAACCCCAGCCATGCATTACTTATGACCTCACACATTACATCACTCATGACGTGTTAAATTATATCACTGATGACATCCCTGATTACAACTAAAATGACATAAGTGAAGACATTACTGATTAAAATCACTTATTACATTATCGAATGGATGTGATACATTTTTCTATATGCTTATCATACTGGAAGGGATTCAGCTATGTATATCTAGACCCAGTAGTGTTAAAGGATGTAATGTTTTGCAACATGCAGAACATGAAGTAAGTTTGTGAACCACCCACATTTAGTAGACACCATGCTCATTCTTTACTGGTAAAAAATGTAATGTCTCTGTAGATATCAATGTGATCAGCAATTTATTAAACATTGATTACCATTCAAAGAGTGTTTCATGATTACTTACCTTAATAAGATGTTCCTATTAAATACCTCACCTGACAAAGAAATGTAAGTCAACTTGTCCACATCTATGCAATAGCCACGGGTAAGGCATGCAAAACTAGGTGCTATGCACAACCTTCTACAGTTTGCAAAAATACCTTACCCTTCACTTCAGAGGTCAGTCCCCCAACAACCTACACCACTGCAGAACTTCAGAGATTAGATTTCTGTAGGAGAAACTGTGTTAACTCAGTACTAGTGGACTGTATGGGCCCTGTCACTTGCCTCTTTTGTAAACAGCACCTTCTCCCGGTAAACCTAGGAATCAGAAAGACGAAAGAGAAGTCAGATACACTTTTAAGTCTGAAAGCAGGCCTAATCAATGTTCACTAACTCCCTATATATGACCTGATTGAAGAGTAGCATTTAGCTATCCTCTTTATCACTGAAATCTGCCTTAATTATGAATCCTGTTCAGGCCTGCAACTGGCCTTCCCCCAAATTATGCCTTTGTACATCTAGATGGAGAGGGGCAGAAAGTTGCCTTAGCATTTAGAAAATCACCTAAATGTACTATGTTCCAGGTCAAAGAATTGACAGGAGCTGAGGTCCTTGGCTTCTGGATTTCTCCTGCCACTCACTGTAACTTCACAGGGGCCCTGTTGTATTGACCCTGGGGTATGCAGGCAACTTCAGCAAAGCTATCACCCAAGCACTTGCTCACAAATCATTAACTATGCTAACTTTACCATCTTGGGTGATATGAACATTCATTTAGACAATCCCATTGACAGCTCTGCACAGACACGGACCAATATATTTGCGAGCGTCAGCTTATCTATGGCCCCCATGGGACCAACACATAGAGCAGGGCACATAATCAAAGCTATATTTTCCAATATGATTATTAATCTTGAAAAGCCTTGTGAAGTCCCTTAATGCCATTTCTTACTTCTCTTCTCCTGGCCCTGGTCTGCTCCAGAGAACAAGAGGGGAAAAAGTTCCTCCGTGCTGAAACCGTGCCTGGAACAAGGTCAATATACCCTCACTGAAGGATATTTTATTTTCTACCAAACCAGTACTAAGTGGAGACACTGTGTCAAATAAGGAGACAGTGAACAACAGGCTATCAGAGACTGCCAATATGGTTGTCCTTGAAACCAGATCAGGAACTATCAGACAGCGTCCCTCCGCCTGCTCGTTCACTACCGAAATAGGGGGAGAAAAGAAGGAGTGTAAAAAAATTATGACGACTATGGAGGAAATACTGCTCTGACAAAACCCGATACAAAGCTGCCTTGAGTACCTAACATAAAAATCTGAAGCTTGCTCTCCATACCTTTTATTCCCAATTAAGGGAGCTAACAACAATGCAAAATAATTATTTAAAATTGTGACAGACTTTCCAGAAGCTAAAATCACTGCTCTCCCCGCTTGAGATGAACTCCACCCTATGTACTTTTTGAAGTGAAAATGTTAACGATTCAGAACAATCTCACAGCAATGAGGGATAATGAGCTCATGGATGATGCTCAAGCTGTACGAATGTCACAGTTCAGGGCAAGTTGTCACAGTTTATACCTCCAAATTAATCTGAATTAACAGGGTTCTTTGCCAAGTGAAAATCAGGCCTCCCCTAGGAACCCTTCCTCCCGCAGATGGAAGGCAAATACAAGAAATCTTAAGCACAATCTACCAGGACCTTTTCACTACCTAACTAAGGTCTGGGACAGTCCCCGCTTCATGGAAAGGGCAAACGTCAACCCCTTCATTAAGAAGCCTAAGGCGGATCCTGAAATCCTTGCTAACTTTAGACCGCTCTCAGGTCCCGGGGGTCTCGAAGATCATTGAGAAGATTGTAAATACCCAACTGTCGGCTTACCTGAACATCTTCAATCGGCTCCACCTCTCACAGTCTGGCTTCAGGGTTCTCCACTGAACAGAAACAGTGCTTATGGAGATAACAGACTCTAATAAATTTGTGCTGGATGTCGGTCAAAACACAGCCATAATTCTATTAGACCTCTCTGGCGCGGTCGACCAGATCTCCTATTAGATCCTTTTGCATCACCTGGCAGCTACTGGGGTGGAGGGGCAAGCTCTACCTTAGGTAAGTTTCTATTTGGAGCACAGAGAACAGGCAGTGTGGCTTAAACTGTTCTTTTCTAAGGAGAACACCTTAAGTTTGGAGTGCCTCAGTGTTCTGCCCTGAGCCCAATGCTTTTTAATATCTACATGACGGCACTGGCATATCTTATTGAATCATTTGGTATCCAAGTGGTGTCATACTCAGATGACACCCAGCTTCTGATAACCTGTGACAATAATACCACTCAATCTAGGTCAAAATTTACTGTGCGCATAGTAACAGTAATGGGGTGGCTTAAGGCCAACCTGCTCCAATGTAACCCAGAGAAAACGGAAGTCCTTTGGTGCCAACCCCTTGCCCGTCTGGTTAGGGGTATGACCCATGGAGGTAGCTAAGAATCTAGGGGTGCTCATTAACACTCACCTATTTTTCAAAGCCAAGATCACAGTGGTGGTTAAAACCTCCTGCTGGATTCGGAGGATGTTGAGAAAATTGCAGAACCTCCTGCCGTGGGATGCTCTGAACAGTAGTTCCAGGACTTCGTCAGATTGTACTTTCCCGACTGGAGTAAGCAAACATACTGTACCTAGGGGTACCGCATGATGAAATTCATCAACTACAAGTGGTGCATAATACGTCAATTTGCCTCTTATTTAAGCTTACCAAGCATGCCTCCTTCTCGCAATACCATGACCAGCTGCACTGGCTACCAGCTAAAAAGAGGATCAGATTCAAGGCACTGATAGTGGCACATGCCACCTTTTATAAGACGAGAACCAAATACATGTCCACAAGAATGGTGGAATACTGCCACAAAAGAACTTCATTTTCACAATCCGTAAGGTTGCTAATGATTCCTTTCACCACATGGCAGAAATGGTGTGCAGAGGAGAGAAGTGATCTGCTAGATTACCAAGGCTGTCGATAGCCAGTAGGCAGTTATACTTAGGATAAACTTTTCCCACAGACAAAGCCTTTTTTGTTTTGAGTGTAACTTTTGGTTTGGTTGATGAATTTGACGACATTTTCACAACTAGTATGCAAGTTACTTGAGCTGCTGTCTCGAAAGTTTTGGGGTGATTCGTCAAGTAGAGGAGGGTGTATCCCAAAACATTTTTTCTCATGCAATGTCTATGGGGATTTTGCAATTCTCAGACATGGCTACAGCCCAAATCCTTGAAAGGATTTACACCAAATTTGGGAGAAAGCTAGAAGACGGTCTAGAAAGAGTGCATTTTGTAATTTGGTGTAAATCTGTTCAGTAGTTTTGGAGTAATTAAAGGAAAAAATATAGATATCTAGGGACACAGATCCTTTGAGGATCGACCTGTGGGGGGATCCTCGGATCCGAAGGGAAAGTAAGGCCCTGATTGGCTGGCCACAACCTGAAAGGAAAGTTGTGGCCACCTTTTACGTTTGTGATTGGCCCAGGGGAGGGAAAAATAAAGGGAGAAATCAGACAAGGGGTCAGGATGTAGGTATCCTGACCCATAAGACACATGGAGGAGTGCGTGGATCAGTGGATTCACTGCAGCACTCAGCATGACTCCCAGTGTAAATCTGCAATAGATCCGCGGATCTGAAGCACAATGAAAAAAAATACCCCCCCTCCTAAGAAACTGTACCTTGTGCCGTTAAGTAACTTTAGGCAACGAGCTTAAGTTTCTTAACAGAAGTATAACTATTACTGCTGAATTTCTACGGTATTGTGTGGGTAAAACATAAACCTAACTATAATATCCCTGTAACCTTTGTTTTTTTCCCAATGTAAGGGCATGCAAATCACCAACTTATAACTGCAGGGCATTGCCATAATTGTTAACATCTAGTTGAGCATTTTGCTATGTATTTTGCAGCCATGTTTGGATCATGGTTTTATTTTGATGAAATGCTTTCATCATTCTTAGCTTCTGCTTTTATGGTGATTGCAAATCTGAAATAAACTGTTAATAATACTTACAGTAGAAGTAATGTTTTCTCAGTTTCAATAAGACACACCAAGCCAACCCTTGCTGTCGCTGGACAAGCTTCTATCACGAGAAGAACACATGCTGTAGAGTTAGCAGCAGGTCAAGCTTGCATACAATCCACAGGAAAGGTACCAAGCAAGCATCAGAGGCACAGGCTACCTTTTCTGCCCCAACCCAGTCGTAAAAGAAGCAGAAAAGGTACAGGGAGCGCTTAGATAGAGACGTTCAAACAACAAGCCTAACAGTCTGCCCGGGAAAAGAATGTATGCCACTAAAAACGGCCTAAAAACAGATAAAAACACGCTTTTTAGCGCAATGGTTGTGACCTTGGGAATGGTAGTGAAGCAGATGATGGGATCTCTGATTGAAGTTCTTTCAGCCTTTGAAGTGGAAGAGCCTTTGTCTTTGATTAATGGATAGGAGAAAAGCATATATAAAAAGACCTTCTTTTACAGCGTGTTGGTACTCTTCGCTTTATGGAAGTGTATTCTGAAACATTTTCACCATGTTTACTAGGTGCTATGGAAGTTTAGCCCATGCATCATACAAACGCAGATTCAAAATTCAATGTAGGCAACGCCAGGTCAAAACGCTGCTTTAGGGACATACCTCATTCAAAGATTCAAGGCCAATAACTCTATTATTTTAGAGAGCAAAGAAGAAGGGCTTGAATAGCTGTTCCAGTTTAATCATTTTAACCCTACTGGGCACAATAATGAAAGAAGAAATTTAACATTTTTGTGAAACCCAGTTTGTTTTTAAAACTTTATTAAAATGTAAACAAAAATAAAGCACACCTTGCACAAATTAAACCTTTCGCTGCTAGGCCTTTTACCCCACTTGTGCTAAGCCTTTTTCTGGCTAGTTGGGTAGTTCATACTTAGGCCTCCATAACGTTTTGACACATAAGCAATTCACACCAAATTTGAGTCCTTTTTTTCTAACATTGGAGGGATTCTAACGGTACCCAGGGTTTGTGGATTCCTTTGGAGGGAACCAAGAAATAAGCCAAACTAGGTCTACGTTTTTTGTTTTTGGGGGGGGGGGGGGGGGGGAGTTAGGAGGGGATGCGAAAAAGAATGCTGCAGAAGAAAGTGTTTGCAATTTTTCCTGCAAATGGCATCAACGAAAGGTTTGGGGTGCTAAAATCACCATCTTCCCAGCTTTCAGGGACAGGCAGACTTGATACAGAAAAACACATTTTCTAACACAGTTCTGGCTTTTTACTGGGAGGTAGCCCATTTTCCCTATTTTTTGTGTGTTTTTAACCTCCCTCTAGTTTGTGGTGGATATGGATGTGAAACCCACGGTGGATCCTGGAGAGCTACACACGTCTTAAAACTAAACAAAATTCTGAAACTAGCAAAGGGTCATTGGTGTAGATCCTTCAAGGTTTTCTCAAAGAAACCAAGTGTTGAAATAGAAACATATTGAACATTAGAGGGGAAAAAGGCATTTACTACAACATTTTCATTTGTAACTTCACATCATAACGGCTGATTCAGAAAAGCTGTATACCATTACATCTGCTGGACCCTTCTGTGTGTGGGGATATAAAGGGTTTGTGGGTTTTGGAAGAACTTGAGATACGAAGAGCCAATAACTGAGCTCCGCCTTGGATTGGTTTTTCATTGTGTACCAGGTATACAGCAATTCATATGGTAAAATATAAATAGTGAAAGTAGGTATCAAGGTAACCTTTTCACTTGCGAAATGGGCACAAGAAAGGAGGTTAGAAGCAGGGGCTATTTGCACATCTCTGAATTTGTAGGTACCCGTACTAGCATGTTAATTAGAGGGTATTTCTCCAAATTACATCTTTCTTAAACTTTGTCGCAAGTTTGGAAGGTGCAGATGCAGAGAAATCCAACTGGTAATAACACGTATTCCACTATCCTGTGTTACCCTATGTCGCCTAAGAAAAATGGTACGACACCAGGTTGTTTTACCTAGAATCCCTTGCAAACCTCAAACTCTGACAAAAAAAAAAACAGTTCCCTCACATTTCTGTGGTGGAACATTCTGGAATCTGCACAGAGCCACAAACTTCCTCCCACCCAGCATTCTCCTAAGTCTTCTAATGAAAATGGTACCTCGCTTTTGTGCGTAGGCCTAGTGCCTGCAACAGGAAACGGTCCAAAGCCTAACATGGATACATCAAATTTTTCCACGCAAAGCTGATGCGTTGTGTGCACAGTGGGTAGCTACAGTTTTTGGGCTACACCTAAGCCGGCACCTAGGGAAACCTTGCATACCTGTACATGTTTGAAAACTAGACACGTAAGGGATTCCAGGAAGGGGTGACCTGCATGACTCTAACCGGGTTATTTTTCCCAGAATCCCTTGGAAATCTCAAACTTGAACTAAAAAACACATTTTCCTCACATTTCTGTGAAGGAAAGTTCTGGAATCTCTGCACAGAGCACAAACTTCCTCCCACCCAGCAGATTCCTAAGTCTTTTGATGAAAATAGTACTTCACTTGTGTGTGAGGACCTAGTGCCTGCAACAGGAAACGGCCCAAAACGCAACATGGATACATCAAACTTTTCTCAGTGGGTTTTGGGCCCTACCTCAGCCAGCGCCTAGGGAAACCTTGCAAACCTACACATTTTTTAAAACTAGACAACTCGGGGAATCCAGGGAGGGGTGACTTGCATGGATCCTATGAGGTTTTTTTAACCCAAAATGCCCTGCAAACATCACATTTTGCCTGAAATCATGCATTTTCCTTACATTTCTGTGATGGAAACTTACGAAATCTAAAAGGTGTGGCTAGGCCTAGTGCCAGTGACAGGAACTTATCAAACCAAGGACAATGGCAGTTCCTGTGTTGGGCCTCCTCCTATAGACTGGATCTGTTCCTGTCGCTAGGTACAACCACACAAGTGGCACAGCATTTTTATCGGCATAAGTGAGGCAATGCTGGGTGGTAGAAATTTTGTGGATTCTTGCAGGTTCTGGAAGTTTCCATCATAGAAATCTGAGGGAAAATGTGTATTTTTAGTCCAAATTTGAGGTTTTCAGGGCATTGTGGTAAGAAAACTGTGTGGGATGGATGTGAAGCACACCACCCTTGACTCCCCCAGATGTCTAGTTTTCAGATTTGTCTGGGTCTGGTAGGTTCTTCCAGGTGGCAGCCTACCCATCATACTGCGAGGCTTCCAGGTGGCAACCTCCCAGTATCACCCCACCATTGCAAGAGGGATGATACTGGGAGTTAGCCAAACTCTCCTAGCCTAATTTGTAAAAACAACACTCAAAAAATCAACTATCCTTTTGTTTGCCATTGGGTTGAGACGCTTTAGTCCGCAAGGGAGCAGAAGGACTGTTTCTCCATTTTTGAGGGGGTGGGGGCATGCCCATGCACTCAGCCCTACAATAAAAGTAACCCCTGGTGTCCAGTGGGCTTTCTGAAAGGGAAACAGCCCTCGCCGATACAAATCAAAAACAAAAAAATAATCCCTAGTGTGGTAATTGGCCCCATCTTCCCCATTCCCTCCAGGAGGCAAAAAGACTGTTTCCCTCTTTTTTGGGGGGTGGGGGGGTGAGTGCATGGTTATGCCCATGCTGGGCAGTCCCCACCCATAAAAAAATGAAAAAGTAATCCCTGGTGTCTAGAGGGCTTTCTGCCTCACAGGGGTGAAGAATGGGCCAACTGCCCACATTTGTCTCACCCCCCTCCCTCCAGGGGGACAGAATTACTGTTTCCCGTTTTCTGGGGGGGAAGGGGTGGACATGGCCATGCACATGCTGGGCAGCCCCCACCCGTACAAATAAAAAAAATAAAAATAAAACAATAATCCCTGGTGTCTAGTGGGCTATTTGCCCCCTAAGAGAGGCAGCTAGACTTTCTTTTTTTGGGGGGGTGAAGGGGACATGGCCATGCAAGGAAGCCCCCACCCTTACAAATAAAAAAAATTAGAGAGTGTAATCCCTGATTTCTAGTGGTTTTCTGCCCCCCCCCCCCCCCAACCCCAGGGGGGCAGAAAACAGTCAAAATAATGCCCCTATTATAGGGAGTAGCCCTTGCCTAAGGGGCCGCTCGCTGCTCCAAAAAGAAATCCCTGGTGTCTAGTTGGGAGGATCCCTGCTTTTAGATTGCATTCCTTGGGCGATCCCCAAGCCGTGATCCTCTTGGGAAAGGTATCATTGGAAAGGTGAGACCCACCCCCTTAAAATGATACCTCTCCCGTGTGATTCGGTACTCGGTGGATTGAGATAGCCACCCTGAGCACTGAAGCAATGAAAGTGAAATGAGCTCATAGACTCATTTCACTTTCACTGTAATGACCTCAAGGCACTGTGCGCGTTGATTGTCATTACAGTGAAATGCCTTTGCTCTAGAGGCTCAAAAATAAAAAAGAAATCCCCCTGCTGTAAACAGCAGAGAATTTAGTGCTTGTGTAATGAGGACGGAACGGTTCCGTCCTCAGCACTCGAGCTCCTTTGCTGAGGACGGAACCATTAAAGAGGTTAAATTTAAATATATACATATATGTTTGTGTATGTTTGTTGTGTGTTTTTGGCTACCTAGGCAGAAACTACACAATTCTTAGAAGAAGCGGAATACGCAAACGAGAATCCTCTTCCACCTGCTATTCCAAAGGATGCTTGAACTGTTAGTAGGGGTTTCTGCCTCAAGCCCCTCTTATGCTCCTGGTGGCTACATAAGACAGAAAAGCACGGGCAGGCTGCTTTGGTGCAACACACGAGAATGAGATGAAGCACTTGGCATGTTGCTGCCCTGGCAGCACACTAGTGAAACGGCCAAATCCAAGTTACCCTTCTGTCCCCACCTCTCCATGCAAGCACAATACTTCTTAGCTGTCACGCCCTTTGTAGCTTATATACTGAGGCATCCACCTTTCCTTCTAGAATGCCCTTCAATACAACTTCCAATTTCATAAGTTTAGAATTATATTTCAGGGTAAAAAGAGACACTGTAGTGAAAGGAAACAAACTTTACTTCCATTGTTTTGAGTAGGAGAGCAGCTTGTGGCAGATTTGATAGTTCTACTTTTATGTAGTTTTAGCCCAGCTCTTCTCTGACCTCTGGGACTTGCGAAAAGCAGCTGTTATATAGGTCCTCAAAAGTTAACTTTCATTATGATATCGCTCCCCACTCTCCCAGCAGTGATGTCACTCAGATCATAAAGGTCATGCAGTTAAAGTGAAAGGGGAGTAGAGCTATTTCCCATGTCACGCAGGTCTTGCAGGCAGGGTGTAAAGACATCAGAAAATTCACTCAGGTCAAACTGATTTTGCAGGCAAAGGAAAAGACAGCAGAGCATTCACTCAGGTCACACTGATTTTTCAGGCAAACCAAAAGACAACAGAGCTACTACTTCGGTCACACAGGTCTTGAAGGTATTAAATTGGTTTGCATTTAATTTGTAGCATTTATAACATAGCACTTCAGCGCCATGCCTCTAATGAGACGGCTGGCAAATAAGTCCACTGGTGTAACGAGGACCCTGTACACCCTGTACGTTACAACATCATCTTCAGTTCAAGCGTCAATGCAGTTACACGTTTTACGGATTTGAAGAGCAAGGTCTCTCAATTCTAGAAATAGTTGTAATGGGTAAGAAGCAGAGGGAAGGCCGATCTCGTCGTTTCCATCGATCCGCACGTGGAACAGAACGTCATGAACTTACCAGCCAGAAACACTGGTCACTAAGGGTTAAGTGAACAAAGAGTAAGCCCTTACATGAATGCCACAGTCTTAACGCTTAAAGACTGGGTGCCCCCGGAATGTGATTCCATGGCTGAAGATTCCCACAACACATGGGCGTAGGAAGTGTGGGGGACCCGGGGGATTTGTCCCCCCAGATTTTGGAGTGGGGGACACACGGGGGACAAGGGTGGGGGGGACGAGGGGACAGAAGAATTTTCCCTTCTGTAATTCGCAGGGCCATTAGCGCATGAAAGCGCTACCTATATGGCCCTGCACTTGACCTGTGACCTGGCTCCAGGACACTCGCCCTCTGCCCTTTTGTTGTGCTGCAGCACACAAGGGATTCTTTCTCACCTTGCTGCCACAGCTGCCTGCAGTCTGCACTTCTGAGAACAAAGGGAGAGGAGAGGCCCTTTGTTGATTGCTGTTTGCATCCTGTCCCTCCTGAGCCCTACCCTTCCCTTGAAAATCTAACCCTGAAGACAGCAGCAAGATTTGAGATGGTAAGGAGGTTTGGGTAATTAAATAAAGTATTGCCAAGTAACTCCCTTTTCTTTTTAAATCCAGTGCTGTGTTGCAGAGTATGTCCCTTTCTAAAAACAATATTATTGAGTTACTGTGAGATACGAGCAGGGCAGGCTTCAGTGCGCTAGTGGCACCCTGTGCGCCAATGTTTGTTAGGGCCCCCGTTTCTGTCGCCTCTCTCTCTCACTCTCTTCTCTCCTCTGTCTCCAGCTTGCCTGCCCCAGTGCTAATTATTGTCCCCTAAGTTGACATCCTGCCCCCCCCAACATTTCGGTCCCCAGTCTCTCTCTCAGCCTTCCTGGTATTTGTGAAAGCCTGCTCTAAAGGCCAGGGGCTGTCTGTAAATCTCATTTCCTGCCAATGGCCTGTGGATGCGAAGCCAGCACTGTGGCAGCTCACAGGCTTTACGGGACTTCACAGGCTGTGGTGGAAGAGAGCCTGGCACTGCTGGATAGACGGCGGAGAGACTAGCACACAGCATGGGTTCCAGGAAGAACCAGATGGCCTGAGAGATGGACAGGGCTAGGTAAGGCAGCAAGGCCGGCTCTAGGGCGATGCAACCAGTGCCGCTGCATTGGGTGCTGACTTAGGATGGGGGCACTGTGTTTGCAAGTATATTGTGACTTTAAAAGCACCTGCTGGGTGTTCCTTGCCACCAACAGTTTTCAGGCAACAATAAAAATCTCAAGATAATTCCAGTGATTAATGGTCTTTCTGGAGAGAGATTGAAGTTTTGTCTAGTCGGAGTTTTGACTCATCATAACGTACAGGGTTACTATGCCTGCTACAAAGAACATCTACATGCAGATCACAAAGTCTATATAATGTGAATAGGTCAGTGGGTTACTGCTTTTGTCAGATGCAGGAAAGTACCATCTTTTTGACATGGTTACCCCCACTTTTTGCTTGTTGTCAGTATGTTTTGACTGTGTTCACTGGGATCCTGCTAACCAGGACCCCAGTGCGCTCTCCCATTCAATTTGGTTGCTTGGACCACACACACCCCACATTTGGCATAGTGGTGCCCCTTATAAGTCCCTAATATATGGTACCCAGGGCATTGGGGGACCAGGGATTCCCCATGGGCTCCAGCATGTATTATGCCACCCATAAGAGCCCATGTAAACTGTCTCTGCAGGCCTGCCATTGCAGCCTGTGTGAAAAGTTGCATGCACCCTTTCACTTCAGGTCACTGCACCAGGTCATTGTATGTCACCCCATTGGTAGGCCCTCCTAGCCCAGAGGGCAGAGTGAAAGTACCTGTGTGTGAGGGCACCTCTGCAGGAGCAGAGGTGCCCCCACGAACTCCAGTTCCATTTTCCTGGACCTCGTGAGTGCGGGGATGCCATTTTACACATGTACTGGACATAGGTCACTACCCATGTCCAGCTACATAATGGTAACTCCGAACCTGGGCATGTTTGGTAACAAACATGTCAGAATCATACCCCAATCCTATTGTCAGTATTGTTTGTATGTTTCCATGCACTTTGGGGGCTCCTTAGAGGATCTCCAGCATTGCTCCTATCAGCTTTCTAGGGTTTTCCGGGCAGCCCATGTTGCTGCCACCCCTCAGACAGATTTCTGCCCTCCTTCTGCTGCTTGAGCAGCTCAGGCCCAGGAAGGCAGAACAAAGGATTTCCTTTGGAAGAGGGAGGCAGCACCCTCTCCATTTGGAAATAGGTGTTACAAGGCTTGGGAGGGGTAGCTTCGCCAAGCTAATGGTATGCTCTGAAGGGCACATTTGGCGCCCTCCTTGCATAAACCAGTCTGTACCAGTTCAGGGACCTCAGCCCCTACTCTGGTGCGAAACTGGACAATGGAAATGGGCGTAACCACTCCCCTGTCCATCACCACCCCAGGGGTGGTGCCTGGAGCTCCTCGAGGTGGCCACTTGATTCTGCCATCTTGAATCCAAGGTGGGCAGAAGCCTCTGTGAGCATCTGAGTGGCCCCTCCTAGGTGGTCACCCTGCTAAGTGACCAATCCCCCTTTCTGGGCTATTTAGGGTTTCCCTCTTGGGTGGGTCCTCAGATTCAATGTGCACGATTCCAGCAGGACTCCTCTGCAAAGTTTACTTTGACTTCTGGCCACTGGAACCGCAACTGGACTTTACAGGAACCTACAATCTGCAGCTCCAGCAGCAACTTCACCCTGCAACATTGTTTCTTCGGCTCCTTCCAGCAACTGCAACATTAGCCCGGCTGTGCTTCCTCTGAGGGCAGCAAGTCTTCAGTCTGCATGAGAAGAAAGAAGGAAAATTCCTTGGAGTGAAGGAGTCACTTACCTGCATCCGCAGGCACCAACTGCAACAACGACCGGCTGCGTGGATCTCCTCTCCTCCTGAGCTGCGTGGATCCTGCATCGGGGAGATAGTCTGGAGTGGTCTCCTTGGTCCTCTCTACCAGCTGTCCAACTTTGGAGTAGGTAGGTCCTTGCCTTCCAATGCAGGACAGTACCCCCATGCACCTCATCTCTTGCAGCTACCAAGGCCTGTTGTTATCCCCTCCAAGGGATCTTCAGGCTCCATGTAGCCCCAGCCCCCAGCACTCTTCTCTGTGAAGCACATCCCTCAACGTGCTTCGCCTGCGACGTGGGACCTCTCTTCAGGTGTGCTCCGTGGGCCTCTCTGCAGCTCGTGGGCTCCTTGCCTGTAGGTTTTCTGTGGGGGCTGCCTCTCCTTCTCCAGACTCTCTGCCTTGCTGAGGGTCACCTAGGACTCCCCTCCACTGGTTGAGTCCCCCTGGTCCTTGCTGGTCCCCGGCAGCTCCACTTTTGTCCTACTGCGACATTTGCCTTTGCCAAGGCTTGCTGTTGGGTTTTCCACACCACAGACTGACTGCAATTCTTCATCCGGCGGGGGACGTCGACTGCATCACCTAGGAACTCTTCATCTGCTCTAGTGCTGCATTGCTGACCGTCTTCGTTTCCCCGTCGACCAACTCCTGCAACCACAGATGGGTGGGTAGTGGCTCCTGCCACGACCAGACACCCCTACGTAAACTGGATTTGGTCCCCTTCTTTTCCAGGTCTTCCTCTTCCAAGATCCACCTCAAGTTTCTTGCAGTCTGGCCTGCGTTTTGCAATATCCTTCTCTGAAGTCCTTTTGGTGGGTTGGGGGAAAAACCAGTAGCTTACCTCTTTTCTCCTGGTCCCTGGGGGGGCATTCTGGTACTTACCTTTGGGGTTTCCTAGTTCCTGCAGCTCCCCTCTACTGATTCCACTTCCTTGCGTGGGGAACCGGCTTTCGCATTCCACTTTTTAAGTATATGGTCTGGTCCCCTCTAGGCCTTCAGTATTTCCTAATGCTTTTCACTGTTTTCTATTGCTTTTTATGGCAATTTCTGATAGCTACTGTACATATAATAGTGTGCTACTTACATCCTGCTGGAGTATTGCCTATCTAGTGTTTTACTGTTTGTGTTACTGTAATAAGGAACCTTTATTTTCGTAACACGTGTTTCTTTCATGTGCTGTGTGACTACAGTGGTATTGCATGATCTTTGCATGTGTCCTAGATAAGTCTTGGCTGCTCATCCACAGCTACAGACACTGTCTACACTTTACTAGGAGGGCATACCTGGACCTGGTATAAGGTGATAATACCATAGGTACTCACCACACACCAGGCCAGCTTTCTACATCAGAGAGCTCCTTTTTTGTCCCCTGCAATTTATCAATTAAAACTGAATATAGAACAGTGAGCAATGAACTCATCAGAGAGCTGCATGCAAACATCAAGGTATAGATTAGAGCGTTATGATTTCCCCCCACTTTTTCATTAACTTAATGTTGCAAAACAAGTTAATTTGAGTGCACATCAATTCTTATTATTAAAGAGAGCCCCCAACCATGGTGTTATGTTTTAAATTCTGAGTTTGCGCTTCTCCAGATAAAGCACTCTTAAACTATACCTGCTACCAGCATGGATGACCTATGAACCTACACATTGTAGTCCTCTGCCTTATGTAACATTTCATATACATTGATTTACACATATATGATGATTGTCTCTGCTTAATGTCTGTGTGATGTAAAGTGCTTTGAAACCCTAGACTGGTATGAGGGCTGAATGATGGAACAACACATGCGTATATCATGCATGCCTTAACATCGCGGTCTCAACAACAACTGTGTCTTTACTACTCATGCCTTTACAACAAATTTCACTGTAAAAGAATGTTTGGTAAAGGAACATGCGTAGTAAATTCTCCCCGCCCTGCCCCCTTACACCGGATACCATACTCCACCCTGCCCAATCAGTTAAAACTGTCCCTGTCCTGAGCCCTAAACCCCCCCGCCCTGAGCCCTAAAAGTGACCCTGCCCTGTCCTAAAATCTACCCGCCCCCCACTCTGAACCCTAAAACCTACCCTGAACTGCGCTAAAAACTACCTTGACGCCCCTGCCCCGAACCCTAAAACCTACCCCGCTCTGTCCTAAATACTACATGACCCCCACCCTGTACCCTAAAACCTACCCCACCCTGTCCTAAAAACTACCCCGACGCTACACTGTCCTAAAAATTAACCCAACCTCCCACCCTAAACCTGGCAACATCCCTACCTACCTCTCTCTCCTATGCTTCTTCCTGTTCCACCCGGACAGCTAGACCGCTCTCTATGCTGTAACCACGCATTTGCGTGGTAAAGACATGTGTGGTAAAGGCATCCACGCTAACCCCATATTTGTGGTAATGGCAGCATGGCCAATGCATTGCATTGCGTTGTAAGGGATATTTCCCGGTATGAGTGGTGCTATAACACTAATGAAATGCATCTGAGAGAGAGTGGTGATGGATAATAGTGAGGGAATCCGTGGCGGAGGTGGTCACTGGGGGGCGGCAACAAACAATGTCACACAGGGCGCCACCAGCACTAAGGCCGGCCCCGTCAGAAAGCACAGCAGTTCATAGGAAGGCGGCAGCACAGAGACTGCCACTTGACAGTCAGACAAGGACCTACCAGCTATCATAGGCCTTACTGGACTTAACAGGCAGGCGGGGGCCAGAGACTGACACAGCCTGACTAGAAAGAAAGCTTCCAACAGGCAGCACAGTGCATGGCAGGCAGCACAGGAATCGACAGGAAGCACTGCGCCCAGCAGGCAGTGCAGGCCTCTTAGGACTTTACACAGGCAAACAGCAGCACAGAGATTGTCGCTGCTTAATAGGCAGCCAAGGGCCCAGCAGACAGGGAATTTGCAGGCCGCACAGGACTCGACTGGAAGCAGCCGCCTCCCTCCATCACTCCCCCCGCGGCAAACATTCTGGGTGCAAACTGTGCTGGGGGCCCACCTCAAGGTTGTCCCTGTCCCCCCCAGAAATGTTGTGTCTCCTATGCCCCTGCCACAACAGTCAATTTTCATTAACAAACAGCGAGGGTTGAAGCTGTATTATAAGGAGCTATTTTACCATCAGGCGCAGTATTAATCCAAATAATAATACTGAGTAATACAACCTGCCAGTGAAATAACAAGTTTGAAGTGAGTACGGATTATAAAAACATCCATAAATGAGTATGTCACAGCATAATTAGCATAACATTAGATTCATAGTATAAGACAAACAAAAAATACAAAGATACCTATTTCACACGGGATATTCAGGAGGACTTTAAAAATAAGCACAAATAGGGATGGAGCATGCAGGACCACTTCATTAGCGGTAAAAAGGGGCATGTGGTTTGCCAACAGCTTAATGGCACTATTTACTCGCTTAATCTTTGAATAACATTTAACCCACTTGCTTGTCTATTCAATAAGAACTTTTCTTTCTTACAGAGAATAACTAGGCGGATCACAGATGTGCGCCCAGAGAAGTGCTTAAATTCAGTAAATCAAAGTGCTTTAGGCGAAGGTACTTAAATTAGGTTTATTTATGGAAGCACCCAATGAAAGAAAAATGAGATCTAACGTGTGCCCTTGCACACTACTTAAAATGGCTACTATATTCCTTGCTGTATCCTTGTGAATGTATAGCTATAATGTGGCACCTTTGATGGCTATTTGTCCCCTCGTTGTAATACCAAGAACACCAGAGCCATCTAAGACGTGTCAAAATAACAGGAACTCCATCACTGCAGAACACCAGTAGAGATGAAAAAGATGTAGGCCAAGGGCGTTTGTTACAAGTGGCCTGGTGCAGTATCTGGTCACTCCGTCCCCAGGGATAGGGGCATATTTACCAGGTATTACAGGCGAGACTTTAGGGGTCCGCTAAGAAATATTAAATTACCTGGGGAACAGGCAGTACTGGTCCTGAATCTTCTGGCCATTCCTCATTTCATGCCCAGTATTTCACGCAGAGATTTCAGTTGCTTTCAGCATCCAGTCCACGAATGAAATACACTGGGTCCCTTTAGTTCCTCCAGGGCTTTTAATTCTGCAGGGGCTAGCAGCTTTGTATACAAACCCCTTCAGAATTATAATTGCACTCATACGGAGAGAATTAACCAGTCCTCAGGTTTAGGCTTTCCTTGTATACTCTACAACATTTGAGCGCCTTGCCTCTCACTTGCCTGCACTGGCCTCCTCGCAGATCTAGATTAACATTTTGAGTGGGGTATTTTCTCTTCCCAATTGATGTTTTTGATTCTTTAATGCAATAATGATATCGAGAGGTATTAGGTGCCCGAGAAGTTATACTGCTCTGGGGCTGGAAACTTCTAAGTTTCACTTGTGTAAATTACTACCGCAAACCGTTTAAGGCTGCGCAGATTGTGTGTGAACCATCTTTCCAAAGCTGCATTCTAATTTTTTGCCTTTAAAGGTCAACTGGAGCCTTATTTGTTCATTCTAAATAAAAAATAATTCCACGTATGCTGTTTATATACTTTTTTAGTCATAATTTTAAATTCTGGATGTTATATTACAAGATGGTACTCTATTACCTCATTGTGTACATCGCTTCGTTGCTTGTCTATACTTGGTATGTGGCACAAGAAAATAATAAAATTAAAACGGTATATTACGAAAATGGGTGCTTATCTGATTTTACCTTATTGTGCAGTAGAGATTAGCACCAACTTGTATCTCTGCATCTCTTGGAGAAGTAGTTGCTATTAAAACATCTTAACTTAGAAAAGCAGAGGTAAGCAGGGGTGGCTCCTCCGCGAAGACGGTTGTGTTGTCTCATGCTAAGCATCAAGGGCTGCAATGTGAGTCATGGCAGGCCAGGCAGAGATCTTGAGCGATAGGTACAACAGCAAAGCAGAAGAGCAGACTATATTTCTGGACTCCCTGATCCCACCGTCATTCCAGAAAGCCACCTTGCTTTGGAGGAGTGCAAGCAAACAGAGATCAAATTAATTTTGGAAGTGGCACTGACTCACCCACCAGTGCCTCACAGGATGCAACAATCTTTGCCTTGAGTAAAAAACTGAAAGACTAGTGCACTCTCACAACTTTGACTTAAGTGGCAGGATCTTCCAAGAAGCACCAGCTTTCCTTGTTGGCCATATAAGGTGTGGGCCTATGTAGGAGGCTGTATCTCTATGTAGTGTGCAAAGCTAGGTACATTGTGCAGGGGGTCCAAGCAACCACACATAGTTTACAGAGGTAAAAACTAGACCACCTAATGCTCTAATTTTTATGGCAGCTTGGTCGAGCAGTTAGGCTAATCTTGAGAACTGCAAAGCATTTGTTGCACTCACAGTTTCAATAAAACAAGACACACACTCAAAAGAATAACTCAAGACCAATTTACAAAAATACTTCAGATTTTTATCAAATGTTTAAGACCAAGATCATCCAGGTTAAGTAAGTACTTTTTTTTAAGTTATGAATTTTTAAAGTTTTAATAAAGTTTGTCTTTCTATGCGTAACTACGCACTACAGGAATCAATGGAGAAATATTTGGAAAATTCACAGTAAATCAGGCAATGCGTTTAAGTGTCTCCTTTTGCAGGTACGTCGAGGTCGTCAATGGGCAAACTAGATCGGCTAGAGAAGTTTGGGTGACTCCCGGTTCCGACGGGAACAGCTGCAGCAAGTCGATGGAAATGGTGCCAGGCCACTGCAGAAGACCACTTCGAGGTCTTAAAGGTAAGTCTGGTGGGTCCCCTTGGGTTTTGAGGTCCCAAGGCGACTGTCGCTATGGGAGTCTGACGTGAGGTGACCAGTACCTAGGGCTATTGCACGATCTGACCACAGTCTGCCCCCATGGACCGACTGACGAAGTTTGGCCAGCTTCAGCATACGGTTCCTTGGTCAGCAGCCGATCAGTGAAGTGGCCTTCACTGGGTCTTTGGTTCCTTGGTGTTGCAGAGTGATGCCTTCACTCTGGAGGGAGCTCTTTGATGGTTTTTGAAGAGTAGAGGTCCTCTGGAGGTTTGTAGAGTCCGTCCGATGTTCAAGCAAACCCCCAGCAGCAACTGTCAAGTCCTGGGTGCAGCAGACAGGATGTGGCACCTTGTCCTGGTGCAGCAGGACTTCAGTTCTCGAGCTTTGGGTCTTCTTTGTTGCTGGTCATCTTTTGTCCTTCGAATCTGATTTCTTAGTCTAGGAATCCCGCTAAATACTGTATTTACTGGGTGTTTTGGGGGTACCTAGTAATGGCCAATTGGTCATCTACCTTAGGGTGGCTACACTCACTAAATGACCACTTCCTGTGGGCAGAGGACACTTCCTTACACATGATTGGTTATTTTCCTTCCATGCAAGATGGAGGAAAATGAAATTGAGAGGTCACCTCACATGCAACACCTTAGGGGTGGTGCAAGCCACGACTGACCGTTCCTCCTACCCTTTGTCTGTTTTCCTGCCAAAAGTGGGGATTTGTAACGGGGCGGCCATCTGATGCTAGCAACAGGCCTGAGGGTTGAGTTTCAAGGGCGGTATGCCCTTTGAAGCTCGCAAGAAGGGCAGTGCACATTCCTGAGGGAGGGGGTGTTAGTACCTCCACCCAGGAAGAGCTTTGTTCTGAATCCTAGAGAGCAGGATCTTTCACCCAAGGATTCAGAATCTTGTCTGGTGGTGGAAGGTTGGTTGTGACCAGCCATCAACCATGCCAGGGTAGTTAGCATTTGCAGGGACCACCTCTAAGGTGACCTCTGGGTGCATTTTGAAATAAATCCAACACTGGTACCAGTTTGGATTTATCATTCTGAGTTGTTTGATACCAAAAAACCCAGGGTTTAGGGTAGTCATCATGTAGCTGTGAAACATATACTGACCAGTGTCCAGCACAATAATAAACAAGGGGGATAGGGAAGAATATTGTTCCAGTGTATGTCCTCCCGCAATTAATACTATGCAAATAAACAAGATACACAGTTCCAAAAGAGAGTGACAGGAGAAAGTATACAAGGGAGTCCTAACTTTTAGGAGCAAGAGTCCTCACACCCCCAGATGGGTGTCATGCGTCATCATCGGAGTTGCTCCTCGTCAGACCGGTGCTGCAATGTCTGACGGGCAACCCCCGTAGGGGGGGCTCTTTGCCGGAGATCTTTTCTCGATGACGCCAAGACCCCAAGAGTGAGTTTGGAAAAAAGAGAAAACTAGGAGAGTCAAACTAAAGGCTAAAATTGGCTCAAAACCCAAACATTTTGAAACATTTTGACCCTTTTCCAGGGATGGTCTGGTAGTTCCTCACCCCCCTTTTCCTAATAATTGTGGTAGAGAGTGATTGATCATTGTCTCTCTCACTCTCTTGATCATTCTTAATCTTGGCCTTAACCCCCCCATGGATTAATAAAATTGTTACCCTTTGTTTTGGGTTTTGAGCCAATTTTAGCCTTTAGTTTGACTCTCCTAGTTTTCTCTTTTTTCCAAACTCACTCTTGGGGTCTTGGCGTCATCGATAAAATATCTCCGGCAAAGAGCCCACCTACGGGGGGTGCCCGTCAGACATTGCAGCGCTTGTCTGACGAGGAGCAACTCCGATGATGAAGCATGACACCCATCTGGGTGTGTGAGGACTCCTGCTCCTAAAAATTTAGGACCCCTATACTTTCTCCAGTCACTCTCTTTTGGAACAGTGTATCTTGTTTATTTGCAGTGTCCAGCACATGCATTAAAATGTCTGCCCTGTTCTCTTAATATGTACCAGGTTTGGCAAGGACAGAGTTGGGGCATATTGCTCATGCGTCTGTATCCACACATACCATATAGTGCACCCTGCTTTAGGGCTGAAAGGCCTGCCAGAGGGGTGACTTACCGATAATACATGCACTGTATAGTGGACAGGGCACACAGCCTGTGTGCCATGTCGACATTGCCTTTTAGGATTGCATCATAACACTCAGCCTGCAATGGTTGGGTGCTTCTGGATGCATGGCCCTAGAGGATGGCACAATCTATGCTGCTGCCCTCATGAGCCTACCCTTTTTACCCCATGCCCTGGGTACCGAAGTACCATTTACTAGGGACTTATAGTTGCAGCAAAAGGTGTTGCAATTGAGCCAATGCATCACAACAGTTTTAAAAGAACAGATATGGCCCAGGGAACCTGGTTAGCAGAGGCCCTGGGAACTAACAACTTTGAAACTACTTCACATACCAGACAAAAAGTGGGGGCTGACCATGACAAAAAGAGGCCTTTTCTCACAGCCTATTTAGATGTTACCAACAAGACAACAGAGACAAAATAAATAACGGGGGATTCTAAAATTTCTCAAACTGAACTTTTTCATTTCCAAGACTGTGAAGTCCTAACCTTCAGCACCTAATTTAGATAATGATCCCTTGTATTAAAATATACTCTTTTTACAGTTCCATGTAAATAGCTCATAAGCAGTTGGTAATTATTCTCATGTAAAGTGCTCTGATACCATTTTGATGTCGCTCACGTGATACAAAACTGCAAAATGAATAAATAATATTACATATCTTGAATCTATGAATCCTACGGGTGTGAAATGTTCGGAGCTTAATGAACTAGGAACAGGCCATAACAAAAGGGTCCCCGGGCAATTAGAAACAGCAAAATATGTTTTTCATTTGTCTGACAGAACAGTAAAGAAGCTAGTGCCTCATAAAATACTGAATCACTACCTCTCTGAGCTTACTATTAACTTATTAACAAACCAATTTTTCAAATGTGAACTTTATTCCTTTTACAGGAGATCTCGGGTCCAGGGGTGTGGAGAATTCTAACAAAAAGAGCATAGGGAAACAAAACACACCTGACCCAAAACTATCATAGCCCACATAGAATAAACATAAAAAATCCAACAAAAAAATTGTACTAAATGCTTTACTCCAGGACTACCTCACTATCAGGATGCAATACAAATGTAGGTTGTTAATCTGCATGCCGTTACATAGGGAGAAATCACATTGTAGTAAATACACTGGGAATCCCTTTACATCAGGAACACCTTTAGTTTGCAACATTTAAAGTCAGTGTATTTTTAATATATATTGGAAAGTACACATGTGCGTGTGTGTGCATATGCACACAAACATATAAACGTGTATGATTGTGTACTTTTTAAACTTTAGCACTAGCAAAAACATTTATCGAATACTAATTATAAAAGTAATATAACATTTGAATATTAATAGTATTAACAAAATGAATAATAATTGTACTCACATTTTTAATACTGCCGTACCCTCAAAACCTTTCTCCCAAAACTCTACCTGTCCTGGAACCCTACAAATCTCCATAAAATTCTAACACATCACTGAACACAAAATAATGTAAAATCGTATACCAAAACACCCCAAAAAAACAAAACACACATTTGACCTTAAACCCATACCAATCTTTAAAGCCCCCCAAAAAGGGTTACTTCAAAACTTTACACATTCTTGAACCCTAAAGACGCAATTAACACAGAACAAAAGTACCTGAACCTTAAAAAAACGAAGCCTCAAGAGTGTCCCATATCTGTAAACGCACCTCTGAAACCTAAATTCCCATGAGACCCAAAACTCTGCCCAACCATAAACTCTAAAACTCCTGCTCTGAGTAGCTGGTATAAGTAAGAGGGGGGGTTGCTGTAGGATGAGGAGAAGGGTGGTGGATGGACGGGGGAAGGTGTAGTACAGGGAAGGCAGTAGTCTGGCAGGGGGCACATTCCATTCTCCCTTGTGCCATGGCTGAGAGATGAACCAGGAAAGGGAAATGGGTTGAGGCTGCGACCCAGCCCATACCCAAAGTAATTTAACAGCTGGATTGGTAAAATTGGATCTCCTGCTCCTGCACCCAGTTAATCAGGTGTGGGAAGAATGCCCCACTCTGCACTGAGTGCTGAGAAGATTTCTATGCAGGAAGTCTTCTCTGCTCAATTCATAATAGTGTCTGTATAGACTTACAGGAAGATGGCAAAATCATAAGATTACTGGAATCCAAACCCAATGTAACGTGAACCTATGAAAAATCAGAGAAGCAAATATCAGCCCTTTTATATAATGAGAATGCTGAAGATTTGTCACCTATGTGAATGGCACCAAATGGAACAAGTATTCCGTCCAAAAAAATCAAGCATTTGAGGTGAGCAGATTTAGAGTGTCAGTGATGTTGCAAAGTGCTCCATATAAAGGAGCTGCTCTTCACCTAAAACTCAGAACGACTTCTTTTTTGTAGAAGCATTTACATATACAGCTGTAGTGGTTTCAAAAGAAAATCTATGTATCACTCATCTTTACCCTATGGTAGTCTGGACAATTTGGGGTATTTTGTTGCTAAAGACCTGTTAAAATTATTTACTAGCTCCGCTAAAAAGGACACATCTAGATTTACTTTAGGCAAGGGGCAGTGCTAAGCTATCAACACATTACAAAATGACATAAATATCATATTCAGACCCTCTGACTAAGGGGGAAATGTAGTGTTTGCAAATGTTTCAGACTATGAACAGGAACCCTTGAAACAATTACTTGACACCAAATGTGATGTAACATCAGATGTAGGCAGTTCAATTAAGCAATATCAGAAGTGGCAAAGTTAAGGCCTTATTGATTATGGTGAATATTTGTTTTTGAAAAATACCACCCCCACTGCTCAATGTTTTTGCCTTCTACAAAACGTACACTAAAATCACACTAGTCTACCAAGGGGGCCCATGGTGTCATGGGAAAAAGGCTTACTGGAGAATACTGAAGAGTGTTTAAATTACTTTATACTTCCTTTGGGGGAGTATCTTCCTTCATACTATAAACACAGTAGGGATTTCCTGCAAAAATTATCCAACATGCACTGGGAACAAACATACTTAATGTTCACTGTAGATGTGGGGTCACTCTACACCTGCAAACAGCACACAAAAGGCTTGAGGATATGTATGCATCTTTCTGAAATAGACCCATATCTTTATATGACCAAACAGGTATGCTAATGAACATAACAGAGTTTTGTCTTAATACTAATTTATTCATATATGGAAAGAAATATAGGTAAAGTTCAGAAACAGCGATGGGTACCTGCTTCGCCCCAAGGTACGCAAATATATTCATAGGTTGGTCGGAGGAGCAGGTGGTATCAACACCGGAGAATGAGGTGATGACCAACCATTATGGATCAGGTATAAATATAATCTCTTACTATTATAGGATGGTAGCAAGGAGAGGATTTATCCGCATGTTGACCATAAGTAACCTCAGCTTGATATTTACCTATCAGATCAGCAATAAGGTTTACAATTACTTGCATATTCAGAATATGGTAGAAAATGAGACACTGGTCTCCGGTTTGCACAGTAAGGAGACAGCTGGAAACAACATTTTGCAAGCAAGCAGAGTACCTCCCTGTAAGCTAACAGAAATTATACCATGCCGGAAAATGCTAAAAGGACACTGAAACTGCAATAGTCAGGATGCCTATGAGAAAAAGGAAAGGGATATGATTTCAAGATTCTGAAATAGAGGCTACTCCAATACAATTTCGAAAAAAGGAAGAGGCTACAGAATAGAGAAGAACTGCTGTTCAAAATACAGATATCTAACAAGGGACATGACAACACCAAAAGATTCATCACAAAATACAATAAGAGATCAAATGAGGTGAGACACATCCTCAACAAACATTGAAAAACATTACAGGTAATTGGAAGAGACAGTACTACTGACTCATCAATAACTTATCGCAGAGCCTCCATGCTCAGGGACAAATTAGTCCATAGTTACATGGGGTGGAGAAAGACAGCAAGTGGCCCTCTATTCTGAAGGGTTTTATGAAGTGTGTGAGATGTGAGGCATGCAAATCAGGTGTCAATAGAAAGGAAATATTCTCCCTAATTGGAAGAAGAAGCTTATCAACCATTTCATAATCTGTTGTGCAGACATTTGTGCATATTTGTTACATGTGTGGCAAACAGTATGCGGGCAGCACAATTTTTCTGTTCTCAAGCAAGTGATGGAACATATCAAAGCACACAAACATGCAGACCAGAATTATCCAGTACCAAGACATTTTGAATGATAACACAACAGGAATGTAGGATACCTGGTTTCTTTGGTCTTGACAGGATACCACCTATTATAAGAGATGGTGACCATGAGAAAAAGCTAAGAAGACTGGAATCAAAATACATCATAGAACTGAACACAGAAGAACTGATTGCCCTTAACAAAAATGAGGAATTATATCTGCATATGTGTTGAGATATAAAAGTATTTTGACATCAAAGCACATTAGTATTTTCTCCATGTGAAAATGTTTTTTATGCAATCTAGAATGGGAGGGGGAAAGGCACATGACAATGATTGCCATGGTGTCTGTATTTGCAACTCTTGACTAAGGGGCATGCTCCAAGACCCAAAATTGAGAACTTAAGACAATGCCAGCATACTGAAGTATGGGAAAAAGCCAACTAGGACTTTATAATAAGGCTGAGTGGAGTGATATGGGATTTCTTTTTATAATAACAGTGGGCCACCACTGTTATTATCAGCTATATTAGTAATTTTACGTCTATTGGGATATTTTACTGCTTTTGTACCCATTGCCCCATATACATGGGTATGTATCCCTAGGCCTTTAGCTACAATTTAGCTGAGTGGGGACTTTGTGTAGGGTATTTGTCACCATATTGAAGAGGAGGATCGTGGGTGCTGAAAGAACACCAACGTAAGGGCTAAATAGGAACAATGAGTGATATTGGGTATGTATATCAGTGGTTTGCCACTGTTACCTTCAGTCATATGAAGTCATTATATGTCCACTGGGACATTTAACTCCATATATTACCCTGGCCCACACACGCAGGCGTGTATCCCTGATCCTGGAGATATAATACACATGACTGAGCACTTTGTGTTTTTGCTCACAGTGTGCTGCACCATACACCCTTAAGACAACTGTATAGAAATGTTGGCTACAGTTTAATCATGAAGGTAAATATTATTACACAAGATTAATTCTTACATGAATTGAGGAAGGGAGATATTGTGACTGCAAGTTATGAAATGTAACATGATTATGAATAAGATATTTGTTTTGAAGGTTAATTTAAAGTGTTTTGGTATATTGAAACAATTGAGGAATTTGTAATGTATTTTGTTAAGAGATGTGACTTGGGGATAGTTCAATTTTAAGTCTATATAGGCCAGCAGTGATTTTGAATCCATATAAACAAGCTAAGTATCATTGAACAATAATGAATATAATCATGGATAACGTTATCTCAGTAAAATCTTAATTTTATGTATGGAATTAGATACATTTTGAAAATGTTAGGTTTAGAATACCATGATAATCATAGATTAGTATTTTTTTATTTCATTGTTGTTGGAATCGTATTTCCATGGTGAATGGGGTACTTCACTCTAGTTTGACAAAGATTTACTGTTAAGCCAAAATGTGTCACTTGGAGAATACATTTTGAATATTCCTGTAGTCCCTGCTTTGTACCACATTTGAGAGACGTTGGGAGACATAAGAAATGGGTCTGCACCTGTAGCTGGTCACCGATAGCAACAGCAGTCATATTTTGCAGATCTTGTGTGTGAAAGATATATATTTCACTGAAAAAAACACAAGTTACAGGGACCTTATAGTTAGGAAACAGAATTTTAAAAATAGATATACATAGAAATACACTCAAAAAACGAAAGGTTACAAGGATGCTATAGTTAGGCTCACATTTTAAACGTCCCAAACCATAGAAATTAATCTGTTAGAGTTAGCTCAATTAACTATAACTCGTGCCCTAAAGTAACAATAACTCGCGTCCCGTGCCATGCACAGTTTTTTTGTCAAAAACTTTATTGCAAATATTATATTGATATTATCAATGACGTTATGAAAGATGTCCTGAGTGCTGTCATTTGTTGAGTAGTTAGCAGTGCATGCGAGGGCACAAGTTATAGTTACCTTAGGGCACAAGTTATAGCTACTTGAGATAACTCTAATCATAACAGATGAATTTCTATGATTTGGTACAATTGAAATGTGAACCTAACTAGAATGTCACTGTAACCTTTGGAATTTCTATGTTTTTTAAATTCTATTTTCTAATTATAACGTCCCTGTGACCTTAATTTGTTTTTTAACAAATAGGGGGTCATTCTGACCCTGGCGGTCTTGGACCACCAGGGCAAGAATGACGGAAACACCGCCAAGAGGCTGGCGGTGCTTCATTCCCTATTCCGACCGCGGCGGTAAAGCCGCGGTCGCACCGCCGGGGCCGGCGGTGTCACGCCGATTTTCCCCCAGCTGTGATAATCCGCCAGGGCAGCGCTGCAAGCAGCGCTGCCCTGGGGATTATGACCCCCTTACCGCCAGCAAGAGGCTGGCAGTAAGGGGTGTCCTGGGGCCCCTGGGGGCCCCTGCACTGCCCATGCCACTGGCATGGGCAGTGCAGGGGCCCCCTAACAGGGCCCCGGCCTGCTTTTCACTGTCTGCATGGCAGACAGTGAAAAGCGCGACGGGTGCAACTGCACCCGTCACACGGCATCAACACCGCCGGCTCCATTAGGAGCCAGCTCCTGTGTTGCGGCCTCATTCCCGCTGGGCTGGTGGGCGCTAACATGGTTAGCGCCCGCCGGCCCAGCGGGAATGTTGGAATGGGGGGCTGCGTTATTGCGGCCGCATGGCGGCCGCTTGCCACCCGCCAAGGTTAGAATCACCCCCATAGTAAATTTCATTACTATACAATAATCCAATCACTACCACGCCCAGCTGTCAACCCCTATAAGCACCCAACCCCATGCTGTGCACAGCTTTTGGCCGTGCGAAGCATGGGGTTGGAAGCAGGGCCTGGACTGACAACTCCTATAACCACCCAACCCTGTGCTGAGCATGGCCTTTGGCCACACATAGCAGTAATTGGTAACAGGTCTGCGTGCCTCCCTTTCCCGACGATTCTGGCCCCAGGGACCACATCCCCTGGGGCCTGGCCTAATTTTTATTTTTTTTTGGTATGGTGGGCTACATGGCCCCCCTCCCCAGAGCCGATCTTTTCCTCATGGACCCCATCCCTCTGGGCCCAGTCTAATTATTAATCTTTTGAGGCAGTGGGGCCATGTGGCCCCCCCTCCCCATGGCTGATCTTGGCCCCAGGAACCCCATCTTCCAGGACCTAATTTATTTATTTTCAGGGGGGCCACACAGCCCCCTTCCCCATGGCTGATCTTGGCCCCAGGAACCCCATCTTCCAGGACCTAATTTATTTATTTTCAGGGGGGCCACACAGCCCCCTTCCCCATGGCCAGTCTCAGCCCCAGAGACCCCATTCCCCAGGGCCCAGCCTAATTATTCCTTTTTTGGGGGGGGGAGGGGCCACGTGGCTCCCCTTCCCCAGCTCCAATCTCTGTCTTGGGGCCCCCATCCCCAGGGAACACAGTCACAATGTTGGGAGCTGTGGGGGGAGCCTGGAGGCCAACATGGTCCCAGCTACCTCCTCACCTCCTGTGGGAACTGGCGTTGCTGTCACAGAGAGGGCGCTGCTAAAGCTGCTCACTTTCTGTGAGAGCAATGCTTCCTCTGTTTAATGGCTTCTCGAGGGGGGGCCGCCCTGGGGAGGTGGTGGTCCCCGGCGCCAGGAATCTGCAAGGGACCCCGTTCGTTCTTTTATTAAATCCCCGGGGAGGTGGCAATCCCCCAGGATGCAGGGGGTCCGGGTGGCCCCCGCATTACATTAATTGGAAGCAGCGGGGAGGTAGTGGTCCCCGGGGATGAAGGGCAGGGGGGCTGGGTGTCCCCTGCATTTCATTAGTTTAAAGCACTGGGGAGGTGGTAGTTCCCAAGGCTGCAGGGGGGCCGGGCTAACCCCCCACGTTTCAGTAGTTTAAAGCCTTGAGGAGGTGGTGGTTCCCAAGGCTGCAAGGCTAATGGGCGCCCGCCCGTTTCATTACTTTTAAACCCCAAGGAGGTGGCGGTCAGCAGGCTGTGGGGGAACCGGGCAGCCACTGTGTTAAATTTTTTAAAGACTAGGATAGGTTGTGGTTCCTGGGGCTGCGGTGTGGGTGGGCGGGCCCCCATGTTTCATTAGTGTCAAGTCCTGGGGAGGTGGCGGTCACCGGGCTGTGTGGGGGCCAGGCAGCCCCCCCATGTTTGATTTGTTTGAAGCCATGGGAAGGTGGCGGACCCAGGGGCTGCAGGGGGCCCCCTGCATTGAAAATATAAATGCCCCTGGGACCTGGCCCAATTGGGGGCTCCAGTGAAACAAGCGCTTGTTATTTTTCTTTTCTTTTTACATTTTTGGTGGATCCACCATGCCTCCTGACAAAAAGGTTTTTAAAGAATGCTTTTTTTTTTTGCTCTGGTGGTCCCTCTGGGACCCCACCCTCAGAGCTTAGGAGTCAGGGTGTCCCTAACCTTTTTTTTTTTTTTATGGGACTCGGCTGAAGCCGACAAAGAACAAAGAAGTGTTGGCAGCCAATCAGATCTCAGCACGAGATCGGGAGGGGTTGCAAAACCTTCACATCCCTATATGTACAAATTTGTATTTTCTTTAATTACTAAAAACCTATTGAAAGGATTTACACTAAATAACAAAAAAAGGTTGCTTGGCCTTTCTGCCAAATTTGGTGTAATTCCGTCCAGTGGTTCGGGCGCTATGGCTCTTCAAAAATCCCTATAGAAAAATTAATGGGGAAAAAGCATTCTGGGATCCCCCTTTTTCTTGGGGCCCACTTGATGGATCACCCCGAAACTTTTCAGACAGCAGCTCCCGTGAGCATCACATTTTTTGGGAACATTTTGTGAAGATTTGTCAACTAGCTTAAAAAAAAGTAGGCAAGTAAAAAATAAAAAAATGTTTTTAAACTGTTTCTAAAGAAAATGGGTCCTAACTACAGGGAGTGCAGAATTATTAGGCAAATGAGTATTTTGACCACATCATCCTCTTTATGCATGTTGTCTTACTCCAAGCTGTATAGGCTCGAAAGCCTACTACCAATTAAGCATATTAGGTGATGTGCATCTCTGTAATGAGAAGGGGTGTGGTCTAATGACATCAACACCCTATATCAGGTGTGCATAATTATTAGGAAACTTCCTTTCCTTTGGCAAAATGGGTCAAAAGAAGGACTTGACAGGCTCCGAAAAGTCAAAAATAGTGAGATATCTTGCAGAGGGATGCAGCACTCTTAAAATTGCAAAGCTTCTGAAGCGTGATCATCGAACAATCAAGCGTTTCATCCAAAATGGTCAACAGGGTCGCAAGAAGCGTGTGGAAAAACCAAGGCGCAAAATAACTGCCCATGAACTGAGAAAAGTCAAGCGTGCAGCTGCCACGATGCCACTTGCCACCAGTTTGGCCATATTTCAGAGCTGCAACATCACTGGAGTGCCCAAAAGCACAAGGTGTGCAATACTCAGAGACATGGCCAAGGTAAGAAAGGCTGAAAGACGACCACCACTGAACAAGACACACAAGCTGAAACGTCAAGACTGGGCCAATAAATATCTCAAGACTGATTTTTCTAAGGTTTTATGGACTGATGAAATGAGAGTGAGTCTTGATGGGCCAGATGGATGGGCCCGTGGCTGGATTGGTAAAGGGCAGAGAGCTCCAGTCCGACTCAGACGCCAGCAAGGTGGAGGTGGAATACTGGTTTGGGCTGGTATCATCAAAGATGAGCTTGTGGGGCCTTTTCGGGTTGAGGATGGAGTCAAGCTCAACTCCCAGTCCTACTGCCAGTTCCTGGAAGACACCTTCTTCAAGCAGTGGTACAGGAAGAAGTCTGCATCCTTCAAGAAAAACATGATTTTCATGCAGGACAATGCTCCATCACACGCGTCCAAGTACTCCACAGCGTGGCTGGCAAGAAAGGGTATAAAAGAAGGAAATCTAATGACATGGCCTCCTTGTTCACCTGATCTGAACCCCATTGAGAACCTGTGGTCCATCATCAAATGTGAGATTTACAAGGAGGGAAAACAGTACACCTCTCTGAACAGTGTCTGGGAGGCTGTGGTTGCTGCTGCACGCAATGTTGATGGTGAACAGATCAAAACACTGACAGAATCCATGGATGGCAGGCTTTTGAGTGTCCTTGCAAAGAAAGGTGGCTATATTGGTCACTGATTTGTTTTTGTTTTGTTTTTGAATGTCAGAAATGTATATTTGTGAATGTTGAGATGTTATATTGGTTTCACTGGTAATTATAAATAATTGAAATGGGTATATATTTTTTTTTGTTAAGTTGCCTAATAATTATGCACAGTAATAGTCACCTACACACACAGATATCCCCCTAACATAGCTAAAACTAAAAACAAACTAAAAACTACTTCCAAAAATATTCAGCTTTGATATTAATGAGTTTTTTGGGTTCATTGAGAACATGGTTGTTGTTCAATAATAAAATTAATCCTCAAAAATACAACTTGCCTAATAATTCTGCACTCCCTGTATAACTATCTAGTGGTGATTGCCACTAGGTAATATACACATGTGTATGTATATAGATAGACCGATAGATAGATAGATATCCCTACCTGTTAAATCTCTTCCTTCCTTTCTTTCAGTATCAGGCTTGTGGAATGTATGTGAAGCTGGGGGCAATATACATATTAAATTACTTCGACATTATTATTTTTTTTTTAAAATACGAATTTATAACCAAATATTTTTGTTACATTTTTTTATTCCTTCATTTCAGCAGAATCAGGTGTGTTGGAACGCGAGTGAAGCTTGGTTAAAAGATGTGTATTATGTTAATTATGCATTAAAACACTATAGTAGAAGAAAGCTAATACACAAGAGGGGAACATGGCAGCCGCGTGAAGTCTGCGGCTGCAAGCTCACCTGGTTTCGGTTGGCGAGCAGTGACGGCGGTGGTTTTGGTTGTGAGCAAAAGACTCGCGCTTTGGCCATTTTCTTCTTTTTCTCCTCCTTTTGTCTTCTGGAGGATCTTTTTCGCTCGTGAGGAGCAGGCTGAAGTGTGGGGAGACGGAGGCAGGGAGCAGACTGAGCTTGGGACCGCAGGGCTAAACACGGAAGTGTCACGTTCAGCGAGCGCAGCAGGAGACGCTGCCGGCTTTTGTTTTGCAGCCCCATGGGCTGCTTCCTGGAATTCTTCTTGGCGTTTGGTGAAAGGTCTGGGCATCTCTTGACGACTTATCTGCTGCCTCTGGCTACCACGATAAGAGGCGTGGTGTATGACCCCGATTAAGCTGAGGGCTCGGGCAACTTTTAGAAGCCCTCCACCGGCATCGTTTCAGCAGCAGCAGCACTGCTCCTTCGGGGTCATTCTTTGGACCCCCCATGGGGGTGCCGGGAAGGGTGGCCTTGGCAGTAAGAAAGGCCACGGGAAACTGGCGGCAAGCACTAAAAAAGGGAATAACTTGGTAAAAGTACAGCTAGAGATTAAGTCACAAAAAAGACAAAGTAATAAACCAGGCTTTAACCCTATTTTGAGCAAGGCTACCCTGGCGCAGGTTAAACTGTTGAAGGGTGGTAGGCCAGCCTCCCCTCTAGCACCTTTTTTGAGGAACTTTTCTGGAGGTTCAGATATGTTGCCCTCCCAGACTCTTACTTTCGCCTCCCCACCTGAGACTGGAACGAACGGAGAAGGCAGTGATAAAGTGGCCGCACCAGCTAAATCAATAGACGTGCCTACCCCGATGTGAGCTACAGTGCCAGAGACACAGACAGCCTCACAATCACAGGATTCCGTGGTCCAGAATCTCCTGGTATCATTAACAAATGAGATCAGGGGAAAGTTCGAGGTTTCCGAGCATAACCAAGAGAAAATCAGAGAGTCCTGTGTAGCCTTAGAAACCAAATTGAATATGTTAATGGAGAGAATTAGCAGGATTGAGACTGTGGTCACGGAGCAGGAAACGCTGTATCTGCCAATTCTCAGGGTATTGTTCAATTGGTACGCAAGGAAAAGGTGTTTCAAGAAAAGCTGGAATCATTGGAGAATAATTTGCAGAGGAACAACATCAGATTGCTGAATGTTCCTGAAGGTGTGGAGGGCGAGGACATCAGGGGCTACGTGATAATTTTGCTTAGGAGATTTTTACCGTCTGTGGCGCATTTAAATCTGGAGGAGGATATAAAGAGAGCTCATCGAGACCCTTTTAGAAGGAAGCCTGATAGGAAGGTCCCTAGGAAAATCCTTATTAATTTTGGTACATATTCCATAAAGGAGAAAATTCTGTCTGAGTCTCTTAAGGCAGGCAGTTTTTCTAATGGGGATTGGTCCTTTCGGATACGTTCAGATGTCTCTAAAGTGACTCTAGATAGGCAGTGGGAGTTGGGTAAGTTCATGCAAGAACTCAGATCTTTCGGCGCCACCGTGCAGATGAGATTTCCGGCATTTCTAAAAATGATGTGGAATAATACAATGTACAATATTAGGGATCCTGTCAAGGTTCAGGCCCTGATTGAGAAGATGAAACGGCCGCCATAACAGTGTGATTCTCGTTAGATATAAGTCGACCGGAACCATACTGAGCTCATATGGGTTGAAATATTCATCCCGTTAAAGGGGCAGGGAGGGTTCCTGTGGGGGGCTACATGGGGGTTTTGCTCATGTTTGGATGGTGTTTTTTTTTCACTATATGGGGGGTAGGGGTAGGTTGGGTAAAAATTAAATATGTAAAGGTCCTCAAGAATACTGTGGAAGGAGTAGTTATGGGTTGGTTCGTTTATTTATATCCCGGTCTTTTTTCTCTTTTTTGGGGGGGATTTAAATAATGGCTAGCAAGGAGGGCGTTTGGTTGAAGTTTCTTTCATGGAATGTTAATGGTTTACGGGTTAAAGGGAGAAGGAGGAACAATTTTGAATATCTGAAAGGGACAGACGCAGGAGTGTTTATTCTACAAGAGACTCACCTAACACAATGCCCGTGGAAAGAATGCAATACATTTTGAATTGGGTGGGCTTTAGTGCAAGCACAAATCAATCTTGTACTGTGAAAGGTGTGGCGATCGTCATAAAGAAATCTGTAAAGGCAAAAGTGGTAAATGTCATAAGAGATTCTAAGGGTAGGTGGCTGATCATCGAGGTAGAGCTGAACGGTGTTTGGTTTACGGGAGTAGGATAATATGGGCCTAATGTGGATGACCCAGCCCCTTTCCAGGAGTTGTACAACCACTTATTGGAAAGCAACCGATTATTATGTGCGGGGATTTTAATATTTTACTGGATCCCCGGTTAGATAGGTCAACATCAAAGCTGAAGGTAAACCTTCCTAAAACTCGTTTGTGGATAAAACAAGCGATGGCGGATTTGAGTCTGGTTGATATTTGGCATCAGAAAGGTAGGGAGGGTCCAAGGTTTACATTCAATAATAAAAAGTATGGCCACCGATCTAGGATAGATTTTTTTCTACTACAGAATAACTTGAGGGATTTGTTGAGTTATGTTTGCCATGCTCCGGCTCATTTATCGGATCACGCAGCGGTAAAAATGCATATTCGTCTTAAAATTCAGCCTTCATCCTATAGATGGACAGTTAATCAAGCCCTTTTTTTTGGACCAGATGGTTGTTGAGGGTTTGAGGAAAGATATTAAAGAGTTTTTTTTAACTAATTACGGTTCCACCACCTTGCAGATTTTATGGGATGCGTATAAAGCATTTATTAGGGGGAGGCTGGTGGGTTTGGCAACTTTCAAGTATAGAGCAGAAAAGATTCAGTTAGAGCAACTTGAATCTCGGGTGGCATCTTTACAGGAAGCTATCCTTAATTATACAGGTGAGGGAAATCAGTTGGGAGCATTGGGTGGCCGACTAGACTCTGCTAAAGTAGACTTATCTTTGTTTTTGGAGGGGAAAAGCAGGAGGAGTTGGGATAGCAGTCGTTATGCTCATTATGAGTATGGGGAAGACTGCAGTAAACTTCTAGCTTGGAAAACTAAAACAGATCACTCCAAAAGCTATATTACATCTATTAAATCGGAGATAACCGGAACATTATGTGCAGATGCTTCCGGAATAGAAGAGGCCTTTGTTGCTTTTTTTCAGGACCTCTATACTGAAGATTTGCATTGTTCAGAAGCAGTGGTTAGTGGTTATTTAGAGGGGGTTCCTCTCCCCCAGTTAACGGATGCCTAACAGCTACAGCTGACGAGGAGGATAGAAGCTGGGGAGGTAAAGTCAGCAATCCAAGCCTTGAAAAGGGGGAAGGCCTCGGGTCCGGATGGGCTCCCTAATGAGCTATATTGTGAGCTTGGTGATGAGGTTGTCCCAACTTTGGTAGAGTTGTTCAATCTTCTTTTACAGGAAGGAGTAGATATGCCCACTTCATGGAATGATGCAGTGACAAGTCTTCTTTTAAAGCCTGGGAAAGACCCGGCATTGTGTAGTTCATATAGACCAATCTCTTTGTTGAACTCAGACTATAAACTTTATACCTATGTTTTGTCTCAGAGACTTCAAGATTCAATCAGGAGGTTGATTCATGAAGACCAAAAGGGCTTTATTAGGGGGCGACAACTGCATGAGTTGACTCATGATTTGCTAGGCGCAATAGACTGGGCTAGTTCAAGAAGGGTCCCTTTGACGGTTCTTACTTTTGATGCTGCCAAAGCATTTGACAGGGTGAATTGGTATTTTCTACAGAATGTTATGAAAGGCTACAATTTGGGTTCAAGATTTATTAGTGCGGTTCAGGCTATTTGCAGAGCCCCGGTTGCTAGCATTCTGGTTAATGACAGAGTGTCTTTGAAATTTAATGTCAAAAGAGGAACGCGTCAGGGTTGTCCACTGTCCCCTTTTCTTTTTGACTTGTATATTGAGCCTTTGGCTGCAAAAATTAGGGCTGATAGTCAGACCCCCCCCCCTTTCAATGTCAAGGTTGGACAAAGAATGTCGCCTTATATGCAGATGACTTGATGGTTTATACTGGCGATCTGACGCAGGTTTTCCTATAATTGTGCAAAGTCTAAATGACTTTGGCAAAGTGTTAGGCTATTTGGTGAACTCAGAAAAAACAGAAATTATGTGTTGGAATACTGCTTATAATAGTTCCTTGGTTAAACAACAAATTAGATATTTAGGGATACTAGTTACTGATAGCCTTCAAGAAACAGCTAAGATAAATTTTGATATGGTGTATACAGTGACTCGTAGACTGCTTAGAATATGGGCGGGGCTCCCATTGTCTTTCCTTGGAAGAGTAAATATTCTTAAAATGATCATCCTTCCAAAGTTCACCTTTCTGTTTAACGCAATCCCTTTAGAATTTAAGAGAGGTTGGTTTATAAAAATGCAGGCAGATTTAACTTTGTTTGTGTGGGCATCTAAGGGGATTAGGATTGCTTGGAAGAAACTATGTAGGAAAGAAGAAAAAGGTGGGATTGCGGCTCCAGACTTTTATAAATATTATTTAGCTTTCCATCTGAAGAATGTATGGATCTTGTTACGTGACAGATCGGAATATACGTTTTTTGGGTTTGCAATGACTCAGGAATTGTTAGAGGCTGGTAGGATTTTTTTGCATAAGTTTGGTCACCCTAAATATTTTAAAAAGATTTGTTTGAAGATATTCAAAGACGCCGCTAGGGCATGGTGGCTGGTTAGACAAGCATTAGGAATTAAGTATTATAGTTCCCTGGCTCCAGTGTGGGATTCCCCTGGCACCCCAGAATGTTTGACGGATAAATTAGCACTTTCATTAAGGGGGGGTAGCTTGTTGGGGACAAATGTTGGAGGATTCAAAGTTGGTGGCGTGGGAGAGGTTCGAGGAATTAACTGAACATAGGTCCTCAAAGTTTAAACATTTGCAGTTAGCCAGATGGGCAGCAACCCTTCGGGATCAGGAGGTTCTGGAGAATGCTTGGGAGGAGAAACTACTTCAGGCTTCGGTTCGTAAAGAAATTGCAGTTTGGTATCAGGCATTACTGGAAGCTTCTGACTCAAGTTTTCTTTTAGCTGAGAAGAAATGGGGTGATGTTCTTCCATCTTTGGATGTGGCAAAAATATGGGAAATATCTTGTTCTATGCTTTGGTCTGTTATTAGGCCAGCCCCGTTAAAGAAAAATCATCTGTTCACCTTACACAGGGTCTCCTGGTCTCCTCAGAGGCTATCAGCTTTGGGAAAGTTAGTTAGAAGCTGCCCACGTTGTGGGGAGAGTAACGCGAATTATATTCATATGTTTTGGAGCTGCAGCAGCCTCTGAGGTTTTTGGTCCAGTATAGGAGGCATTCTTAAGTGCATTTTAAACCCTGATATAGAGGTAACTCCTACACTAGTGATTTTGGGGTAACTCCTGAAGTGTCCAAACTGCCTAAACCTCAGAGAGATTTGATGTTTGTATTGATCCTACTGGCTAGGAGACAAATATGTTTTAGATGGATCTCCCCTTTCCCTCCTTCTGTATCTGGCTGGTTGACATCGGTTAACTATTATTGTCGCCTGGAAGGCCTCGGCCCCCTCGGTAAAAGGGATGATTGTTGGGCCATATGGCAACATTTTCAGCAGAGTGGTCTCTTCCTTTCTTTGGTCCAATGATTACTTGCCCTTTATCCAGAAGGTCAACCTTATATGTCTGGTTGGCCTGTATAATATAATACGTTGATTTATAGGTGTATAGGTGCGGATGAGACCGGGAGAGGTGAGAATATATGTGCCTCCCACTTTGTCAGGGGGCACAGGTTGATGACCCTCGTCTGGAAGTATGGGCTTTTATGAGGACAAAAAAAAAAAAAACACCAACAATAAATTCACAATAAATTAAAAAGTTGTAATGTAAAATGAGATTGTTTTTACCTTTGACGTTTATTTAAAGAACATTAGTTAGCATTAAATTTAAAAAAATATGAATTTGATATTTTTCCCTTTGTGGTGTTAGTGTTTATTTCCTTGCCTCCATTGATTTCTATGACAGTGTGATGAAGTACCAGTGACTGGCCATAAGTAGTGCTGGACGTATACCAAGGCTTGGCTGGTGTATATTTGAGCCTGTTTTGCCAGCGGTACTAATTGCAATCACTGTGTTCCCTTTATTACTCACATCCAAACTCCTTTGGATTGACACGTTTTAACATGGGTGATTATGGTGGCTTACTAATTAGTACACTCACCCCTTAGAAGAGAACAAGTTTACAACTCAATCCTACAAGGAAATCACCACCCATCGCCTAAGCATCAATCATAGTGATCCCCAAGGAGCACCTGTTACATAATGCCTCGCCTGTGTAAACACCTAATTAGTGAATATACATTAAAAGAATTCAGTAAACGTGCAAGGAAGGTGTGACTATCTTGTGTTTCTCAGCACAAAGGTTGAGTTTGCTACACTAAATACATACAGTGTAGCTGATAAAATCTAAACAAAGGCAGATCATTTGTAAAACCATCATTCAAGAGAAAATGGCAGAGTAGTCTCTTCTTCAGATATTGAAAAGGCATTTAAAAAGCATGGTCTAGTTTATTTTTGCATTACCTCATCACGTATTCTTGACATCTAGGCAAAAACATAGGCGGTCATTTCAACCCTGGCGGTCCGAGACCGCCAGGGTTGGGGACCACGGGAGCACCGCCAACAGGCTGGCGGTGCTCCCATGGGCATTCTGACCACGGCGGTACAGCCGCGGTCAGAAACTGAAAACCGGTGGTGTACCACCGGTTTTCCGCTGCCCTGGGGAATCCTCCATGGCGGCGCAGCTTGCTGCGCCGCCATGGGGATTCCGACCCCCACACCGCCATCCTGTTCCTGGCGGTTTCGGTTGCCAGGAACAGGATGGCGGTATGGGGTGTCGTGGGGCCCCTGGGGGCCCCTGCAGTGCCCATGCCAATGGCATGGGCACTGCAGGGGCCCCCTAACAGGGCCCCACAAAGATTTTCAGTGTCTGCCATGCAGACACTGAAAATCGCGACGGTGCAACTGCACCCGTCGCACCCCTTCCACTCCGCCGGCTCCATTCGGAGCCGGCATCCTCATGGAAGGGTGTTTCCCGCTGGGCTGGCGGGCGGCCTTCTGGCGGTCGCCCGCCAGCCCAGCGGGAAACCCAGAATAACCGCGGCGGTCTTCTGACCGCGCAGCGGTATTCTGGCGGCTCCCGCCGGCCCTGCGGTTACCGCGGCCGGCGGGAGTCAGAATGACCCCCATAGTCTCTAACCACGTCTGGATCTAACCATCAGATGTTTAGAGGCCCTTACTTTAGTCAGGCCTTTGACTCTCAGTCCAAGCTAGCAGGGCAAAGCTTCTCTAGCTTACCATGGTGTCACCAATACTGGTCTGCTGTTGCTCTGTTCAGCATCCAAGATCACAGGAATCAGCAACATGCACCTGAGTGATGTAATTATGAATTTGCAACACAAAGCAAATACTGAATAATAAATATTGTGGTTTGAAAAAAAGGCTCAAGCATGGGGTACTGAAATTCCTTAACATGGCAATGTACAATTATGTGGACCTAAGTCAGTCGTGTGCACAGGCACATCAAGTGAACTGCGAATCAGCATGACAAAAGGTTTAAACCCATGGACGAATCCACCATTACTAATTGCATGAGTCATGAAACTGTTCCTCGAAACGGAGAACTGTCTGCACATACACTTCTACACTTCCTGTGCTACAAGTATTATTAGAAAGATATGATGTAGGATTAACAGATGGGAAATAAGGCTTGGAACATCTCAATCCAATTTAGTGAAAACTAAACCTTAAACAACGTTAAACTCGGCTTACAGCATCCTTATGAGTCACCCACGTAGCATCAGAATTCCATTTTTTTTACCAACAACACAGTGACCATTACAGTTTCAAACCTTACAAATGAGTTTCCATTTAAAGGAGTCTTAAATATATATGTTCATAATACATCAGTGACCATGAGAAACCCAACGGATGTAGATTAAACTATAGTATTGTATGTGGGGGCCAGCCAACAAAGTTTTTGTGAATTGTTTCACCTTTAAATATTTGCACTTTGAAAAATGTGTCAATTAATCTATTTTTGTGCCTTTCTAAAGAGGACGTTTTTGAACATTATTGAAAATGCAGAGAATGGACAGTGGACTGCTCTGCTATTTGCCACTTAACTGGTATGTCTCAGCAGCATTCACTTGCGTTGGTGTAACGTTTCTTCGGTTTTGTGACTACAATGGATATAACATTGATGCTTGTCTTTTAACACTTTACCGTAGAACAAAGTAGCATGGACTGACAGCCCTTCTAGTTGTGTACTGTAAAATGCATTTTCTACAGTGGCGGAGGGGCATCGCCCCACCCCAGGCTGAGCCAGCAGATGAAAAATAAAACGATAGCTTGCTATCATTTTATTTTTCATAATTTTTCATCTGCTGGCTGAGCCAGCAGAGTGTACAGGGAGGGGTGGGGCTGGGCCACGGGAGGTGGGAAGGGGGGAGGAGGGGAGAGTGCACTAAGTGTGCATGTGTGTTTGCGCACTTAGGTTTCTCCAACCCAGCTGTATACACAGCCAGGCTGAAGAAACAGCACAGACCCCAGGCTTGCGTCTGAGCTGCATTCCAAGTCACTCAGACCAATCCTGACGCAGCTTACATGCTATGTTTAGCATGTAAGCAGCACCAGGATTGCTGGGAAGCCAGTGAATGCTGGGACACCACAAGAGGAGTGAGGCAGCTGGAGGCAGCGGCGCAAGGGAAACAGTAAGTGTTTTGTTTAAAATAATGTTGTTTCCTCCGTAGTCCCCCAATCCCCAAACCCTCCCCCTTGACATATGCAGCGGCCGCTGCTGATATTCTAATGACAATTAACTTATTTATATTTGTTAGTCTGTAACTAAACAATATCAACAGTTCAAAAAGTATAAATGGCAAAATTACTGACCTTCGGTAACACTTTCTTGTGATAATCTAACTGCAGATTCCTCACCTTCTAAATTCCTCCAAGGTGCCAGACTGAATCCAGCAGCTTTTCCAGCAGTTACTCCTGTGTGCAGATGTTGTCCATGAAGCACCTTCAGTGTGAGCCCACTGAAGGGAGTAATTCCATTGGAGAACCCACATGTGCTAACAGGCATGAGGCACCAGCAGGATACAAGATTCTAGGAAACTCTGAACTGTCTGGACTGGAAACCAGGACCAAGCCCAAAACATTGTGACCATATCCTGAATTTCCTGGACTCCGTTTCTGGGTGGGAAGGCTTTGAACGCCACTACATTCAGAAATGCTCTTATAGAGAATCCTTTACACCGACCAGAAGTTAGATTTCAGTTTGTTGAAAGAGCTGTTTACAGACGGTCAGCTACCAACTGGGAAAAGCCCACTTCCAACAGCCAGTCATCCAAAGACATGCTTTGCCAACCAGCAAAAATGGTCCACAACCAGTCATCACCTTTGTGAGTCTCCCAGGGGCCAACGTGAGTTCAATGGGTAGTAAAGCAAAGATAAATTGGAGTAATCATCTGTGGGACTGCAGGTTTGGCACTTGAAAGTACTCGTCCTGCAAGTCCAAGGATACCATCCAGTCCCCAAGGTCCAGAGTGGATAAAACCTGAGCCTGGGTTAGCATTTTGAACTTGTCCTTACAAAGAAAAGTAATCAGGAATTTAAGGTCCAAAGTTAGTCTGAGGCTGCCGTCCTTCTAGGGTACCAATAAACAGCAGCACCTGCTCCCTCTCTGTTCAACAAGCACGTTCTCTGTTGCCCCTTTCATCGGTAATGAAATAAACTTCCCTGGAAAGGACAGAGGTATGTTCTGCCGAAATCTGGGTAAAAACGGGAGGAACTGGAGGAGGCATGGAAAGGTGCAGCCTTGACTGACAATCTGCAGGACCTACTAGTCAAAAGACTTCAATGCCTGTTTCAGATGGATTTAAGGTGTCAATATAACCTATAATTTCAAAACATCTGCACGGTCTCATTACTACTTTGAGAACAAGGGAGCCCTAAAGCAGTGATTCAGAGAGGTCAGGTTATTTTTTTCATTCAATTCATTCAACAGAATAATAATTAAAAAAAATGTTCTTAAACTACCTCATTTGCTGCAATTTTACAAAACACTGTGGTAGGGCAGTAGGAGAGGAAGCCCAAATATCTTTTTTGTTAATTTTAATGTCAAAATAAAATCAAACATTAATATGTACTGCAGCCTTTTTCACATTAGTAATATTATACCATGTATGGTTTCATTGAAGTCCATTATTATTTTCAGAAGATGGCAACCATATTATGCAGCGTTAATTCTATACATATCTGCCTTGTATAATCTCTTTTACATGCTGCATTAAAAAAATTATAATTACTTACTGGATCTTTATGGACACTTTTTATGAATCTCATTTAATATTGTTTTTAAAGTTTTCACCTTTACAGCGCGTTACTTTTTGATTCATGTCTCAACTCCTCTTAATTCAAACTCATTTTCTGCAGCTGCTAGGAAGGAAGTCAGGGCCCCAGATATCCTGAGGCCTTCACGAAACTGGCAATGTCACATTATATAAATCTGATATTATTTTTTTTTAATATTAAATCTTGAATCCACTCCTTCACCTTTCCATCTTGTCCACTGCCCGAGCAAAGCGCCAACCTTATCTTTGCTAATAACAAGGCCTACGCCACAATCCTACATGCCTCGAACAGAACATAAGCTACATATCCCAAAAGAGCTAAAAGTGATAAGCTAGAGTCGCCACTCCAGTCACTTCTGACAATGCCTCAAATGTTTTGGACCAAAAAGCATTCAGTATCAGACACTGTCATGCCAGGTGGATGAAAGCTGCAACCTGCATATGGCATTTTACACATCTTGCATCTTCGTACAAATCTGCTGTATATAAAGACCTTTCGATGGAGGACATAGGAGGAGCCATACAGTAATTACAATCGGGGAAAGCAGCGGGCCCAAACGGCCAGCCGGTAGAACTCTACAAATGTACACCAGACATGTTAAATATGTTTATGCCCGCAAGAGAAGAGAATTACTTGCCGTAAGACCAAAGGTTGGCAACCATTGTGGTTATCCAAAAAGACAGGTAAGCCTCCAGATGCATGCAGTTCATATAGGCCTATTTCACTACTAAATTTAGTGGCTAAAGTGCTGGTGAAGGCCCTAGTGAACTGACTGAGTACGGTAATAACCTCGATAATATATCGTGATCAGTCAGGCTTTATGCCTCACAGAAGCATCCATCTCAATTTCAGATGCCTATATGAAGTACTACACATGACCGCTACTAAACCCATTCAAAAGGACGCACTGCTATCGGTGGATGCCCGTATGGCTTTTAACAGCATTGAGTGGAACTATTTGCGGCCCTGGCCAAGCTGGGGTTTAGTCTGCGGTTCTGTACTTGGATCAGGCTTCTATATAGCGAGCAGAGGGTGCGGGTCAACGGCGCCTTAGCACAGTTGTTCACCCTGCCCATTGTCCCCAATTGTATTTGCTCTTGCACTGGAGGCTCTTGCGGCCTGGATACGCCAGGACCCACTTGTTAAAGGTATTATAGGAGCTGGGGAATGGGAAGAGCATATTTCTCTATACACGGACTATGTACTACTAAACACTGCACAACCACACATTCCAGTTGATTGATTACCGCAAATCTTCCAAATCTTCTCTGACTATTCAGGGTACCAGATTAACTGGGATAAATTCTTCATCTTTCCCCTGGCTGGTGGCATCTCTTTCCTATCATCAAGGTGCGCAGCCTTGGGGATAAGGAACAGGCTCAAGTACTTAGGTATCCATATAATGCGAGATGCTGGTGAATTTCTGACATAAAACCTGTATCCCCATCTAGCGAGACTGCAGAATTATGTGACCCACTGCTTGAGACTCCCAATATCCCTGATGGGTAGGGCTGTACTCTTTAAGATGACTGCCTTCTCGCGCTCTCTGCATGTCCTGCAAAACACCCCATACAAAATACTATCAGATTTCTTTCACAAGATTGATAGTGTACTGCGCAAACTCCTTTGGGATGGAGGGAGCTCACAAATGGGAATTGTGTGAGCTTCAGAGGGGAGTAACTGAAGGGGGCATAGCAGTGCTGGATGTGAGGAAATACTGCTGGGCAGCCCAATTAGTTAATATTAATGATTTGGGGTTCCCAGATAGAGATGAGCTGGCATATAGAGTGGGCCAACGGGTAACAAGTAGCCATAACTACCCCCCTCTGCTGTATTGCAAAGGGAAAAAAAGGGACCTTCAGATTCATACACAAACAGTGGTAGGAGTATGGAGGGAAGCTAATAGATTTTTGGGCTAGGGAGACATATTACCAGAGAGAACCCCATTATGGGAGATGGGGAACCTGAAGGGATTCAAAAAATGGGGATTATTGGGGATAGATTTCTTGAGGGATATCTGGAGGGACCGAGCCCTGATTACATTTGAGGAATTTCAAGGGGAATACGAAATGGCAGAGACAGAAAGGTTCCACTATTTACAGATGGGTCACACGCTGAAGAGGCACATACCGGAGGGGGATCAGTTGCCGGAATACTCAACCCTAGAAGACCAACTGCTGGTGGATCCAATGACTGTTAAAGCCACCTCATTAAAGTATGAGAAAATCATGAATAACTCCCTCACCTCCTGCAGACTTTGAGGGAGGCCTGGGAGGTATACTTGTGACTAATATAAGATGATGACTGATGGACGCACTACAGAGTCCTAGAGACATAGCAATCCGGGCCAGATTCTGATTGTTACAACTGAGGTTACTACATAGATCCTATACACCTTTATCGCTACTGCACCGCACAGGGAGATGCACCACTGACCTAAATGCTATGACAAAGTAGGCTCTTTCTTTCGCACACTATGGCTGAGCCATAGAATCCAACAATGCTGGAAGGAGATGGTACAGGTCATGTCCAGAGTCACGGGCCTTGTTATACCGCTGGAGGACAGGTGGCATATATTCTGCATAACTGGGGAAGAAGTGCGGCCTATGTATCAAAAGATATGGTTAATACTGGCAGCAGGAATGGCCAAGAGAAACATAACCAGGGCTTGGGGAGCAGATCGTCCTCTGGGCGTGGAAGACTGGGAGGCAGACCTGGACTGCTGCCAAAGAGCTGAAAAGGTAATAATTTACCAGAGTTGAGGGTGCCCAAATAAGTAAGGGAAGGTGTGGGGTCATTGGACCACTTACAGAGGATAGTGAAGGGAAGATGAGCCAAGATTGAGGTCAGGGGCCTGATTGAGGCCGAAGAAAAAAGTTTGATCTGTACTGGACAGCAAATGCCAATATATCACATGCCTTTTGAATGTATAGACTTTAAAGCTGCTGTGAACTGACTGCCCTAATCTCCTGTTATGCCAGTCAGGATAGTGATTGTTTAACTCTGTTGGTGTATGCTGAGCAATTGTTAATAAAAAGATTTTCAAAAATATCTGCGCTATATAATGTTTCTGGAGTGTTAAGAATGTATAGTGAGGCAGCCTTTTTCTAATACTCATTGATTCCTCCCTAGTTTGATAACAGCAATATTCTCACTGAGCACTTGTTACCTGGAAGGAAGATAAGCATCCCACTTCTGGTGTGTCATCGATATGTCTCACTTTACCTCTCCCTGAGTTGTAAGATGAGGTGTGCATATAAGTTGTTAACATTTCTGATGAGAATAGGCTTACCAATGGATGTACTGGGTTGTTCCGGAAAAGAAGGAAGAACCTCCTGCGTAGTATTTTTAGTCTACAATGCAAGAATGTATCCAAACGTGTAGTTCCACCTATATTTTCAAATGATGATCTGTACAAGAACTATAGAATAATCCCCTCCAACACTGATGGAGCATATTGCAGAGCTGTGCCTGCATCTTCGGTTCTGCTATCAAAGAAAGCAATGGACTGAACCTGAGGAAATGTTGACACACATACTGTAGTCAATCAGGAAATATAATAGTTTTAAGGCCTTTGTATGGATGAACATATTACTGTTATCAAGGGGCAAGAGAATGCCAAATTATCTTCCACCACAAGATGCAGCTAGAGTTGTCTTGGGGGGGGGGGGGGAAACCACCATGTGCACGTACAGTCTAAGCGTTTCCCTTAGTATTCATGGCGTCTTATTCAGCATAACAGAGAGATCATGAATCGGAGTTCCCTGATGAAACTCAGATTCAGGGGTATTTGTATGTTTACAAAAAGATACAGAAGCTTTGGCAGTATCGTCGTCGTTATCAGCGCTAGGGGGCAAAGTCAAAGTGGCAGCAACACCAAACGTTTTATCTTTACATTGATGTCTTCACTGGCTGTGCCACAATTTTCTAGAATAATAATCTCTATTTTTCGATGTAACCTCACTCCTAAATACCTTACAGGGTCTTCAGATCACTCTAGGAGATATACAGTTATGAATCTGACCCTGGTATCTGTTCATGAAATAACAATGTGTGTGCCACACTGAATTAAAAGCCGTGAAACTTCCCTACATCATACACGTTACTTGACAATGGGAATGAAATTGTCTATCAGGTTCGTAATTACTATCAGCAATTCGTCAGCATAGAATGAAATAAGTAGTCTGCTCTTTCGGAGTGTAACACCCCTAAGAATGTGGCATTAACGCAATACACTTACTAGCGGTTCAATTGCTACAGCAAACAACAAGAGCAAATCAGGAGAACCCTGTTGTATCCCCACTTAAGAGAGAATGGCACAGAGAGTGCACTATTGAACCTAATGGTTGCTTATGTAACAGGGTAACCCAAACTATAAAATCATACCCCACCCTCACTCGTTCAAGCAGGAGGAACAAATATTCCCATTCTCTGGAATCTAAAGCTTCTGCTTTATTTATAAATACGGCTGCCTCAATTCCGCCTTAATCAATGGAATAGAGAGGGAAAGGTATGTAAAATGTTAGATGTGAGAGACCGCGGCATGAATTTGAATTGTTATGATGGTATAAGGCCCATCATCAGATTCGGCAGTTGAAGGCTTTGTACTTTTTAAACCGCATTTATTAAAGGCAGCAGACGACAGAGTAACATGTGTAAGGGGGCTTATCGTGCGATGATGTGTTCCCGTTTTAAACTATACTAGTTACCACATTTTGAAGTAAAGATGTTTTTAATTGTAAGTACATGTATTTCTATGTATTCTTGTAATTTTGACTGTGAATGTAACATGGGGCGAGCATCATGGATCAGATGACGCAAAATAAATGTACTTTGATTTTTTCACCTTACACTTGACACCCTGATTAATGTATTAAGGGATGTGTAGTCCACGTTTTTTTCTAAAATAACCAGTTGGAGCAATGTGCTTGATAACGAGTTTTAGGCGTTGCAGAAAAAATATGCCAAAATCACAAAGATATTTTCAGTCATGAACGTAAGTTTATGGATGAAAGTGTCTCCATTTATGCCTTCTAGCTATTCAGGTAAGAATTTCTGGCAGATGTAAGTGGGTTTACGGTTAAGGATTTCTCTGCTGCAAGTGCAGAAAAATACGTAGCGGCAAATCCCATTCAAGACGAGGCAAGTGTGTGTTACATGACATTCCCACTGATAGTATGTCTGAAAACCTGCCCCTTTCCAGTTGCACTAATGGGATGTTTGTGAATTCCCAAAAGCAGTAAGTCTGCAACAGTACGTAAAGAGATGCCATTTTTTCTTAACTTGGCATTATACAGGGAGTGCAGAATTATTAGGCAAATGAGTATTTTGACCACATCATCCTCTTTATGCATGTTGTCTTACTCCAAGCTGTATAGGCTCGAAAGCCTACTACCAATTAAGCATATTAGGTGATGTGCATCTCTGTAATGAGAAGGGGTGTGGTCTAATGACATCAACACTCTATATCAGGTGTGCATAATTATTAGGCAACTTCCTTTCCTTTGGCAAAATGGGTCAAAAGAAGGACTTGACCGGCTCAGAAAAGTCAAAAATAGTGAGATATCTTGCAGAGGGATGCAGCACTCTTAAAATTGCAAAGCTTCTGAAGCGTGTTCATCGAACAATCAAGCGTTTCATTCAAAATAGTCAACAGGGTCGCAAGAAGCGTGTGGAAAAACCAAGGCGCAAAATAACTGCCCATGAACTGAGAAAAGTCAAGCGTGCAGCTGCCACGATGCCACTTGCCACCAGTTTGGCCATATTTCAGAGCTGCAACATCACTGGAGTGCCCAAAAGCACAAGGTGTGCAATACTCAGAGACATGGCCAAGGTAAGAAAGGCTGAAAGACGACCACCACTGAACAAGACACACTAGCTGAAACGTCAAGACTGGGCCAAGAAATATCTCAAGACTGATTTTTCTAAAGTTTTATGGACTGATGAAATGAGAGTGAGTCTTGATGGGCCAGATGGATGGGCCCGTGGCTGGATTGGTAAAGGGCAGAGAGCTCCAGTCCGACTCAGACGCCAGCAAGGTGGAGGTGGAGTACTGGTTTGGGCTGGTATCAAAGATGAGCTTGTGGGGCCTTTTCGGGTTGAGGATGGAGTCAAGCTCAACTCCCAGTCCTACTGCCAGTTCCTGGAAGACACCTTCTTCAAGCAGTGGTACAGGAAGAAGTCTGCATCCTTCAAGAAAAACATGATTTTCATGCAGGACAATGCTCCATCACACGCGTCCAAGTACTCCACAGCGTGGCTGGCAAGAAAGGGTATAAAAGAAGGAAATCTAATGACATGGCCTCCTTGTTCACCTGATCTGAACCCCATTGAGAACCTGTGGTCCATCATCAAATGTGAGATTTACAAGGAGGGAAAACAGTACACCTCTCTGAACAGTGTCTGGGAGGCTGTGGTTGCTGCTGCACGCAATGTTGATGGTGAACAGATCAAAACACTGACAGAATCCATGGATGGCAGGCTTTTGAGTGTCCTTGCAAAGAAAGGTGGCTATATTGGTCACTGATTTGTTTTTGTTTTGTTTTTGAATGTCAGAAATGTATATTTGTGAATGTTGAGATGTTATATTGGTTTCACTGGTAATAATAAATAATTGAAATGGGTATATATTTTTTTTTGTTGAGTTGCCTAATAATTATGCACAGTAATAGTCACCTGCACACACAGATATCCCCCTAACATAGCTAAAACTAAAAACTACTTCCAAAAATATTCAGCTTTGATATTAATGAGTTTTTTGGGTTCATTGAGAACATGGTTGTTGTTCAATAATAAAATTAATCCTCAAAAATACAACTTGCCTAATAATTCTGCACTCCCTGTACTGCCAGCCAAGACGAGAGGTGGAAACCTCCGCTTTCAGCAACTGCAATATTCAACAACTATGGACTCTAATTGCGCTTAAAGTGAACGCAACTAAGCTGTTTGAATGAACACTCCTTTCTCAATAGGTACTAATGATATAGATGTTGTTTCGCTTTCAGTGACCCAACAGCTGTCATTAGTTTCAAGTTGCCTTAAAAACTATCTAGTTCTGAATTAAGAGAAATTCATCAAATGCCACAGACGCCAGACCATCTCACTGCCTGTAAATCTCCTTCTCTAGTGATATGGAGCAAGGAAAACATGCATTTTAAAAGTAGGCCAGGCAGGCCTTTATTTACCATTGCTGTCCATAAAGAAACAGAGTTGGTTGAACACGTCATTCTGGTAAGAAGCTCACATGAAAACATGTTAAGCTTCAGCAGAGCACGTGATCTCTAATCTTCTCAGGGATTCCACATAAAGCTGACAATCTTTACATGAACGTGTGAAGCAATTTCTAAAACCGAGGGGGGATTTAAAGATGAAAATGCGTTGAATCCTAGCAATGTTTGCAACAACATCCAATCGCACCAGTTGCAAGTAATTCTGCACTCCTACCTTCAACTGTGTCCTGTGGGTTCAAGTTTTGATTCTGGGTGGCTACCATACCCTCTGTGAAGGCAGCCAGTTCACTGCCAGAGACGGCACCTTACCCCACAAGACAGAAAAAAGGCAAACAGCAAACATTTTCTTTGCAAACTTGATGACATGTCAGTGCTTGGCACACATTAAGAGAGCCCTGCAAATTATATAGATACACAGAACGAAAAGGCATCGTGGTCCTGCTGGACGATAGTTAAAAAATCTGCCCTTTGGTCTATTTGCGAAGTTGGACTCATAATTTTAGGGCACCAATCTGCTCCACTTGAAAAGATAAACACGGGCATTTATTGGAAGGACGCACAAGCATACGAATATTCCGATATCTGGCTCTGCCTCGCTGCGCTCGTCGCATGCAGTATTTACAGAACGGTGATGTAATATAAGACTGCTGTGTATGATTCGTGTAATAACAGTGTAACAATACTCAAGCCTTCCGTCACGAGAACCGTGCACCTATTGATAAATGCACAACAGACAGAGAGTGCTTTATAATTGCTAAGGCAGTTGAGTCGCGATCACGAACAACAGATTTGCATTTAACGTGACGGAGAAATGCTCCTTCGCTAGCAGCAGACAATGGAGAGCAAACGGAAACATGAATTGGAATGTAGCTGCATTTATACAATTAAGCTTCTCCCCGGCAGGCCCTTCCATGTCACCGCCATGGAAACATATTTTGGACGTCCTCGTGTCCTAACAAAAGACACCTGGGAATATTTGACGGCGACAAGAAGACAGCTGTCCTACCTGAAGCTTCATCTTCCAGCACATATGCATCGGCGTGCCCTTAATGGAGCTCCCCCTCGTCGCATGGCTCCTGTAATCCAGGCTGGAGATGGGAGCTGTGCGCGCACAGCTGCCGCCTGTCCTACATTCGCGTGCAGGCAGAGAGGAAGCGCTGCAGCTTGCCCGGGCTTGCTTAAGCCGCGATCAGTGAGGCGCCCCAGCTCCTCTTCCAGCTGATTCCAGGGAAAGAAGATGAGCGATGATTAATGGATGAGGGCTCCCTCAATGTGCTTCACTTTGTCCTCTCAGCCCTCCCACCCACGCCCCATGGAGACAGACCCGGGAGACAGCGGTGATCAGCTGATAAGAGCACGGTGGCTTAGATACAGACGGGCTTCTGTTATTTATTGCATGCAGGCTCTTCCTTCAATAGGATAGTACATAATTGCCCACACTGTCGAAGAAAATACAGGCTGCTTTCATTAATATATTTTGCGTCTTGAGTCATTAATATATCCCTAGTTTGAAAACAAACAAACAAGCATTGGCAAAGTCAATAGGTGCCGCATATTTTAGAGTTATAGGCGTTGTCAATGCGAATGTCTTGTAACTGAGGATTTTTCACTGGCTCCCGAGTGTTACAAACATGTCTCAGACTACCCCTTGAGGGTTACTTCTGCACAAAGTAAATGCAAATAGCAATAAAATGTCCTAGTGGGAAAGAAACAGAATCTGCACATTGTTTGGCAAGAACATAAATCCTACTAAAAGTGTGATACATTTTTAAAGTTTTTAGTAAGATGATGTTTCTTACACGATTTACTTGCCAAACAATTTGATGGGCTTGTCTCGTGCACGGACTCTTGTGAGGCTCTTCCTCATAATTTGCTGGCTAGCCTATCTCCAGGTACTGGACAACTACCATGCTCATTTCCTTCTGCACGGCACAAACCCCAGGCTCATGCAGCTGCTTTTGTGCGTGAGTTCTACGCTTTCAAGTGTGGGTGGAACATGTGTCCATAGATGAAGGGTATATAGCACAGCAGCCACCTTAGAATATGGGAGGCCATACTGGGACTGTATGTTGAAACGTGCCGAGGGGGCACGTTTTTGAAGACATTAAAAAGATACGAGAAGGGATTCTCGTCAAGAAAAAAACGCCTTGACTTTAAAATAAAAGTCTGGGGTTTGTTTTTAATAATTAACATGTGGCAACATTCATTATTTTATAATAAGAGTTAATTATAAATGCACGTAAATAATTAATTGCTAGTAGTATTTTTGATAAATGGGAAAACAATCTGCAATATACTTTTTAGTTATTTCTTGTTGTCTGAGTCAACCAAGATGGCCGCCGCATTCTCCTGACTGAAGGCCGCTGAGTCACTGGTCTCTTCCTTATGTCTCTACACCTACATTATTCGCGTGTGCCCCTACTACTGTGACGCCACGGATGATAAAAATTAATATCAAATCATAAATATTCTTTTTATCACCAGCGGGAGTTATATTGGTGTGTACCGGGGCCTGCAGCCTTGAGCTCGTGCCGATAGTCACACAAGCAATCAAGGGCAGCTCGGATATTTGAAAGTGGCAGGGAGAAACAGGCACCCTTGAAAAACAGTGTCTGACATATGACCTCGGTTTTTGAACGTACAGCAACCGTGACGAGGTAAGAACAAGATTTACAGGCCGAGTGAGTGAAAACACAAGCACTAGTGGGAAGTGCTCTTAAACCAAGACAAAAGTAGTTCCTAAAACAGTTCCTAAAATGGGAACAGTGGATGTGTAATAGTAATTAGTCCATCATCTTGGGGAGGGCTAAACAGAGGAAGGTGCTTGACACATGCATACCATAGACAAATGGGAAGAAAGAATAAGAAAGCAAGGATGGAGCCAGCAAATGGGAAGCCTATGGGCGGGCTGAAGCCCACATATTGAATACAACAGTCTCTTCGAGATGTATTATGCGCTGTCCAGCCGAGATTCAAAAAAGGGTGCATGCAAACGTATTATTTAGTGCATCTACAGTGGGGCTCAAGAGGAGACTGCTTGTGAGTTTATTTAATAAGCATGTCATACTTTAATTCTTATTTAAGTTTTTTAGAGTGCGAAGCAGGCCACGGAGGGCATTACAGCTGTATATGCCGGGAAGGACATGCGAGGCGAGGGAGTTGGACACACCAGAACAACAGTTCACATAAATAAGTGTTTAATTTATGCCAGTGGTTGCAAGTAGTGTTACCAGCACTCATTTGTGGGCAGGGGCATATTTTATCTTCATACAACTTTGAGGCGGTACAAGAAAGAATGGCAAAAAAGGGAGAGTGAAGGGAAGAATAGAAAGACATGGATAGAGAAGAAAGCAGGGATAAATAAAAAAAGAAGCAGCACAATTGAGGTCAACACATAGGTAGTGTAGGATTGTGAGAAAAAGAATCAAGAATAAGCAATCTTGGCATTCAACAACGGGTACCTTAAAAACTTTGTTCCATTTTAATAAATAAATCAAATACTAACAATATATTTCTTTTCACATCTTACCAGAAATGTGGAATATGAATGTGAAAATAAAGTGCAGCAACAGGCATTGGCAAAAAGCCTATGCAGCTGTACTAGTAAAAGAACACTGCAGGCCCAAACCTAATCCTGACCGGAATAGGGTGAAGAGTTCACTTGAGGACACACTGAAATAAGTAACAGGAAAGGGTTGCAATTAAAAGCAAAATAGTGTTTAGCAAGCATGCATATTTACAACTCTTAGCACACAGGCTCACTGGCATGAACTTCATGTTTCCAAATATACTGTAACCTGATAAGACAATGAGTGTGGGAAATCTAATCAGTTCAGACTACACAGAGGTCTTAGGGTTATATTGTTAGCGCAGACATAGTATAAGAGTTGTATTTACCTCAAATATGTATGTATTCTAGAATGAAGACCAGATAATTTGCAGAGCATTGTTAAAGCCACAAATGAAGAATGTGTAGAAGATTTCTTTAAAGTTTAGGGGTAACTGGGTCACAGGTGTTCAAATATTTTTCTGTTTCAATCTATGACTGGCCAGTCAATTATTATTTACTAATTGAGACCAGCTGCCTGCCTGTGTGAGGAGGGTCGATCTTCCTGTCACAACAGTAAAGTGCTGACTTTACATTGGCAAAAAGGAGTTTGTCTTTCCTTTCATTTTTAAAGTGTTGAATTACCTTACAACAGTTGGTGAGCAATGCTCCCTCTAATTTTTGGTTCCCGTGTGTGGCAACAGAATGTTTGCGTGCACACCTTTCTAACTTGTGTATGCAGATGAGTGATCAGATGACCAACTGTAGGAGGCTGGACTGGCTTGTAGTGAGTACCTAGGGGTACTTGCACCTTGCACCAGGCCCAGTTATCCCTTATTAGTGTATAGGGTGTCTAGCAGCTTAGGCTGATAGATAATGGTAGCTTAGCAGAGCAGCTTAGGCTGAACTAGGAGACGTGTGAAGCTACTACAGTACCACTTAGTGTCATATGCACAATATCATAAGAAAACACAATACACAGTTATACTAAAAATAAAGGTACTTTATTTTTATGACAATATGCCAAAGTATCTCAGAGTGTACCCTCAGTGAGAGGATAGGAAATATACACAAGATATATATACACAATACCAGAAATATGCAGTATAGTCTTAGAAAACAGTGCAAACAATGTATAGTTACAATAGGATGCAATGGGGACACATAGGGATAGGGGCAACACAAACCATATACTCCAAAAGTGGAATGTGAACCACGAATGGACCCCAAACCTATGTGACCTTGTAGAGGGTCGCTGGGACTATTAGAAAATAGTGAGGGTTAGAAAAATAGCCCACCCCAAGACCCTGCAAAGTGAGTGCAAAGTGCACTAAAGTTCCCCAAAGGACAAAGAAGTCGTGATAGGGGAATAAGGCAGGAAAGACACAAACCAACAATGCAACAACGCTGGATTTCCAATCTGGGGTACCTGTGGAACAAGGGGACCAAGTCCAAAAGTCACAAGCAAGTCGGAGATGGGCAGATGCCCAGGAAATGCCAGCTGCGGGTGCAAAGAAGCTTCGACTGGACTGAAGAAGCTGCGGTTTCTGCAGGAACGCAAAGGGCTAGAGACTTCCCCTTTGGAGGACGGATCCCTCTCGCCTTGTAGAGTCGTGCAGAAGTGTTTTCCCGCCGAAAGAACGCCAACAAGCCTTGCTAGCTGCAAATCGTGCGGTTAGCGTTTTTGGACGCTGCTGCGGCCCAGGAGGGACCAGGAGGTCACAAATTGGACCAGGAGGTAGAGGGGACGTCGAGCAAGACAAGGAGCCCTCTTAGCAGCAGGTAGCACCCGGAGAAGTGCCAGAAACAGGCACTACGAGGATGCGTGAAACGGTGCTCACCCGAAGTTACACAAAGGAGTCCCACGTCGCCGGAGACCAACTTAGAAAGTCGTGCAATGCAGGTTAGAGTGCCGTGGACCCAGGCTTGGCTGTGCACGGAGGATTTCCGCCGGAAGTGCACAGGGGCCGGAGTAGCTGCAAAAGTCGCGGTTCCCAGCAATGCAGTCTAGCGAGGTGAGGCAAGGACTTACCTCCACCAAACTTGGACTGAAGAGTCACTGGACTGTGGGGGTCACTTGGACACAGTTGCTGGATTCGAGGGACCTCGCTCGTCGTGCTGAGAGGAGACCCAAGGGACCGGTAATGCAGCTTTTTGGTGCCTGCGGTTGCAGGGGGACGATTCAGTCGACCCACGGGAGATTTCTTCGGAGCTTCTAGTGCAGAGAGGAGGCAGACTACCCCCACAGCATGCACCACCAGGAAAACAGTCGAGAAGGCGGCAGGATCAGCGTTACAGAGTTGCAGTAGTCGTCTTTGCTACTATGTTGCAGGTTTGCAGGCTTCCAGCGCGGTCAGCAGTCGATTCCTTGGCAGAAGGTGAAGCGAGAGATGCAGAGGAACTCGGATGAGCTCTTGCATTCGTTATCTAAGGAATCCCAAGAGACAGAGACCCTAAATAGCCAGAAAAGAGGGTTTGGCTACTTAGGAGAGAGGATAGGCTAGCAACACCTGAAGGAGCCTATCACAAGGAGTCTCTGACGTCACTGGCCACTCAGAGCAGTCCAGTGTGCCAGCAGCACCTCTGTTTCCAAGATGGCAGAGGTCTGGAGCACACTGGAGGAGCTCTGGGCACCTCCCAGGGGAGGTACAGGTCAGGGGAGTGGTCACTCCCCTTTCCTTTGTACAGTTTCACGCCAGAGCAGGGCTAAGGGGTCCCCTGAACCGGTGTAGACTGGCTTATGCAGAATTGGGCACATCTGTGCCCAAGAAAGCATTTCCAGAGGCTGGGGGAGGCTACTCCTCCCCAGCCTTCACACCATTTTCCAAAGGGAGAGGGTGTAACACCCTCTCTCAGAGTAAGTCCCTTGTTCTGCCATCCTGGGCCAGGCCTGGCTGGACCCCAGGAGGGCAGATGCCGGTCTGAGGGGTTGGCAGCAGCAGCAGCTGCAGTGAAACCCCGGGAAAGGCAGTATGGCAGTACCAGGGTCTGTGCTACAGACCACTGGGATCATGGGATTGTGCCAACTATGCCAGGATGGTATAGAGGGGGCAATTCCATGATCATAGACATATTACATGGCCATATTCGGAGTTACCATTGTGAAGCTACATATAGGTAGTGACCTATATGTAGTGCACGCGTGTAATGGTGTCCCCGCACTCACAAAGTCCGGGGAATTGGCCCTGAACAATGTGGGGGCACCTTGGCTAGTGCCAGGGTGCCCACACACTAAGTAACTTAGCACCCAACCTTTACTAGGTAAAGGATAGACATATAGGTGACTTATAAGTTACTTAAGTGCAGTGTAAAATGGCTGTGAAATAACGTGGACGTTATTTCACTCAGGCTGCAGTGGCAGGCCTGTGTAAGAATTGTCAGAGCTCCCTATGGGTGGCAAAAGAAATGCTGCAGCCCATAGGGATCTCCTGGAACCCCAATACCCTGGGTACCTCAGTACCATATACTAGGGAATTATAAGGGTGTTCCAGTAAGCCAATGTAAATTGGTAAAATTGGTCACTAGCCTGTCAGTGACAATTTGAAAGAAATGAGAGAGCATAACCACTGAGGTTCTGATTAGCAGAGCCTCAGTGAGACAGTTAGTCACTACACAGGTAACACATTCAGGCACACTTATGAGCACTGGGGCCCTGGTGAACAGGGTCCCAGTGACACATACAACTAAAACAACATATATACAGTGAAAAATGGGGGTAACATGCCAGGCAAGATGGTACTTTCCTACACCAACTAAGAAAATTGCCTAGCTACCACTTGAAGGTTGACAACAAGCACTGGCAACATCAATAGGTCTGGCTCATAAATGAAAGTGCCTCTTTATTCTGTGCCTAAACCCATCAATGACTAAGGGCCTCATTATGAGTTCAGTGGCTGGGATAACTCGTCTGCTGAACTTCCGACAGGAAGTTTGGCGCCATGCTGGCTACCTCCCCACCGGCCCATTACGACTTTCCTGCTGGGCTGACGGGTCAACCCAGCAGGAAAGTGGTGGCAGCATTGTCGCCATCTAGTAATGCAGTTGCCGCCGCAGGGTGCACGATCACCCTTGCAATGCTCACTGTCTGCACAGGGTGTTGGGCAGGGGACCCCCGCACTGTCCATACCAAGTGCATGGTCAGTGTAGGGGCCCCTCTGTGGCCCCCTGCACCTGTTGTCCACCAGCCTTTTCATGGAGGTGATACCGCCACAAAAAGGCTGGCGGAGAACCAGGTCGAAATCAGTATGCGGCGCTGCATGCATCGCTGCCCTCGCTGATTCCAACCTCAGCTACCGTCAGCCTGTCAAGATCACCGATCCCGGATGAAACGGCGGTACCCCGGTGGTCTGACTGCCAGGGTCGTAATGTGGCAGTCGGACTGCCACAGAGGCAGTGGTCCTGACCACCACCGCGAGGCTGATGGTCTCAAGACATCATATATGTATTCTATTACTCATCCCTGATCTCATGCATCCATTCATCACTGATACTCATACATTCATCCATTTACCCAACTGCAATGAAATTCATGAACAAACTCAGCAGCAAGATAAATAAAAAAGATAAAAGTACAAAAATGAAAACATGCTATCGCCTAAAAATGTCAGACGCATGCTTACAATAACAAACAAAGCAGAGAGTGGCTGTGTTGCAATGGTACTGTACATACTGTATCGTTTTATAGTTCCATCTGACTGCGAAATTTAGAAACCAATGTGTTGCCCATTTTGCAAAGGTAAAAACAATTAAACCTTATTGACAATATCCTTCCATGATGGTCAGGTGGTTTAGATGCAGTGGCTGTACATGTTGCAGTACACTGCAGATGAAGTCAGCGACAAGAAAGCAGTCAATTAGAACTGTCTTTGGAGCTGTAGTATGCTTTAATGATGAAAATAAAAAGAGGAGATTGAAACAAATGAAAAGGGGCCTGTAACTGGATAGCAGAAAAGCAAAGCACTGGCCCACTAGCCTCGTCACTGAAGCATACTCGTTTTTATGTGGCTGTGCACATGTGATCAGACTAATGTCACTCGCGTGCAAGAGTCAACGACTGAAGTGGTATATCAGTGGTATATATGATTTTTATCATTAGATCTTGGCAGACAACTAAATTTGCCAGTCCTTCCGATAAGATTCTAGGACGGTTGATTACAGTATAAATGTTGTACCCCTAAGGTTTGTCAAAGGGGTAATCAACACAAAACCCTTGCCTAAAAACTAATCTGTGAGATTGCCTATAGCAAAACACATTTGCAGGCTTGAACAGGGTGCAATAACAATCCACCCTTCAGGGCCTATTGGCTCTGACACATTTGTTTGTATTTCATAATAAGTAGGTCAGGTCTAGTGCCTGTATCAGAAATTTACATAAGAGATGGAACAGACCTATGGCATATCAAATACCTTTTCCCATTGAATCAATCAGGTCTATAGCTTTTGCCAGTGGCTCATCACTGTAATAAAGGCAGGCCAACTGTACTAAGCATAAACTTTTCTGCAAGGCACTCATCAATACAATTGCAAATATATGCAAAATTGCCATTGTCTAAATAAAAAATAAAAATAAAAATAAAAAAACCCTAAGGCGGGCTACCAAGGATCATCACAGTGCAAATCTTCTATCTCCACAATTTAGTTTGAGTCAGTCACCAACTCCAAACCCCTTGCTTATTATGGCAAACTATGAAATTCTATGCAAGTAAATGCCTGCCTACGGGCTTTAGCACAATATTATAACAATCCCCCATAATAGGCATATTGGTTTTAATAAATGCTTTTCATACTAATCAAGCCATACCTACTGCCTTTGTCATAACATTTTATAATAAACAGATCAGATATATGGCATCCGACGTAACTTTTCCCATTGCATGAATCAGGTCTATAGTCTTTTCCTTTGGCTTCACATCATATCCGGCAAAGTGCACAAAAGCTGATAACCAGCATGCATAAAGTTATAAAATTACAAATGTGATGAAAAATATCTGTTGATTCTCTCACAGTTGTCAACTTCAGTAAACAAATTTACAAAGAACGCTGCAAGGGATTCTGGTTCTTGTTTTTTTTCTAAGCATTTGCAGACTATAATCAGGGCCACTGGAATTAAGCAATTTTGCGGTCGCAACATTTCCCACATATTTGTGATCTTGCCGCATTTGCCATATAATCCATCATTTGCTACATAGGCTGCCGATTTTAAGAAACAAAGATTATTTCTAGTTCAAACAGATCATATGTTACTAAAAATGCAGCAACGCATGTTGTCATACAGCAGAAGACGTTTTACAAAGGTTGACTGCCCCCCCCTTTCTGTTGTTTATTGATGTATTTGGGTGCTAAACTGTTACTAATCAGGTGATCCGTTTGTCCAGACAGTGTTAAACAGTGCAAAAATGCCAAAATAAGGAAGTAATACTATCACAAAATGTGCAGCATTGTGCAGCACAATTTGCCTTTTCTTGCTGCATAATTCAGTCCACCTTGCCACATAACTTGGTGCACCCTGGCCAAATAATTCTAGTGGCCCTGACTATAAGGATATATAGGAATGTGGTACCTTGTTGTGTAACCTAGCCCTTACTTTGGATGGAAGACACTGAAAAGATAATTACCTAAGTAGCAGGACTGTGAAGATCAATTTTACAGATTCTTTTTTAAACTATGAAAAGCTGCAACAGTGAAAATCAGAGGAGTTTTGAATCACACTTTAACTTAGGAGCCACCAGGGGGTACCGTGCAGACCTGGGCCCTGGCACCACTGCACCCTTGGCACTATTTTGTTGCTTTTTAAAATAGGAGGAGTTTCAGCTGTGAAAATACACAGCCCTGTCTGCTGGTGAGTTTTAAATTTATCAGTGTCCAAAACTGATGGCCTTAATTTAGGTACAAAGTTACAGCCTCAGGGATGCCACTGATGGCTGACACGTGGCTGCCCTAGCTTCCAAAGTATGTTTATATCTGGGAACTGCCACAATTCCCCAAGGTATTCCGAGTTTGCACTCTGCAGGGAAGGCTCTGGGGCTGCTTTCTCGCTGCTACAGGACTGGCTTTCACTGCAGTTGTTAACACTTCCTCGATTAGCATTTTTAAAGACAAAAACGTGTCTTTAACAATGCATTCAGCAGCGCAGCTTCAACTAAGGCAGCTTTACAAAGGCTCCAAATTATCCCTTTCCAAATGCAGAGGAATCCTTTGTAGTGTGCAGTGTTTGGAAGTCTCTGCGCAGAGAGAAATCAAAGTGTGCGCGCCTGCTCAGGTGTGCACTTTAGAGGGAACTATGTTGGTGAGCCAAAATAAGGAGGTCCCATTTGTGTTTCCACCTGACTGCTGACACCGGAGAACCACCTAACCACACTGCATAGTATACTGTGCATCTTTAACGGGGTACGTAGACGCCGTGGTTTCTGAAGCTCTGCCTGTGCCCGGGGTGTGGGAAAGATTCCAAGGACTGCCGTCTTTTGAGGTGAGGGAAAATGCAGACTAACCTCCCATGTTTTTGTATATACTGTATGACCTTTTCCCCTTAGCAATGCGTTGGAGGCTGGCCCTATATGTAGTGTACAAAGCTAGGGATACTATGCGGGAAGTCCAGGCAACCACATGTTCGTTTACAGGGGTAAAAACTAGAACACCTAATGCTCTAATTTTTAAGGAAGCTTGGTCGAGCAGTTAGGCCAATCTTGGAGAAGTGCAAAGCATTTGTTGTACTCACAGTATCAATCATGCAACTCATTCAACGGAATAACTCAAGACCAATTTATAAAAATACTTCACGTTTATGTAATTTATAAGACCAAGATTATCAAAATTAGTTAAGTACTTTTTGAGATTAGAATTTTTGAAGTTTAATAAAAAATAGTCTTTCTGTGCGTAATTACGCACCGTAGCAATCAATGGAAAGTAATCTTTAAAAATACATATAAAATCGTACAGTTGGTTTTCCAAGTTCCTCTTTTGTAGGTTGGTCGAGGTCGTCGGTGGGCACACTGTGCCAGCTGGAGAAGTTCGGGAGGTTCCCGGTTCCGGCGGAAGCAGCGATGAAAGGTCTCTGGCCCCTGCGGGGGACCACTTGGAAAAGCACTGCACGGGTAAGTTTAAAGATAGTTCTTTGGGGTCCCCTTGGAGTGTCGAGGTCACATGGGGTAGGGGACCCTTAGGGCACACCAGGTTCTTCGTTGTAGGGCATAGGGCGGCCAGGTGCAGAGCGAATTGGTGAGCCACGAGCTGTGCACAAAGATGCCCTTTGGAGCTGGAGGTAAGTCGGTTCAAGGGTCATTTACAGGACAACAGGGGCACTCTGGCAGGAAGTCCAGGGTGTAGAGAAAACTACTAAGAGAGCTACTCAAATGCACTTGAAGATACCATAATCTTCAAGAAAACCACAATAGAGTTTGAAATAATAAGAGCTATATATAATAGACCAATTATAAACACATGATATCAGGCTGCTATACTCTAGCAATTAATCACAGATAGAGTAATCCTATTATATGATTTTATATAATTTTTTTATTTTGGTTATTATTATTCAGTGATAATACAATCATAGAAAAATATACATCATTTTATAAAAAAGACAAACAAAGTACCTAAGTCAGACAAACCACAAGCATACTGGACAAAATAGACGGAAAGGAAGATCTTATCTACAAGTGAAACATGACATCAATAAAGCTAATCCTAATAACAGAAGCTAAAACAATTTTTAATGATAAAGATATATAAATATAAATTCTTCTAATACATTAATGATAATCTAATACATAAAAAGAAAAACAATGCTGACGTGGTTCTATCGAAGTGGTACCGTAGGGACCAAAAGGCCTACGCGCGTTTCGGTGTTTTATGATATTATGGGTCACCTTCTTCAGGGCCGTTCCCAATGGTACTGTTCAATAGTGGTCTAGCCTTAGCAGCCAATTCTTCCGGTAAATTTGATTTTAGGTTTGTAGTGTATTTTTTGATAATGTAGTCAAAAAATCTGATAGAAGGAATTATATAATAGTTTATATGAATCATAGTGCTAGTATACTAAAAGTCACCTATCTATATTTTATATATATATCAATCAAAGGTGACGTGTTGTCATATCAGGATAGATGCCCAAGAAGTCTGAATATACTTTAAATAGTGTTGTTAGTAATAGAGTATGAAGTATAGAATGCTAAAAACTGGAGGCATTTAATTAGAGAACGTAGAATGGCAAGTGTTTAATAAATGACAATGGTGCATCCTAGATATAGCTAGGGAAACCAGTGGTTAGTAAATCATAGTTGGAGGGTGCCTTGCATTGTGTTACCAGCATTCTTTAATTCCCTTCAGTGAGTACATGCGTCTTGGTGTATGTTAAATGATAGAGGTAATAAATTCTAATGAAGAAAGTCCTTACTTGAGGAGTCTTTTCTAACTTTTTTATGTAGCAATAGTTGTTCCAGCTGTTTCTATCTCATTACGGAGCGGTTGCCAATTGTTAAACAAGGAGATGAGCTAAATAAATAACAAAAACCACATAATAGATAAGTAAGTATATAAATAATAAGATTAAATGTACATGGTGTAGTAGATATATGTTCCTACTATTGTTTGTAAGTAATGGAATTCACCTGAATATTAGCTGGTAGCAACGGTTGAAGTTAGGTCCTTATGTTTGATTTTTGTAGGTCCTCAAAGTCATAGCAATACAAGGGATGAATCTAGGATATGTGTATTTAGGTATGGTGAACGAGACTGTTACTAATAATACAGAATAAACAGAGGGCAAAAATACTTAAGCTCTGTGCTGTAGGCTGTAGATCATTTAATTATATAGTGAAATAAAATAGATACAATATAGCCGAGGAAAATGAAAATTAAGTACTTAAGAAAGATACCGGTCGCGACGCTCGATCGTCTCACATCTGCTGACTAAAGTCAGCTGCCGCAGCATGTAGGCATTCTTATACGGCTACAGAATGAGGTTCCTAGAAGCACTAGGCCGCAGATGTGTAAGGTAGTTAGGTGGTCTAGAGTAGGCGCCATATTGGGAGTATTCCGAGGACGCGGACGGACGCTTAGCAAGCTATTAATGAATATGTTATACCCTATTTTGTGTAAATACAATGAAGCTTGTAGTACAGTGCTCAGAAATTATTTTTGATTCAGATGATTCCGTAGAATACATACTGAAATCTGCTGATGTAGATATCGATGTTTAGCATAGTAGCTAGCAAAGTATATCTATCAACTGGCGAAAGATGGACTCTAATGAAAACGCCCTCTAATTTATGATACCAACTACTCACCCGTGTGCTGGTAAAGATAAACAAATAGGAGGAAAAATAAAGATAAAGATGCGAAAGGAAATAAAAATAAGACAAAAATAAGAATGAAAATAGAAGTAACAGCTGTGATGAAAATATACACAGCTATGAAAAAAACTAGGAAAAATCCTAAAGGTTTTTTTAATGAAAATACTATTTATGGAACAATATATAAATACTTATAAATGAAAACTTAACTTATATGATAGCGTTTTCCCAAGGGATATACTCATTCAATCCCTTTTCATGGCTGTCTAGTGTAAAAATCCAGAAGACTTCTCTCTTCTTCCGGATTTTGTGGTCCTCTATCTGTCCAGAGTTCTTAATCCTTTCTAGGACAGTCCAGGAGAGGTCTTCAATTCTATGTCCATGTTGTTTCCAGTGTGTAACCAGTGGGGCACTCTCTTTGTCATTTCGAATGTTGGAAGTCCAGGGTGTTCCTGAAGTACCTTGACTGGGGCTTCCTCCAGGTCCTTTTTCAGCCCGGGTGAGCTGGTTTTCTCGGTGTCCGTACTTTGTTTGACCGCTAGGCGGCACAGGGCCACCAAACTTGGCACTCTTGCAGGGTTGTCCTTGCGGTCGTCGATGTGTCGTTAGATCCCGCTGCGACTTCTGGTTCGGGGGTTAGCGGCTGGTCAGCGAAGTGACCCTAACTGGCTTGCTGGTTTCTTGCTGTTAGAGATTAGTACTTCCACTCTGGAGTGAGTTCTATGGTGATTTTCAAAGCCCTGAGGTCCTCTGGGGTTCTTTTGAGTTTTTCCAATTGTCCAGCAGCTCCTCAGCGGTGATTGTTGGGTCCTAGGTGCAGCAGGCAGGGTTTGGCGCCTTTTCTTTGTTGCAGCAGTTCCACAGTTCTTGCGTCTTGAATCTTCTTGATGCTAGTCTTATGTCCGTTGTGGGAGGGTAGCCTCTTTCTAGCCTTGTTACCCCCACTTTTGGCCTGTTTGTGAGTATATGTCAGGGTGTTTTTACTGTCTCACTGGGATCCTGCTAGCCAGGGCCCTAGTGCTCATAGTGGAAACCCTATGTTGTCAGTGTGTTTGATATGTGTCACTGGGATACTGCTAGCCAGGACCCCAGTGCTCATAAGTTTGTGGCCTATATGTGTTCCCTGTGTGGCGCCTAACTGTATCACTGAGGCTCTGCTAACCAGAACCTCAGTGTTTATGCTCTCTCTGCTTTTAAAATTGTCACTGCAGGCTAGTGACTAATTTTACCAATTCTGATTGGCACACTGGAACACCCTTATAATTCCATTGTATACGGTACCTAGGTATCCAGGGTATTGGGGTTCCAGGAGATCCCTATGGGCTGCAGCATTTCTTATGCCACCCATAGGGAGCTCATTCAATTCTTACACAGGACTGCCACTGCAGACTGAGTGAAATAACGTCCACGTTATTTCACAGCCATTTTACACTGCACTTAAGTAACTTATAAATCACCTATATGTCTAACCCTCACTTGGTGAAGGTTAGGTGGAAAGTTACTTAGTGTGTGGGCACCCTGGCACTAGCCAAGGTGTCCCCACATTGTTCAGGGCGAATTCCCTGGACTTTGTGAGTGCGGGGACACCATTACACGCATGCACTTCATATAGGTCAATACCTATATGTAGCGTCATCATAGTAACTCCTAACATGGCCATGTAACATGTCTAGGATCATGGAATTGTCACCCCAATACCATTCTGGTATTGGGGGAACAATTCCATGCATCCCGGGTCTCCAGCACAGAGCCCGGGTACTGCCAAACTAACTTTCCGGGGTCTCCACTGCAACTACTGCTGCTACCAACCCCTCAGACAGGTTTCTGCCCCCCTGGGGCCTGGGCAGCCTGGTCCCAGGAAGGCAGAACAAAGAATTTCCTCTGAGGGAGGGTGTTACACCCTCTCCCTTTGGAAATAGGTGTAAAGGGCTGGGGAGGAGTAGCCTCCCCCAGCCTCTGGAAATGATTTGATGGGCACAGATGGTGCCCTCTCTGCATAAGCCAGTCTACACTGGTTCAGGGATCCCCCCAGCCCTGCTCTGGCGTGAAACTGGACAAAGGAAAGGGGAGTGACCACTCCCCTGACCAGCACCTCCCAGGGGAGGTGTCCAGAGCTCCTCCAGTGTGTCCCAGACCTCTGCTATCTTGGATGCAGAGGTGGGAGGGCACAATGGACAGCTCTGAGTGGCCAGTGCAGCAGGTGACGTCAGAGACCCCTCCTGATAGGTGCTTACCTTTCTCAGTAGCCAATCCTCCTCTGTGGGCTATTTAGGGTCTCTCCTGTGGGCATCTCACCAGATAACGAATACAAGAGCTCACCAGAGTTCCTCTGCACTTCCCTCTTCGACTTCTGCCAAGGATCGACCGCTGACTGCTCCAGGACGCCAGCATAACCTCAACAAAGTAGCAAGAAGACTACCAGCAGCATTGTAGCACCTCATCCTGCTGGCTTTCTCGACTGTTTCCTGGTGGTGCATGCTCTGAGGGCTGTCTGCCTTCACCCTGCACTGGAAGCCAAGAAGAAATCTCCTGTGGGTCGACGGAATCTTCCCCCTGCCAACGCAGGCACCAAACTTCTGCATCACCGGTCCTCTGGGTCCCTTCTCATCCTGACGAGCGTGGTCCCTGGAACACAGGAGCTGGGTCCAAGTGTCTTCGACAGTCCAGTGGCCCTTCTGTCCAAATTAGGTGGAGCTAAGTCCTTGCCTCCCCACGCCAGACAGTAATCCTGTGTACTGCGTGAACTGCAGCTGCTCGGGCTTCTGTGCACTTTTGCAAGACTTCCTTCGTGCCTAGCCCAGGTCTCCAGCACTCAATCCTGCATTGCCCAACTCGCTGAGTTCGACTCTGACGTCGTGGGAGCCTCCTTTGTGCCTCTGAGTCGACCGCTGTCCTCAGATCTTCTAAGTGCCTGTTCAGGTGCTTCTGCGGGTGCTGCCTGCTTCTGCATGGGCTCTCTGAGTTGCTGAGCGCCCCCTCTGTCTCCTCCTCCAAGGGCGACCTCCTGGTCCTTCCTGGGCCCTAGCAGCACCCAAAATCCTCAACCGCGACTCTTGCAGCGAGCAAGGCTTGTTTGCGGTCTTTCTGCGTGGAAACAACTCTGCATCCTCCAGCACACCATGGGACATATTCTGACCAAAGGAGAAGTTCCTGGCACTTTCCGTTGTTGCAGAATCTTTGGATTCTTCCACCCAGAGGCAGCCCTTTTGCACCTTCATCCGGGGTTTAGTAGGCTCCTGCCCCACCTGGACACTTTCGTGACTCTTGGACTTGGTCCCCTTCCTTTACAGGTCCTCAGGTCCAGGAATCCGTCTTCAGTGTTTTGCAGTCAGTTGTTGTCCTTGCAGAATCCCCTATCTCGACTTTACTGTCTTTCTGGGGTAGTAGGGTAACTTTACTCCTACTTTTCAGGGTCTTGGGGTGGGGTATCTTGAACACCCTTAGTGTTTCCGTACACTCCCAGCGACCTTCTGCACACTACACTAGGCCTGGGGTCCTTTTGTGGTTCGCATTCCACTTTTGGAGTATATGGTTTGTGTTGCCCCAGGCCTATTTCTCCCTATTGCATTCTATTGTGATTCTACATTGTTTGCACTACTTTTCTAACTGTTACTTACCTGATTTTGGTTTGTGTGCATATCATTTGTGTATATTACTTACCTCCTAAGGGAGTGTATCCTCTGAGATACTTTTGGCATATTGTCACTAAAATAAAGTACCTTTATTTTTAGTAACTCTGAGTATTGTGTTTTCTTATGATATTGTGCTATATGATATAAGTGGTATAGTAGGAGCTTTGCATGTCTCCTAGTTCAGCTTAAGCTGCTCTGCTATAGATACCTCTATCAGCCTAAGCTGCTAAACACCCCTATTCTACTAATAAGGGATAACTGGACCTGGCACAAGGTGTAAGTACCACAAGGTACCCACTATAAGCCAGGCCAGCCTCCTACATCCGTTGAATCTGATTACCTGGTTTAGGGGTGCCCACTAAATACTGAATTTAGTGGGCATTTTAGGGGGAACCCGGTAGTGTTCAATGGGACACCTACCTTTGAGTAGCAGCACCCACCACAGTGACCACTTTCTGTAGGAAGGGTGACTTCCCTATCCCTGATTGGCTGTTTTCCTTTCATCCAAGATGGAGGAAAATTAAATGGAGTGCGTGCCAACCTTGCGGGCAACACCCTTGGGGTGGTACATGCTAGGTGGGGCCGCTCCTCATTCTCATTGTGTGGTTTTTCCACCGTTGCTCCTGCCAAAAGTGGGGGTTTGCAACAGGGGAGACCATCTGCTGCTAGCAGCAGGACTGGAGGTTGAGTTTCAAGGGCAGCGAGCCCTTTGAAGCTCACCAGCAGGGCAGTGCACATTCTTGAGGGAGGGGGTGTTAGCACCTCCACCCAGGAAGGGCATTGTTCTGAATCCCAGCAAGCAGGAGCTCTCAACCCAGGGGTTCAGACTTGTGTCTGGAGGTGGCAGGCTGGTTGGGACCGACCAACCACCAGCTTTTACACGGGGTACCTCTAAGGTGACTCCTGGGTACATTTTATAATAAATCCAGTACTGGTACCAGTTTGGATTGATCATTCAGAGTTGTTTGATACCAAACAACCTAGGGTTCAAAGTAGCCAACTTGTAGCTGTGAAACTCATACTGACTAGTGTCCAGCACATGCATTTGAAATGGCTGCTCTGTTTACTCACTATGTCCCAGGGTTGGCAAGGACACAGTGGGTACATATTGCTCATGCAGCCATGCCTTCACTTACAATATAGTGGACTCTGCCTTAGGACTGAAAGGCCTGTTAGAGGTGTGACTTACCTATATGGTATGCAGTGTATAGTGGACAGGGCACTCAGGCAGTGTGCCATGTTGAGTTTGCACTTTAGGATTGCACCAGGACACTCAGCCTGCTATGGCACTGCTAGGTGCCTCTGGATGCATGGCCCTAGAGGGTGACACAATCAGTGCTGCTGCCCTCAGGGGCCTACCCTTAGTACCCCATGCCCTGGGTAACTAAGTACCATTTACTAGGGACTTATAGTGGCAGGTAAAGGTGTTGTCAATTACCTTTGCAATTTTAGGTAAAGAACACTGGCACTGGGAACCTGTTTAGCAGGGTCCCAGTGCACTCCAATCCAAGTTGCACCCAGAAACCAGGCAAAAAGTGTGTGTGGGGTGGGGGGGGGGTACTGCAACAAAGAGCCAGTTTCCCCCACAACTACCCCCAGCCCACAGACCGGGAGTCTCAGTCAATATCTAGGAGAGGCTTCTTAGCCTGTCAGGCAAGGAAGAGAAGTTAAATAGGCTGGTTAGTTGCAGGGCCTACTCTGCCTCACATCCTATTGTCCACGTCATTCCTTCTGGGGATTTGACCCACCTTAACAGCTATAGGACCCAATCTGAAATGTCTTATACCTGTACCACCAGTGTCTGCACTTTTCCCTTCGGTCTTGTGGGTCAGAGATATCCACCCCTGCTATCCCTATTGTAGCCAGGGCAACCCCTAGCTTACCCAAAGAGGCTATTGGAGTAACCCCACCATGACCAACAGGGTCAGGGGGCCTATCTCACTACTTGTTATGGGATGAGACCACTATGCCAAGGCAGTGCAGCCATAAATGCTAACACCCAGCAGAGGTCACTGACAGCTGGCAGTGCCCAGAACCACACCTTTAGCTCCATACTCATAGGAGACATGGCTAACTTACAGGCTCTTTGGGTTCAGGGTGCCTGTCTGCTTTTAGAGAATGGGGGGGTCTCTTCATCCTGCAAAGAACACCCTCTAATTCCACTCTCTTTTCTGCCAGCTGAGGAGCTACCAACACAGGCTGAGCAGGTGCCTGACTAGTCAGGTTTTCTGGGGGGTCAAGCTGGGCTTCACCAGTTACAACAGTGGAGTTCTTCTCTAATGGACTAGAGACTCCTTGGCTCTCTGGCGCCTTAGTTAAAGGTTGCCCACTTTTCCTTTTCTTTTGCTTTCCCTTTTTCTTCTGGGGCCTATTTGCACTCACTGCAGGGGCAGCACCCCCAGAATCCCTCAGAAAGGTCCGGCACTGGGCCAGGTCCTCTTTTGAGCTCTGACCAACCTCTGGGTGGAAATTTCGAAGGAGACAGTCAGGGGGGGGGGGGGGGGGGCTGCACTGATTATCACCCTTCTCCAGCTAAGGGACTCATCTATCTCTATAGGCACTAGAGCTACTGGCCTATCAGTGACATCCCCTGGGATAGCCCTTACCCTGACAGTCTCTCCTGGGTTATACTGGTTTGAGAGCACCAGCCTGTCATGCACAATTGTGTGACTGGCACTGGTGTCTCTCAGGGCAGTGCCTGGAAATTCCGTTCACCAATAGGTGGTGGAAGTGTCTACTCCCCTCTGGAATCTCCAACTCACCTGTGGGACCCACTTTCCTGTTAGAGGCTATGAGGACCTCCTCATCTGAGGAGTCATCCCCAATGGCTACACTGGTTACCCCTGGAGGCCTTGGTGTGTCCTTGGTGTGGTGCCATGTCTTTTGACAGTTGTTGCACCATGTCTTAGTGGCACCCAGTTTTTATCCTGGTACCGACCTTTGTTTTGTGATGTGTCTTTGATCCCACCCTCCTGGACAGATTTTTGAGGGCCTAAGGATTCCTTTTCTTTATTTCTAGGGTGCTCCATTTTTTTCTCTTGGGGGGCTTCCTTGACTCTTTCTTTTGGCCACCCCCTCCAATTCTAGTTTTGGACACCCTAGTTCTCATCCAATGATCAGCCTTTGTCCTAAACTCTTGGGAGACTGGCTCCAAGTCTACTAGGTATAGGTGCAACATGTCATGGACACAATTACTCAAAATGTGTTCATTCATCATTAAAGTATACAGACCTTCATAACCATGTACCTTGTTGCCTTTTAACCAACCACCTAGCATTTTTATCAAGAAGTCCACAAATTCTACACAGGACTGACCCTGGGATTTGATTTTCCCTGAATTTTATGCGGCATTCCTCAGTGGTAAATCCAAAGCCCTCAATCAGGGTAACCTTCATTAGGTCATAGGATTTAGCACGTTTCATTCAGGATCAGGAGCGTATCCCTGCACTTTCATGAGAACAATTCCCATAAGAGAGTGTCCCAGTGCTTCTTTTGGAAATCGCATTTCAGGCTCTTTCAAAGGCATGAACCATTTCTGGATGTCATCTCATTCTTGGTAGGGTGGGACACCTCCTTTTGGGAGTCTTAGGTTGAAAGGTTTCTCTTCCTCTCTATTTATTCGTATGCTGCTTACAGAGACGGGTCCTAGGCCCAACTCTTTTCTTTCTTTCTGCATTTCCAAGAGATTCCACGACAAGGCCAGTCTCTTAATCACTCCACTCCAGTCCAAGTTGCATCGAGAAACCAGGTAAAAAGTGTGGGGTGGGGGGTATACTGCAACAACGTTACCATACAATGGTACACACAGATGTAGACTATCAGGTTCTAAAACACATAATGGTATCACATACATGATTGTGTAAATGTGTTGCACAATATCAGGAAAGGCGTTACATAACTGGTTCACTTGTTATTCCTGGGGACAAGCTGGAAGTGGTCAATGTGGGTAATCTGAATTTGGAGGGAGGCGAACATGTGTTTTTGTTGACACAGAGGGACAGCTGGAAAGCTTATGTTGTTAAACTTTACCTCCAGATAAGATCTAAAACAGTCAAATTACTGTCATGGACCTAATGTCTAGAAGTCATTCTATGCTCTGAAAGACGCATGGTTTAAAAAGGTTATCTTCTCTGAGCATGGAGAAAAGTGACCAGGGGTGACCAGTTGCATTTACAGATTAGTGTAGAATACCATAGATTAATCGTGTACTGCATATTCAGTTAACTTGAAATTCCCAATGACGTGTTTGGCGTGGTCAATTTGGGTAATTTGAAATTGGGGGTTGCCAATGTGTGTCTAATGTTTTGACAGAGGGACAACTGGAAGGCTGATGTGATTAAAATTTACCCCTAAATACAATCTAGACAAGTAAGTTTTAATAAAGGAGTAATATTTGACCAGACAGATAAAAAGGTTAAATGTTGACATACCGGGAAGATGAGTAAGTATGGAGACTCTCTTAGCACATATGCTGAAGGTTTTCACAATAATCAGAGAAAACTACAACAATATTGATTAGAATGATTAAAGAAACCCAAAAACATACGTATCCCTGGCCAAAGGAAGGGGCATTTGATGATAAAATAATTGAGCATAATGTTACTTACCTTAGAAGTAACTATGAAGGAACCAAATTACAAAAAAGGGAAACTATTCTAGCTTTTAGCAAGTATTTTGTGAAAAATCTAATGACTCCATTAAAAATGAATACCCCTAGTGTCCCATCTGTCTCCCCACCTGACTGCAATTCTATGAGTACTTCTCCCAAAGTACCAAGTATTTAACCACTGGTGAAGCTACAAGAAGACGCAATGGGATTTGAAAACCTTGAAATTGAGACCCCCTTCACAATCCCCACATGCTACCCCTAATGTTGCTCCACAAATGCCAAAGCCAAAATATGTGAGCACACCTAGGCAGCAAGCAAAGATACGTGAACCCCAGTTTTCTTCACATTTAGAAGCACAGTTCAGCCTACATTTAGATCCAACCTGTCCTGAGGAGGACAGATGCGAAGAACAAAGTCCAGGGGATAGTGACGAGAAATCATACTTTTCATCAGCAACATCGCATTTGTTGCAGAGAAGAGACACAACAGGAAGGGTAGTTAGGGAACAAATGTTTACCTCACAGCAAAGAAATGCAGATGATGTTAGATAGAACGGCTGTGTGGACAGAACTGCTAGTATTGCACGATGGCCAGCAGCCTAAGAAAAAGATAGAACTGAAGGTAGTCTATCGCCTTGGCAGAAGGAGAACATAATAGTTTCACCAGAAGGTGTTCAAGAGTGGTCAGCTTGAAGTGAGAGTAGTGGAGATGCAAGGGAAGTGAGGAAAGAAGGATATCACAATGACTTTTCAGGACGGATTTGTGGAGATTTTGGGAAAGTAACAAATAGGATGAAGCCTATACTTAATTGTGTGGATAGCAAGGGTGAGCTGCTTCAACCCCAAAAATGTAGGCACCCTACCTATTATGTTGGTATTCAAGAACAAACTCTTATTGATCTGGATCACACAAAGTGCAAGGGGATTATCTGATTGTGTTGATATTAGAGCGGGAGATATTTTCCAGAGTTAGGAAAGCTTGAGCGACAAAGCTTGAGAGATTGTCATTTCAGGGAACACATGGCCAACCAGACGCATGGATGGGATTTTGTGAGGCTATGAGAGGATTGACATTATAGGATAGACCAGTGCAGCAAATGAGTGTTCAATCAGCTTGCACAGCACTGATCTCACCCCTAGTGAGATAGTCGCAAAAGGAGAGAATAGATGGTACAGTTTTGTGCCATTTGTAGAGAATTTAATGGATTGAACTGAACGACTAGCATCACAGATGAGTCCATGGCCAAAAGAAAGATCTTTTGGTCCAGATGTTATGGCGAATGCAGAAGATTGCATTCTTTATGGGGAGGGAGATCCAGACTGGGATTAACCCTACATGCGGGAGTGTTTGCATGTATGGCAGAATTATGCTAGAAAGCATAATCCCCAGCATTCTACCACCCCCTTACATTAGATGCACCTGATACACAAAGGACCTGGGGCATCTCATTACATTTCATGGCCACAAATGGACAAGTAAAATCTTAAAAAATTGTTGCTGTAGATTACAGAGGGAGCAGGTTAAAATGATTAGAGCTTTTGAAAAACTGCAAGTACTACCTTAGCAGCAGGTAACATAAAAAGTCTGCTTAGTTCTCTTATAGGAGATGAAACAGACAATGTTTTTCAAAAGGTTGGAGTGAGAAATGTTATCCTCACTGAAACTAGATATGATGGGTCTCCATTTAATTTAGTAAGGACAGAGACATGGGATCAGCTGAGGAAGATGTATCCTGATAGGCCAGATATTGGATTTCTCATGACTCAGTCAATGCACCCAAATGAGGATCCTGCTCAGTTCCTTAATAGCATGAAAGAGAAATAGATCCAAGAAGTAGGCAGGATTGGGAGGAAACACTGTAGTATTTTATAAAGAGGTGAGAAAAGAGTTACCCTCTGATGTACAGGATAGCCTAGATAATATAGTGGGATTAAAAGTCAAGCCCTGGACAAAGATACAAGCACACATAATCCAAGTTGCATTTAGAAACCAGGCAAAAAGTGTGGGGTGAGGGGGGTACTGCAACAAAGTTACCATACAGATGTAGACTATCAGGTGAGAAGAGACTTAGGGGGTCATTATGACCCTGGCGGAAGGTGGAGAAGCGGCGGTAAGACCGCCAACAGGCTGGCGGTCTTTTTTTTGTATTATGACCATGGCGGTTACTGCCATGGTCATCCGCCGGTTCTCCGTTCCACCCGCCAGGGCGGAGACGACTGCCGGGCTGGAGACCAGGGTCTCCAGCCCGGCGGCCGTCACTATACCGCTGGCGGTATTTGGACCCAGCTGACCGCCATGGATTCCATGCGGTTTGAAACCGCCATGAAATCCATGGCGGTAAGCACTATCAGTGCCAGGGAATTCCTTCCCAGGCACTGATCGGGGTCTCCCCCACCCGACTCCCTCCCCTACACCCCCCAGTACCCCTGCCACCCCCCAAAGGTGGCAGGACCCCACTCCCCACCCCCAACATCACAGCACTCATGCACACACAACACGCTTGCAGGCACCACCAACACACATACACGCACACACACCGACATACATGGCAACATCCACACACACAGTCAGACACGCACACCCACATTCAAACATACACGCACACATCCATACAGACATACCTACAGACATACACGCACACATTCCCAAACACACAACACCCCTGCAAGCATACATGCACTCACACACCCCCTCTACATACACACACGCACACCCCCATGCACGCACACAACACACAACACCCCCCTACCCCCCTCCCCTCACGGACGATCGACTTACCTGGTCCGCAGATCCTCCGGGAGGGGACGGGAGCCATGGGGGCTGCTCCGCCGACACCACACCATCAACAGAACACCGCCACGCCGAATCACAGGACGTGATTCGCTGGGCGGTGTTCTGTTGGCGTGGCGGTGGAGGTGGAGCAACCTCCACTTCCCCGTCGCCGGCCAGTATGGCTGTTGGCGGCTCTCCGTCCGTAAAAGGACGGAGAGCTGCCAACGGTCATAATAGGCCGAGCGGCAAACCGCCACCACTGGCGGTCTTCCGCGCAGCGGTCCCTTGGCGGTCTTGGAAAAAGACCGCCAAGGTCAAAATGACCCCCTTAATGGTATCACATGCAAGATTGTGTACATGTGTTACACAATATCAGGAAAGGCGTTACATAACTGGTTCACTTGTTATTCCTGGCGACAAGCTGGAAGTGGTGTAGGAAAGTAGCCTCTTTCTAGCCTTGTTACTCCACTTTTGGCCTGTTTGGGAGTATATGTCAGGGTGTTTTTACTGTCTCACTGGGATCCTGATAGCCAGGGCCCAGTGCTCATAGTGAAAACCCTATGTTGTCAGTATGTTTGATATGTGTCACTGGGATCCTGCTAGCCAGGACCCTAGTGCTCATAAGTCTGTGGCCTATATGTGTTCCCTCTGTGGTGCCCAACTGTATCACTGAGGCTCTGCTAACCAGAACCACAGTGTTTATGCTCTCTCTTCTTTTAAAATTGTCACTGCAGGCTAGTGACTAATTTTACCAATTCTGATTGGCACACTGGAACACTCTTATAATTCCCTAGTATATGGTACCTAGGTACCCAGGGTACTGGGGTTCCAGGAGATCCCTATGGGCTGCAGCATTTCTTTTGCCACTCATAAGGAGCTCAGACAATTCTTACACAGGACTGCCACTGCAGCCTGAGTGAAATAACGTCCATGTTATTTCACAGCCATTTTACACTGCACTTAAGTAACTTAGAAGTCACCTATATGTCTAACCCTCACTTGGTGAAGGTTAGGTGCAAAGTTACTTAGTGTGTGGGCACCCTGGCATTAGCCAAGGTGCCACCACATTGTTCAGGGCGAATCCCCCGGACTTTGTGAGTGCGGGGACACCATTACACGCGTGCACTGCATATAGGTCAATACCTATATGTGGATCCACCATGGTAACTCCAAACATGGCCATGTAACATGTCTAGGGTCATGGAATTGTCACCCCAATACCAATCTGCATTGCTCAACTCACTGAGTTGGACTCCGACGTCGTGGGACCCTCCTTTGTTGTTCTGAGTCGACCGTCATCCTCAGATCTTCTAAGTGCCTGTTCAGGTGCTTCTGCGGGTGCTGCCTGCTTCTGCGTGGGCTCTCCATGTTGCTGAGCGCCCCCTCTGTCTCCTCCTCCAAGGGGCGACCTCCTGGTCCTTCCTGGGCCCTGGCAGCACCCAAAACCTTCAACTGCGACTCTTGCAGCTAGCAAGGCTTGTTTTGCGGACTTCCTGCGTGGAAACAGCTCTGCATCCTCCAGCACGCCGTGGGACATCTTCTGACCAAAGGAGAAGTTCCTGGCACCTTCCGTTGTTGCAGAATCTTCAGCTTCTTCCACCCGGAGGCAGCCCTTTTGCACCTCCGGGTTTTAGTGGGCTCCTGCCCCCCGGACACTTGGACTTGGTCCCCATCCTTTACAGGTCCTCAGGTCCAGGAATCCGTCTTCAGTGTTTTGCAGTCAGTTGTTGTCCTTGCAGAATCCCCTATCTCGACTTTACTGTCTTTCTGGGGTAGTAGGGTAACTTTACTCCTACTTTTCAGGGTCTTGGGGTGGGGTATTTTGGACACCCTTAGTGTTTTCGCACACTCCCAGCGACCCTCTACACACTACACTAGGCCTGGGGTCCATTCGTGGTTCGCATTCCACTTTTGGAGCATATAGTTTGTGTTGCGCCTAGGCCTATTTCTCCCTATTGCATTCTATTGTGTTCTACATTGTTTGCACTACTTTTCTAACTGTTACTTACCTGATTTTGGTTTGTGTCTATACATTTGGTGTATATTACTTACCTCCTAAGGGAGTATGGGCCATATGTACGAAAGCTATTTCCCATAGACACAGAATGGGTAAAATCCTTTGGTACATCTGGCCCCATATCCTCTGAGATACTTTTGGCATATTGTCACTAAAATAAAGTACCTTTATTTGTATTAACTCTGAGTATTGTGTTTTATTATGATATAGTGCTATATGATATAAGTGTTATAGTAGGAGCTTTGCATGTCTCCTAGTTCAGCCTAAGCTTCTCTGCTATAGCTACCTCTATCAGCCTAAGCTGCTAGAACACCTCTAATCTACTAATAAGGGATAACTGGACCTGGCACAAGGTATAAGTACCACATGGTACCCAGTATAAGCCAGGCCAGCCCCCTACAAGTAGTCAATGTGGGTAATTCGAATTCGGAGGGAGGCGAACATGTTTTTTTGTTGACATGGAGGGACAGCTGGAAAGCTTATGTTGTTAATCTTTACCTCCAGATAAGAGCTAAAACAGACCTCCTACAGCCCACAGCATTCCTGAGCACTCCCCCCTCCCAAGACCTACCAGACTTCGCCACCCCAGGCCCCTCGCAGCCCCTGACCACAACCCCCAGAAGCCTTCGCCTCTGTGGGAGGGGCCAGCACGCTCCGCTCCCGCCTCCCGGAGGCTTAAAGCCACCAGCATGGTCCCACAGCATGAGATTCCTCGGAAGACCGCCCTCAGCATTCCTAAGCCCTCCTGCCTCCCAGGACCTACCAGACTTTGCCGCCCCAGCCACCTCGCAAACTCTGACCACAACACCCAGGAGCCTTTGCCTTTGGGGGAGGGGCCATCATGCTCTGCTCCCGCCTCCCGGGGGCTGAAAGCCACCAGCAGGGTCCCACAGCACAAGATTCCTCAAAAGACCGCCCACAGTGTTCCTGAGCCCTCCTGCCTCCCAGGACCTACCAGACTTTGCCACCCCAGCCACCTCGCAACTCCTGACCACAACCCCCAGGAGCCTTCTCCTCTGGGGGGAGGGGCCAGCACCCTCCGCTCCCACTTCCTGGCGGCTTGAAGCCACAAGCGAGGTCCTCCAGCGTGGGATCCCTCGGAAGACCTCCGACAGCGTTCTTAAGTCCTCCAGACTCCCAGGACCTACGATACTTTGGCGCCCCAACCACCTCGCAACACCAAAGAGCCTTCACCTTTGAGGGAGGGGCCAGCACTCTCTGCTCCCACTTCCCCATGGCTTAAAGCCGCCAGCGAGGTCCCACAGCACGGAATTCCTCTGAAGACCTCTCACTGCCCACAGAGTTACTGAGCCCTTCAGCCTCCCAGGACCTACCAGAGTTCGCTGCCCAGCCACCTCGCAAATCCTGACCACAACCCCAGGAGCCGTCACCTCTGGGGGAGGGGCCAGCACTCTCTGCTCCCACCTATCCGCAGCTTAAAGCCGCCAGCTAAGTCCTGCAGCGCGGATTCCTCAGAAGACCTCCCACAGCATTCCTGAGGCCTCCCGTCTCCCAGGACCTACCAGACTACCCCCCTCAGCCACTCGCAACCCCTGATATCAACCCCCAGAGCCCTTTGCTTCTGGGGGAGGGGCCAGCACTCTCCGCGGCTTAAAGCCACCAGCGAGGTCCTGCAGTGGGGGACGCACCGGGCGAAGCCCAGGCCCTTCCATGCCTGGAGGCCGGAGGAGTGTGGGCCACCCCTCTTTCATCTCGTCCTCAGCTACCTGTGGCGCTCCTTGCCCCTGCGTCACTCCTCTCCGTCACCCATCTCCTTTGCGTCACCCATCACTCCTATGTTGCTCCTTGCCCTGCGTCCCTCCTTGCTCCTGCGGCACTCATCTCCCTGATGTCGCTGCTTGCCCTGTGTCGCCTCTTGCCCCTGCATCGCTCCATGCCCCTGCACCTCCCCTGAGCCTATGTCCCTCCTTGCCCCTGCGTCGCTCCCTGCCCGTATGTCGCTCCTTCCCCTGCACCTACGTCGCGCTTTACCCATGTCGCTCCTTGTCCCTGCATCGCTCCTTGCCCCTGTGCCGCTTCTTGTCCCTGCGACTACCCTGCCCAGCGATGCTCTTTACCCCTATGTCGCCGAGTGAGACGCCGGCCTGCGCCACCCATTGCACCCGACTCTCCCCTGCGATGTCTACCGCACGCGTGACCACCCAGGACCTCCATTGACACCGCCACACCACACAAGAGTTACAATCAGAGAGCACATCGCCAAGGCACCTACAGACGGACCCCTGGAGCCATCACTAGCCTCCGTTTCTCTGCCAAGGAACTCCTGGTCCTGGACCTGGACCCCGAATGTCAAAGCAGCTGTACCTCCGCCACCCTCCACTCCAAAAAAAGGACAATTCTCCTGCTGATACTGCCTCTTTTCCTGCAACACAGACCACAAGGAGCTCCACGCCACTCTAAACAAGTAGCAAAACACTGCCACACACCCACTACAATGCATCCTGCTCAAAGCCAGCTACCTTTGCAAACATGCCCTGGAAGTCTGGGACACCCTCACAAGTCTTTCCACAGACATCCCCTTCGTCACCCAAATGTGGTTTAAATCCTCAGGTAACCTCAATATCGCCACCGCCAGCTCCAATGGCCACAAGATGATACACTGCGACAACAAACAAGGGGGAGAAATCGCCATAATTTTCAAAGACACTTTGAGATGCTCCACCATTAACGACGACCCAATGCCGTTCATGAAATACCTCAGCTTCCTACTCAAACTCAAAGCAAAGACCATAATACGAGACCCCCCTCCCGAATACAGAACTCCTGGACCCCGCTCCGACTTCTACAATGACTTCTCCAACCTCCTTGCCCCCCCAACACTACATCCTACTCAGCGGTCTCAACCTCCACATCGACTACCCCAGTGACACCAACGCCGCCACCCTCCTGGAAAGCCTCAATAACATTGCTTCACTGAACTGGTCACCGTACCCACTCACAACGTCAGCCACATACTCAACACCAGCTTCACCTCAAGCGACAGAATGAAGTTCAGCCACACCATCAAACTTACCTGGGCTGACCACGCTATTGTGCACTTCAACATCGCAGAAGCCCAGCACACCACCTTCAAGCAACAGATCTCCTCCCACTGCTCCTGGACTAAGGTCACCAAACCCCAGTGGACACAGGCTCTCTCCTACTCCCACCCAGAAGCCACCGCAGACCTCAACCAAGCAGTTCAGAACCTCAACTCCTGGAATACAGGCTGCACCAACAGGGTGGCCCCAATGTAACCAGCAAAAACCAACAGGACCTCCAAATGAGCTAGCTGGTTCACCACGGAGCACCTAACCGCAAATCGCAAATGCTACCAACTTGAGAAGCAATAGAGCACCACCAAGAACACCGTCGACAGAGCCACCAACAAAGCGTCCCTCAACACCTACCACCAACACATCAAAGAGGCCAAGAAAATAGCCCTCGCCACCCGCATCAACTCAGCAGCCAACCACACCAAGGAACTTTTCAAAAAAGATTTTTCAACCCGACAGCCACAGAGAACACCTTTCACCCCTCCCAAGACCTCTGCAACACCCTCTCTGATTTCTTCCACAATAAGATCGTCAACATCTACCACAGTCTCAAAGCCCAACCAGCTACCTCCAACCCCGGAAACCCGAACCAACAGGCTAACTTCAGCCAAACCATCACCTCGACAAACCTCAGCCATCATGACCTTCAACCACTCCGGTGAAACCACCAACCCCTGTCCCACCACCTCTACAACCTCTGAGCCAACCCGGTCAGCACACACCTCACCAGCATCATCAATGCCTTCATTGCCACTGCTACCTTACCGGACAACTGGAAACATGCCGAAGTGAGACTCCTCCTGAAGAAACCCTCCGCCAACCACGAAACCTCTAAAAGTTCTACCCGATCTCTCTCCTCCCCTTCTTGGGCAAGGTCCTGGAGAAAGCCATTAACCTCCAACTCACCACCTTCCTAGAACAGAATCACCTTCTGGACACCTCAGAGTCAGGATTCTGCTCAAACCACAGCAAGGCGATAGCTCTGATCGCCGCTACAGACAACATCCGAAGACTCCTTGACCATGGAGAAACAGCTGCCCTGATCCTACTCAACCTCTCCGCAGCTTTTAACATAGTCTCCCACAACACCCTCATCAACAGACTCCACAACCTAGGAAGACAAGAAGACGCCCTCAAGTGAATCGCCTCATTCCTCACAGGACACACCCAAAGCATCCGCCTGCCCCCCTACACTTCAGCACCCAAAGACATCATCTGCAACCACCCTCGCAATCCTTGTCAAAGCCCATGACATCAGCATCATCTCCTATGCCTTTGATACGCAACTTATCCCCTCCCTCACCGATGACGCGGCCAACACCAAAACCAATTTCTCCAACACCAGAACCAATGTAGCCAACTGAATGAGAGACAACCACCTCCAGCTGAACTCCCACAAAACTGAAGTACTCATCTTCGGGAGAAACACTTCTACCTGGCACGACAGCCCTACCCCTACAGACCACGTCCATAATCTAGGGATTATCTTCGACAGTCTAGTGACCATGAAATAACAGGTCAACACAGTCGCCTCCTCCTGCTTCCACACCCTCCGCTTGCTCTGCGGAATCTTCAAATGGATACCCACCGAAACCAGGAAGACCATCATGCAAGTCCTCACCACCAGCCAGCTCAACTGCTGCAATGCCCTCTATGCCGTCATCTCTACCCAGCTTCTCAGAAGTCTGCATACCATTCAGAACGCGGCAGCCCGACTCATCCTAGACATCCCCAGATGCACTCACATCACCCCTCACCTGAGGAACCTCCACTGGCACCCCATCCAGAAGAGATGCCAAGTCCTTCCACGACCTCGGGCCCTCTTATCTCAACCAACGTCGCACGTTACACCAACCCTCCAGACATCTCAACTCTACATCTCTCGCTCATAACCCCTGCATACGTCTTAGTCGCTGTGGCATACACGTCTTCTCATACATCGCTGCAAGAGACTGGAACGGACCTACCACCCCACCTCCCGACATCCCCCTCACTGACGGACTTAAGGAGAAGCTTAAGACCTGGCTCTTCGGCTAGGCACAGCACCCAGATACCCGAGCGGTGATGGCATGCGCTATACAACTGATTGATTGATTGATAATTGATTTTTGTAAGAAGAAACTGGAAAAAAAGAGAAGAACAAACAAAAAGTGAAAGGCAAAGCAGCTGCCAAGTTAGTATAGCAGAAGTTGGCAGAGAAAGGAGCAGTAGAAGGAACTGTAATGGCAGCTGCCACTTAGATGACTGCAATGTCTGTGGGATCAGTCCCAAGGACCACTCAATAACAATACCCGTAGCAACAGGACAATGTAAGGATACAGGGAAGTAGTAGAGGAGGACAAGGAGGAATAGGAAGAGGTTGGATAGGTCCTCAAAGATTGGATCAAGTATGTAATTATTGTTAGAAGTATGGACATTTTAGTTGAGATTGTAGAATTAAGAGATGGGATAAACAAAATGTAAGGGTAGGAAGTTATACTCAGCCAGGGAATACAGTGGTGCTTTCACAACCAAATTCGTAAATCATATTTGTACCTCCGGCGCAATCACAAAATATACAGCCACAAGTGATGTCATAAGCACAATAGGTGCTGCCTCAGCAGAATTATCAAACACCTCAAAGTGGACAGGGAGGTACAGTTGTGAGAGGAGGGAATTCTTTTCAGATAACGTCTGTGCATGGATATACACAATTTCTGTGTGTCCAGTATTGTCAGTGACGCACAGGCCAGATGAGAAACCCACTGTGACAGTAGCTATCAATGATAAAAGGTATTTGTTCCTCATACATACAGGAGCGACTAGATCTTGTATTGGGGAGGGAGGCTTCCAATTTCTAACACACAGGGATTCTCCAGGGAAAAAATTATGGTTCCTTTCAATAAACCAACAAGGGAGCTGAAAGTAGAAGGGAGGTACAATGATGGCTGTTTATTGTTTTCTCCAGCTGTCCCAGCTAACTCATCAGGAAGAGATCTTATGGCGAAATTAAATATAACCATTCATTGAATCTGATGGTACCATGATTTGTTCTACCCCTGAAGTTTCAGCTTCTAGGGTGACAGCAGCAACAGTAGATTCCTCTACTCAAAATGAAATCAGAGCACAACCTGTTGATATGGAGGCATTTACAACAGTGGTGTATATAATTATAGCAGAGACACCACAGTTATTGGGGAAGAAGTTTAAGATACCCAATGAATTCCTTTTTCGGCGGCAAGGGCAAGACTCTTGGATGCCTAATACTGAACTAATATTGCAACAAGAGGCTTTAAGGGTAAAACCAATCTATGGTGCTGTGACAGCCACTGATTATAATCATGTCTTATGGGCATGTATTATTTTCATGCAACCAGGAAAAATGGTTAGAGAAATATTGGATGGCCAAGTGTTTTGTGATAACAAGTCTAAGAAAACAGTTGTAGTTTTTCAGAATAACATACCATTGAGGACAGCCACACCAGGTAGAGCCTTTGATTCTGTTAGGGAAGCCGATCTGTACCAAGTACCACACATTCTATGGACTAAGGGTCCTCATGAGGTAGGCTTTATTCATACTGCTACACCATTCCGAATTACATTAAAGGAAGGTGGTATCTTAATCAGAGTGAGACAGTATCCTCTTTCTAAGGAAGCAGACAAGGGCATTGCCCCTACTATACAGGCATTGTTAGAGCAAGGAGTAATTTACCCTTGAGTGTCTCTTTGTGATACCCCGATTTACTCGGTTAAGGAGTCTTAGGTTAAGATTTAGCTCATGGTTTAAGATCTGCACCTCCTTAAATGATGTAGTGAGACCAGAATTTCCAGTTGTCCTTGACCCGTCTATCACTTTGAGAACATTAAAGGGAAAGTTTTTGACTATTACCGTATGGTTTCTCTTCAGTAATTGTGTATGGTGACTTCTTGTTGAAAGGGGAGATCTAATTTGATTTAAGGCACACAAAAATAATTTATTCGGGTCCCAAATTTTTCTTACTGCTAAAAGTATTGCTGACTCTTACTTCCAAGACACACCTGAGCTACTGTTGTGGACATCAGATCATGTAACCAGCATTCTTGAATTTCGTCAGTCTCTGTGCAAATCTCTCATTTGGGGTCTATCTAACTGTACTAACAATTTTCACATATTTGTTCATGAATCTGAAAGGTGTGCTCTTGTAGTTCTTACCCAGCAGGCACAAACAAAAAAATATATTTATGCAAGTTTCTCTAACGTCCTTGATAAAAGTGTTAAAAATGCCTTTGTAAGATGAAGTACCACAGATGCATGCAGTACAACATATTATTAAGATAATCAAGGCTGCTAAGTTATTCCTTAAATAGGTGTTTCAGAAAAAGGTGCCCTGCAATGACCAGGAGGTCCATCCCGTGACAACTTGCCAACAAGTTCATATTTGTAACTATGTCCTGAAAGGATTCCAAGTGCGACAGATTTTTCTTTGTGACCAATGACTACCTCCACAAGCTGTCAAAATCAATGACAGGAAGCCCTGATTCTACCTTACCGATGTCCGTCTGAATCCAGCATCACCCAAAAACATCATAAACAATGTAAATGGAACAAAAGGGAGGAAGAAGATTGTCATCGTAAATATACCCCTCTCCACCTCTGCTTTCGGACAATTTGTTTTTGAAAAGACAGCACGAAAGATCTGTATTTTTATTTTCTTGTTTATCTCTCGATTCTATCTTTGCTGCTTTTCTACAACAATGAAGTTTTTAGTTATGATATTTTATCAGTATGAAGAGAAGTTTCTTATAATAATAATGTGACCCGTAATGCTAATTTTCAATTGGTAGATAATGTATATTATCGGCATATGTTAGAAAGAGGTTCGGAAAACACTAATGAGTCCTGTTTTGTGTGCTCCCTAATTCCGCATGCTACTGGATTGGAGAAGTCATATTCAACAAAAAAGTACCCCCAAGTACAGTCTTATGTTTATCACATTTTTACTTATGTAGGATCAAGGCTGAAATGCAATTGACATGTTAAAGTAGTATGTTTCTTAGTTAACGCCACAAAATGTGACTCTTTAGCATTAGTGTTATGTATTCTCACAGACAGGACATCAAAGAAGAGATATCACGCATGAGGAAGTCAGGTCATCCTACCACTGTAGATTTGATACATATGGTCCTAGGTCTAGGTTTTCTAGGAGTAACACGCCCATTCTACTGAATGTAACAGCTATTTGGTAAATCCTTTACCCCCAGAATGTGTTCCTAGGCCAGGATTTAGAGTCATCAGATCAGTCTTTGCCCACAATCAATGGCATTATGATATTGAATTTTCTTGTAGTGTTATATCATTACGAAAAGGTATTGATGTTAGGATACAACAGGGAACTGCACACATATCTGGGATGAAAACATTTCAAGTTACACTTAGATGGATAGCACAGTGAGTCCTGAGACTTTCATGAGACTAACTTCTGTTTCTTTGTGTTTCACAGGAAATGGCACTGTTGACGTGAGCCAAAGTACTGGCTGTAAGACTAGAATAGATGGCACCCATGTTAGAAATGGGTTTTGTGGTTTGCTTGGGTATGCACCTAAGCCAGACAGAACCCACCACTCTAGTCAGGGTAAGGGAGCTACACAGCCGAGATAACACCTGTTCACTCACTTGGTAGCTTGGTCAGAGCAGGCTTATCTCAGAGGCAATGTGTAAAGCATTTGCACCACACACACACTTACAGCGACACAATAAATACACCACAAGAGATTTCACACACTATTAAGTAAAAATATCAAATATATTGTTCATAAACCATAGACCAAAACCTCATAAAACAGTGATTACCTTGCCAACTAGGCAATTGTCAACCATCACACTGAGTGCTATAAAAGAAGTATTTCTACATTGCACGTCTTCAAAACCCCATACTGTTCAGATTATAAGTCACCTCATATATTTCCCCACTATTCTTAAAGTGCAAGGCATCACTGACATATCACCATTAACAGTGAGGGCACATAATGAATAAATCCCCTAGATCACCAATACAGTACACTATAAGAAAATCAGTAATAGTATGACCATAACTCCAGGCACACCTGCCCTTCCATTAGCAGAGTTATGGTAATTCCTATCCACCCCTTAGGGAGCAGAAGCAGCTTGGTCTTGGGAGAAGATAGATAAGACAGAGCCATATCAAGAAGTCCTGTTTTTCCATTTAGCAGATGCCAAGAAATCAACATGTGGCCACGTAAAAGTAATTATTTCCAACCTTGATGGCTAAACAAATGAACAAAAAGCATTAGCAAAGCTAACCGGTTTAGCTTTAATGGCTAACATACGAAAACTGAGTCATTCACAGATTGTTTGTGCTGTGTTTCTCTCTGTTCCACCTTCCTCATTCTGTGCGTCCTAAGTTTGTGCCCTGTTTCACCTCCACATACTTCTGGTGCTGAACATCAACAGAACAGAACGTCTAGAGAATATGTTAAACATCAGCACTATTAGTTTGGGGGGGGGGAATAAAATAGCAGGACATCGAAGATGTGTAAAGAGACTGTTGTGCACACAAGCAGTACAGTAGTCTATGCATATTTATATTTGCCTTTTGACTTTGCCACTGCATGTTGATTATCTGTTTAAGGTCTCTAGAATTTACCACTTCTGTTGCCACTTTACTATGTGGATATTGTGCTAAGATCAGACTATTCAAAAGAAAGAAGAAGTTGTCTGACCAACCCAATCTGAGATAGTTATTTGTATGTGGCATTTGTTTTAATGAAAATCAAGTCCAGGGTAGATTTGTTATCGGGGTTATGGAACAAGCAATGTTAGAGTAGGTTGTGTTCAATATGAAGGATTTGAGGATGGATGTGTTGTCTGTTTTTTTTATCAATTGAAATGGCCACTTCCAGAAAATTCTGCTCACAAGAGTTGGTTATTTGATCAGTTCACAAAGAAACCACAAATAACTTCCTGTTTGCTGCCAAGTGGAGACTATAAAACGTTTCCCTACATTGGTTAATGTGTCATGTTTATGATTTCCGGAGAGAGGCAATGGAATGAGAAATTAATCAATATGCATTAGAGAGGCTCCATATGGATACAAACACTTCCACACTATTTTCTCTGTTAGGCTGAGGTATGGTGTGTTTTATACCAGTGGTTAAGATAGTGGTGTGGGTGATAAACAGAGTCTGGTTTCTGTGGGTGACATACTGTCAAGGTAAAAGTCTTCTATAGGGGCAGATATGCAAGATGTAATAAATACCACATACATGTCAGTAGGGCAGTTTTGATATTTAGGGGATGGGTTACTGGGTTGAGAGGACGTGACAGTTGAGAGGTTACTTGGGTGGATTGAACTTTCAGCTTATGATATCTAGCTCTGGAGATTGTGATTATAGGATGTGTTATGGGATCTGTGTTCACAGAATATTTGTTTTTTTGGAAGTGTTAGAAGTAGTGTGCGTGGAGGAATGCTCTAGAGCATTAGAGTCTTAACATGTTTTGGACTCTTCAAGAATGGGTGTGTTAAGTGAGGTGTAACTAGGGAGTTAGTAGCGCACTCCATGTGAGTGGGTGTGGCAGTGAGATGTAAAATGTGCTTGGAGTCTTTGCATCATTGTATCATTCCATGCAGATGACCCAGTTCACAGTAATGGCAAACAGTTCATTACTAAGAAAGGACAAGATATTTGTGCTTTCTGGTAGTCAGTTATAGCTTATGAGATAAAAAGTCAATCTATTATTTGAATATTGAATATGGGCAGTTGAGTCTAGAAGAGGAGAATTAGATTAAGTGCTTTTATTTTGGCGAAGTTGGACTGGCCCCGGAGGCTGGTTGATAGGAGGAGGGTTTATCAAGAAACTGTGGTGGCTACCTCGGAAGCCATTGAGCAGTAGGTTTTGTTTTAGGTTAATCCACAGAAGCTTGAATTATGCTGACATTATGCTATGTGGTTTAATTCGTCAAAGAGTGTGTGGATGCTATCCCAGAGATAAGGCAGGTGAAGGAGAGAAAGCCTGTCGCGCCAGAACCAACAAGGTGGTAGGGTTGGTATCAGTGTTACTGCCCCTACCCATGGTAGAAGGTTTTATGTCCTTCAGGGAATCAAACGATGCTGTGAAGATACAGATTTTGATACCTGAAGGTGGAATCATGACCTTCCAATGCAGAAGCAATTTCGGTATGGGACATTCACAATATATAGGTTTGAGGTATACCTAACTACATACACAAAATCCAAAATTCACATTAAATGTAAAAGATGTGCAGCAGAATGACCATACATTTAGTTGACAACATAGTGACATGCTAAATCATCTTTGGTGCAGATTCAGCATGATCAGAAGTACAAATTACATTTAGTTTCAAAATATTCACATTTAGAAGCAAACAAATATTTTTAAGTGCAAAAATTACATTTAGGTTCAAAGTCACAATTTGTACAAATGAAGGTTTGTGGTGTCATATTTTGGGGCATAATTACGTCTAGGTGTAGAATCACCCTTAAATCGTGTGAGGTGAAAATCATATGTAGATCCAAAAACACATGTGCACAAATGCCACTGGGCTTAAAATCACATTGAGCTGCAGAACTATCCTTGGTGCAAACATCAGCAACAGTGTGGAAACCATTTTAGATGCAAAGAATCAAGTTGCACAGTGCAACATCAACAGGAGAGTGACAATACATTTAGAAGCAAAAATCACATTTAGGTTCAACATTGCCATTGGTTCAATGTCAGCAGTAGTGTGATACCACACTTAGGTGAAAAATCTGTAAATAGAGAGTAAAGGTACAATAAGATGTCACAGCAGGTATAAAAGTAGTTCATAAGTATGATATAACATTTGCTTGACAGCACATTGAGGTGTAAAATCATTCTAGGTGTAAAGTAAGCGTATTGTTGTTCCACACTTAGGAGAAAAATCACTTTAGTTGTAAAATATCACTTGGTGCAACAACATCAAGAGTGTGAGAACACTCTTAGAAGCACATTTAGATGCAAGAAAACATTTAGGTGCAAAAACACCATTGGTACAGCGTCAACGGGATAGAGGAAGCAATCTCAGGAGCTTAAAAGTGCTTTCATTGCAGTGCCTGGATGCTTCGCATCACCATCCATGCTCTAAAATGTGAAGCACTCTTTAGGTCGTCAGAATACCACTCTTACAAACCAATAGAGCTAAAAGTGAAAAAGAAATTCTCTTCTACCAAGATCCAAAATATGGTTTGCCCCAACGAACCAATGATTTTGGGGATCGCTGGTGACCCAAAGAGACTTTCAGTGTGTGATTTTGGGTGTTGACCACATAAGCTGCGGCACACAACTAAGGCTGCCTCTAGCCAGAACTTAGAAGGAGTGATGAGGTAAAGGTGTGGATGCCAGTAAAAAAAAACAGATTACCCGTAATTATCTATATAGTATGTAGTAACAGGTTTTAAAGCACTCTACTGAAATTAAGATGGCCTCTTAAAAGTACCAAACGGTTACCTCTTCAAAACTGCAAGTAACTGTCTGCCAAGAGGTGGGCAGAAACCCCTTGTCAACTGCCCTGTGGAGCACAAAGGTAACCTGTAAACACCCAGATGGACAGTGCCAGATTGTGAGACAAAAGTAACCTGTTCCTTGCTTTCTAAAAGCTTTCCCTTTTTTATAGGATGCATGCATCCCTTGGGTTCAGTAACCAGATAGCTATTATTTTATTACAGGGATAGCACTTGGCACAATCTTGGCTTTGGTGGTGCAGGGTTGACAATATCCAAGGAAGTCATTGTAATTAAAGAGTCTTAAATATTATTTAGGTGCAACCACATACAACCTAACAAATATAAAATGTAAAAGCATATAAAACACAATATGCACATGCGCCTCTATATCAAAACAGTTAAAAGGCTGCTAATCAACAAAAATGCATTCCCACAAACACTGAAGTGCCTTAAATAGATTAAAGTCAAACTATCAAATTTTTTTAAACTTATGGATTGTAGTGCGAAACTGGATCTATACCTTGCTGTATCAAGGTTTTTTAATGGCATATGTTTATGATTGTTTGTTTTTAATTTTATTGCTTTTGATAACCAATAAAGAATATTGTAAAAAAATATCAAAGAATATCTAATAGAGGAGGTAGCAAAAGATGCAATGGTGTAGCCTCGCGTCTCCAAAGCCCCTTAATACCATGCATTTAAAGCTTAAGAAGCACCTCAGTGGCATTTTGTTGTTCTCAGCGTCCTTAATAGTGCCAGGACAGAGCACAAGTGCCAACAATACGGAAGCTGTGTGGAAGGATTCTGCCACCGCGGTTAGCCAGGCCACAAAGACAGGGAATTGCTTGGCAGCAACAGGCAAACATGGTGACTCTTGAGGGCTGCTAGGAACTGGAAGAGTTATTCCTCAAGCAGCAAAGGCTGTGATTTTAAAGAGGATATTGCAGGGATCCTGGACTGTATTTGGCATGCAGACCTTGATCACAAGTAAGTGATGCAACAGTTTACAACTTGTCATTCAAGAGTAAAGAAGACTGTTGCAGTAAATCTGCAAATCATTCCCCTCAGAAGTAGGTCAGACAATACACAAGTCCAATGACATATATGTGAGACTGGGACAAGAGAACCACCTTACTGGCCCTCGACAATGTGGTGTTAACTGAGTCAGAGCAATGGTGCAGAGAGGAGGGAGTAGCAACGGAAGGCGGCTAACAAGAGCATCCATCGAAGTAGCTGCACAAACAACACAAACAGAAATGTTTGTAGATCGAGGTCTGCTGGAAGCCCTGTAGGTTGTGAGCTGAAAGACAAGTTACTTACCTTTGCTAATGCTTTATCTGGTAGAGACGATATCTAGCAGCAGATTCCTTACCTTTGAATTCTCTCCTGGCATCAGACTGGATCCAGAAGACTTTTTGTGAGCAGTAACCCTGCACACAGGTAAGTGGCATTGATCAGCTCTGGTCCATATCATCTGCGCCGGATATGGCGTTGCAGTTCCTATATAGGTGCCATCCAGGCACGCCAACGTTAGTTTCCTTTCACAACTTTCCACGCCAGAAGCCCGGAGCCACGAAGAACACTGAGCAGTGGTGTGTCACTCTAGTGCCCTGAAAAGGGAAGGCCCTGCCCCTAGATATCCGTTCACAGAGCGGGAAGGATGGGTGGGTCGATAAGGAATCTTCAGCTAGATATAGTCTCTACAAGATAAGGTATTACTGAAAGTAAGTAACTTGTCCATCTGATAGAGACTTCTACCTGTAGATTCCTTACCTTTGAATAGATGCCCAAGCAATACCATCTCTTGAGGCAGGTCTGTGAACCAATTTCAAACGAGCAAGCCCTGCCAGACTGAACAGGCAAAGTGCCCATCCCTATGGACCTGACTGTCCAGGCCATAGTGGTTGATAAACGTGTGCATAGATGCCCACGTTGCAGCTTGGCAGATGTTCAGTACCTTAACTCCATGTGCTAACGCAGTGGTTGCAGCTTTATCTCTGGTGTAATAAGTTTGTAAGCCCTCTGGGGGTTGCTTCTTGGCCAGTGCGTAGCAGATCTTGATGCAGAGGACGATCCAACTAGAGATGGTTCACTTCTGCACCCCACCCTTTTGTCGCACCAACATACCCCACAAAGAGTTGGTCATCCACCTAGAACTCTTTTGTACACTCAAGGTAGAATGCCAACACTTTTTTGGGGTTCAGGTGGTGGAGTCTTTACTCTTCCTAAGAAGGATGTGGGATGCGTAACAAGTAGGCAAGGTGATTGACTGGCCTACATAAAAAGGCATGACCACTTTTGGCAGAAGAGTCCCTAGTGCAAAGCACCACTTTATCTGGATAGATAGATAGACTGGCTTAGATGATAAGACCTGCATCTCACTCACTCTGCGGGCAGATGTAATTGCCACAAGGAAGGCTGTTTTCAATGTAAGAAGCACGAAGGGGCATTTGTGAAGAGGCACAAAAGGAGCGCACATCAAAAAAGTCACAACCAAATTAAGATCCTACTGGGACATGATGAATGGGAAAGAAGGGAAGAGATAAGTAGGTCCTTCCAGGAACCAATGTACAATAGCAGTCTTAAAGAGGGTTGATCAGGCAACCACAAGAAGGCAGAAATGGCAGATAAATAGCCCTTAAGAGTGCCCAACGCAGAGCCCTGCTGTGCAAGCGAAAGAATGAACAGTAGAACCTCAGAAAGAGGGGCAGAAAGGGGATCAACAGACTTGTCTGTGCACCATGCCACAAATTTCTTCCAATGTCAGGCGTATACCATTTTGGTGGAGGGATGCCTAGCTGCCAAGATGGCATTACAGACTTCGTGAGGAAGGTCAAAAGCTCAATCTCAACGCAAGATGACAGGTTCGGCTGAAGATCCCTCTCCTGCTGCTGCGACAAAAGATCTTCTTGAAGGGGGTGTGGCCTGCTGAGCAGCGAGATGGCCGCTCTTTGAGTGTGCTCCGTCGGCCGGATTGAAATCCTTTAATGATCCTTAACATCGGGGCGAGCCCAAACTGCCAAAACCTGTATTAATGTGTGGAGGATGATGCGCTGCAGATGGCGACATGTGAATTGCTTTATTTTATTGTCTGCGTGGACTTGGGGGATAGTGCGGCCTGAAAGCGGAGCCGGCGGCGTCGTCTGACGGAACTTCTGGTGGAGGAGCCTGGGCTTGGTCTGGGAGCGTGTGCCGGCGGCGGGACCAGAGCGGTGGCGAAGCCGGGGCGCGGAAGGTCCCGGCATTGTCGGGCTGCCCGGGGATCTCGCCGGAGCTGTGGAGCTGAAGCGGCCCCGGGCTGCCTGGGAGGTAGGCTCGCGGAGCCGCGCTGCTGGCGATGGCTCTAGGCGCGGGACGCAGCTAAAGAGTGCAGACGATGCCTACAAGATTAAGGACCCCAGGCTGCGGCAAGAGGGGTGAAATTTGGACTGCACCCCGACGAGCGGAGACGCTGGGCCTGCGGAGGGGATCGGTGAGGCGGACACTAGGGGTGGCGACCGCCATTTTGGGGCCCAAAGTGCCGAAAACAGGATGAGGTGGCGCGGGGACTGGCACGGAATCCCGTAAATGCCGAGGGCGTCCTGTGGAGGAGTTGGGAGCGTTTGAAAAGGTGGAAGTGTTTGAGCTACCCTGAGCCATGAATAGAGCGCTCCGAAGATGCAGAGGTGAGGCGTCTGGGGGCATGTGAGCAGACACAACTGGGCAAAAGTGGACAGTTGTCAGAAGAGACAGGGGCTGCGAGGACCTGTCCGATTGCCTCGGGTGTGCGGTGGTGCGAACGTGGGGCCCCCACTCCGTCGACCTGTGCTAGTGAACGGCATAATGGACATTGGCTTGCACCCTGGCAACAGTTTGGGTTAGTTGCGGAGAGTCAATTTCAAGGAACCCAGCGGAGGTACAAGCGGCGACACAGTGACTTGTTAAAACAAAATCGGTCAGCTTGGGCGCGGAGAAGGAAGCAGGAGTGCCTGACTGTGGATGCGAGGGAACGGAGGTGGCTGTGAGACTCAGCTAAAAACTAGTGGCAGTATTGGGTGGATCCCTCGCTGCCATGGGAAAGCACGACGCTAAACAGCCGAAACTGAACTTTGATCATAAGCGCTCCACGCGCCAGGGAGAGTTGGTGCAGAGGCCCCAGGCGACAGAGGAGCGCGACCTAGCCGCAGACGACCAGGGCGAAGATTTGCGCACGTTGATGCTTGAGATGCGCTCCAGCCTCCGTAATATAGATACTAAACTAGATAATCTTGCCAGTCAGTTAGACTCTGTTAAAACCCAGGTGGCCACACACGAGACGAGGTTGGACACGCTTGAGACCCGCCTGTCAGAATGTCATGAGTTTCAAGTAGAAACAAGGGACCAGCTCCTGCACATGGATAAATTATTAGGAATAATCCATGCAAAGAATGAGGACTTGGAGGCACGGTCCCGGCGCAATAATCTACGCATCACAGGAATTCCGGAGACCACTGCCATAAATAAAATGGAGACATATACCACTGAACTCCTACGCGAACTGTTTGACCCCAGCCTCTCGGCGGTGTTTGCGGTGGAGAGGGCGCATAGGTCATTGGGTCAGAAGCCCCCCGTGGGTGCGCCGCCCGACCCATAATTGCGAGAATCCTGATCTACCAAGACAGGGATTTGATCCTTAAGATGGCAAGAGAGAGAGGATCCATCACACACAAAGGAAATAACATCTCCTTCTACCCTGACTTCACCCCAGCGGTCCAGGCTGCCCGCCGAGAATTTCTGCCCGCGAAGCGCCTTCTTCTGCAGGCGCAGATCCCGTACTCTCTCCTCTACCCGGCTAAATTGAAAGTGTCCTTCGAGGGGTCTGCCCACATATTCACTGATGCAAAAGAGGCGTTGAAATTCGCTAAACATGTGGGGCGCAAATCCGCACAACGCTCCAGGGACACTGTGAGGTCGGAGGACAGCAGGCTCTGCGACAATGAGTAAACTTCGACCCTACTTAATATCCCCTGTGGGGAACTGCTCCTAGTTAAAAGTGACTTCTACTCGCTAGAGATGGAGACGCACTTGTGTTGCTCGTTGTTCAATTTTGTCATCTGCTATACTAGATAGATTTGATTACTAGGTTTTGTGCGGGGAGGATCCCCTGCAGATCTTCCGGCCACCCCGTTTTATACGGGGGAGAAGCCGGCATTGCCACACCCCCTCGGGAATGTTCCCTTGCTTATTAAAATGTCTCTTTGGGGATAGGAATGGGAAGGTTAATCTACGACCCGGTTGGGGGGTTGGAGTGGGTGGGGGGAGGTTGGCTGGGGCTGTTAGCTTGTTGTTTATTGCCAATATCTATTATATGCTACCTGTGCGGTGTCCTGAACGTACAGCCTGGTTATTGTCAACATGTCTTACTAAATGTTACAAGATGTTTATGAGAAATGCCAAGAACGGATAAAACCCTGAACTGTCTCCCTTGGAATGTTAGGGGGCTCAACGACCACAGGAAGGCTAGGTTGGTACATGCATATTTGGTGCGGCATAAGGTGGATGTCTGCCTATTGCAGGAAACGCACATGAACACCGCCCCTGCCCAAAGACTGCGTCACACTAGATGGGGTCATGTTTATTCAGCTATTTACTCCAACTATGCCCGAGGGGTGGCGATACTCGTAAGACGCGGGCTGGACTTGCGTGAGGGTGCAGTTCAATGTGACCCAGAGGGGAGATATATTTGGGTTCAGGGTATTGTGTGCGGTGTTTCGGTTGTATTTGTGGCTGTGTATGGGCCTAACGCAGATACTCCAGGGTTCTTTCATAAGCTCTGGGGGCAGGTGAAAACCTCTGGATGCGATACAATTGTATGGGGAGGTGATTTCAATACTGTACTTGATGACAATGTAGATAGAAAGGGGGCAGCTCGCACATTGAATCCGTTGGCGGGTTCCGCCCTACGAGAGATAATGCTGGATGGCGCGCTGGTTGATGTATGGCGAGGTAGACATGGGGACCTGAGGGAGGGCACCTGTATATCGTCATATAGAGGCGCGTGGTCCCGTCTTGACTTCTGGCTTGTGTCGCGAGATGTTGCACTGTGGACGTCGCAGGTAGAGCACATGCCTCGTACACTGTCTGACCATGCGCCCTGTATGTTGAGGTTGCTGCTCCCTGGGGGTCCTTCCCCGGCATTCTCTTGGCGACTCCCACCCCAGGCACTACTTGATGTCGCATTCAGGGAGGAGATACGGACCGACATTGCGGACTACTTTGAGCGTAATGCGGGGTCGGTGGACACGGAGGCGACTCTGTGGGAGGCCTTCAAGGTCGTTATTAGAGGCCAATGTATAGCCCGGCAGGCGGGGGTATTGAAGGCAATACGGAGCACTCTGGTAGAACTTGAAGCCGATATAAAACAACTCGAACGCACTTTCTTGGAGGATGGGGAGTCAGAGGCGGCGGGGCTGTTGAAAGCTAAATTACTGGAATATGAAGAGGAAGCATTGAGGGAGGTTAAGTTTCTGGGGAAATATGCTGAGGCGAGGCGCTACGGCGAAGGAGGGAGACCGGGGAGGGTACTAGCAAATATGGTTAGACCGCCGCGTCACGCGACATATATTCATGAGCTGCGCACAGCTGATGGCGAACTGCTTCATGACAAGGAGAACATTGTAGGAGCATTCTCCAAGTTCTATTCTCGGTTATACACTAACACTCAAGATGAATGTCCGGAAGGGCTTATATCCTATCTAGATTCCATTGCATTGGTATGGCTCAATAATAACCACAGAGAATATATGGACCTTCCAATAGACGCCGGCGATGTGGCACAAGTTATCAGGAGCCTGCCGCCTGATAAGGCGCCGGGACCTGATGGGCTTACAACAGCCTTTTATAAGGCGTACGTAGATGAGCTGTCTCCCCGGTTGCTGGCTGTGTACGAGGAGGCCCTGGAGAGAGGGGTGTTACCTGCCACTATGCGCGACGCAATGATTATCACGCTGTTAAAGCCGGATAAACCTGCTGACGATCTAAACTCATATAGGCCCTTATCCCTGATTAATGTAGATGTGAAAATCTTGGCCAAGCTACTTGCGAATCGAGTGCAGCCAATGCTGTCGATGGTCGCACTCCCAGACCAATCCGGTTTTATACCAGGAAGGGCGACCTCCCATAACCTGCGAACAATCTTCGCTACATTACATTACCTGTACCCCGAAGTTAAAGCTGCCGCGTTTTTTTTAGATGCAACTAAGGCCTTTGACACTATTGAATGGCCATATTTATTCCATATACTAAAAAGGATGGGTTTCAGTGCGCTACTGCTTAGAAAAATTCGTCTGCTTTACACTTTGCCTACAGCCAGAGTGCGGGTGAATGGTCTGGTATCTGCACCGTTCCCTGTCTTGCGCGGTACTAGGCAGGGATGTCCTCTCTCCCCGCTGCTATTTGCCATAGCTATGGAGCCGCTGGCGGCGAGGATTAGGCAACATCATACTGCAAGAGGTATAGGGTTCAGCTCTAGAAACCTTCTAATATCACTATACGCGGACGATGTGACCCTCTATCTTACAAATCCTGCGGACAACTTGGATCCCATCCTGCGGGAATTTGTTCGCTTTGAGGGGTTCGCGGGCATCTCCATCAACTGGTCTAAATCGGTAATCTTTCCCCTCACGGACGGCACTGCGGAGGTGCGCACTGAATACCCCCTGCGCTGGGAGGCGGAAAAAGTCAAATATCTGGGGATTTGGATAAGCCGGGACCTTCAGGAGATTTGGGGCCTCAATTTTGGCAGGGCTATGGTGTGGCTGAGCGAGAAAGTGAAATCATGAGCCTCCCTGCCCCTATCACTAACTGGGCGGATCGCGTTGACAAAGATGATAGTGTTACCCAAATTCCTTTATCTATTCGTAAATATACCTATACCGCTTACAGCACACTTCTTTGCCACTCTGAGGTCAGTTTAGGTGCTTACAATCTCAATGGATATGACATGTTGACTATGGTAATATGTTTCTTTTTATAGGACACCTAATTGCATATTATATGTACACACTAACGATGATAGCTGGCAAGTTTGTTTGTTGTATTTACTATAATGAAAAATGCTTAATACAAAAAAAAAAAAGATCTTCTTGAAGGGGCAGTCTGATCGGTGGATCGATGGACAATGCTCAGCAGCTCAGGATACCAGACTCTCCGTGCCCAGTTCAAAGCCACAAGGACTTCCTGGGCCCAGTCGTTCCTCATCTTCTTGAGAACTCTGGGCAGAAGTGGTATGGGTGGCAAGGCACACACGAGGCCTGAACGCCACCCGAGATGGAAAGCATCTCCGAGCACAAGCCGCCTTGGAAACTTCAATGTACAAAACTGCTAACATTAGGCATTCTCGGCAGAGGCGAACAGATCTAACCAAGTTTCTCACCACTGCTGAAAGAGACCTTGCACCACCTCCGGATGGAGATGCCATTTGTGATCCACTAGGCATTTTCTGCTGAGTTTGTCTGCTCTGACGTCCAGAGAGCCTGCCAGATGTTGAACCACCAAGTATATGCCCTGCTGTTGCAGCCATGTCCAGAGGCGTAGAGACTCTTGACAAATGGTCCAGGACCCCACCCGCCTTGTTTTTTGCCGTACCACATGATGGTAGTGTTGCCTGTGAACACCTGTGCTAGCCTTCCGTCGATGGAGGGTAGAAAAGTTTCCAATGTCAGTCAGATCGCTCGGTACTCCTGCATGCTGGTGTGGTGCCCCGCTTCCACCGAAGACCAGATTCCACTGATTTCCACCTCTCCCAGCTGGCCACCCCATCCCAGGAGTAACGCAGCTGTCACTACTGTCAGATCTGGTTGGGGCAGGGAAAGAGATCTGCCTCTGTCCCAATAGTGGTTCGTCAACTACCACTGCAGATTTTTCCACAGTTCCCTTTGAGATCTGGACCATATCGGAGAGATTCCCCTGAAGTTGCACCCACTGGAACTTCAGGTCCCACTGCGGATTCTGCATATGCCATCTGGCATGTGTCACCAGCAGGATTGCGGGAGGCTTAGCAGCCTCAGAGTCAGTCTCACTGAAATCCTGGTTACTGGATTAACCATCTGTATCATAGCCTGAATATCCTGGACTTGCCACTTAGGAGGATAAGCCTGAAACTGCACAGTGTCCAGAAGAGTTCAGACAAAAGGGAGCATCTGAGATGAAGTTAGGTTTGATGTCCGCATGTTTACAGTGAACCCCAGTGAATGCAGAAGGTTCCCCATAGTCTGGAGGTGAGAGACGTCAAACTTGGGCGAGCCCGCCTCAATAGCCAGTCGTTGAGAGAAGGGATGACTGAAACCCCTGATCTACGCAAATGAGCTGCAACCACCGCCATCATCTTGGTGAACACCCGAAGGGAGCTGGGAAGGCCAAAGAGAAGCATGGTGAACTGAAAATTCTTGTGGCCTGTAGTGAACCGCAAGTAACTTCTGTGGGAAGGCAAGACGGGGATGTGGAAATAAGCATCCTGCAAGTCCAACGCTGCCTTCCAATCTCCTGGGTCCAGGGCAGACAAGACCTGAGCCAACATGAGCATTTTGAACTTCTCCTTCTTGAGGAAGAGACTGAGGGCTTGTAGGTCTAGAACAGGTTTAAGACCCGTGTCCTTTTTGGCAACCAGAAAGTAGCAGGAATAACAACCACAGCCTACTTCTGGCATTGGAACCCTCTTTATGACTCCCTTCGCCAAGACAGCCACAACCTCCTCGCGGAGAAGAGACAAATGATCCTCCATCATATGGTCATGAGGTGGTGGCATGGCGAGAGGGACAGTCTCGAAGGCGAGAGAGTAGCTCCTTCAGATGATCTGCAACACCCATCTGATGGCAAATCCTGCTGCCAACTGGATGTCCATAGTGGTAGAAAGACAGGCTAGGAGGGCTTAGAAGCTCCTGCTGTGGGGGAGGAGGGTGGAGTGGTAGACTGACATCGAAGGGCATGTCCAAAGGGAAGCTTGGACATCCCCGAAAAGCCAGTCGTCCTCTGTCATGCGGGCGCCTCAGGCCCACTGTTGTATAAACAGCTCTGCCTAGCGAGTCAGTTTTGTCCAGCCCGCAACAGATTGTGAACTTTAGGGCATTTCTCCCTACAGCAACAGCCTGAGAGAGTACAGCCTGGGCCTCCTCCGGGACCTATGGCAGCACTTCCGCAAACATGTCCCACAGAGTGTGGGAATAATGGCCCAAAAGGCATACAATGTTCACAGACTGCAATGCTAGGCTGGCGGACGAAAACATCTTATCCAGCCTCTTGGATTCCCTATCTGGGGGAGCGGTAGGGAAGGCATCATGGGTAGTAGAGGCCAGGACCACTAAGCACTCAGGGGTGGGGGGCTGCGTAAGGAAACTTGGGTCCCCAGTGCAAGGTGATGGCAGCGGGCAATTGCCTTATTCACAGGAGCCCCTGTTCTGGGTTTGGACCAAGTAGCCTAAGGAATGTCCCTGGGGGCATCATTGAACAGGAGCAGGAGTTCAGATGTGGAAGCTCCCGGTTGCAGCACTTCTGTCAAGAGATTAGTCTTGACTGCCACCAAATGAAGCTGAAAGTCCAGGACCCCAGTCACCCTCCTCACCACCACTGCGTAAGAGGCTCCCTTCTCGGTAGCCACATTAGGGGGAGAAAACAAACCAATATCTTGAGATGTGTCAAGTCCACTGGCTTCACCCAAACCCTCACACCAGTCCATTTCCTCCTCACAAGGCTAGTATTTTAAAGGTTCCAGTGACCCTTCCCAGTCCTCCCTGAGGCCTAGCCTAGCAGAATAGGGCTAAGGATCCGATCTAGGAGACAAACCTCCTGCTGACATCTGAGTTGGCTAACGCCAATCCAGCTCCATGTCAGAGTTGGGGATGACAATGAGGATGGAGCCACTGGTGGGCGCCGGCATCGGGCCCAGCACCCAGGAAGGCCGAGCTGGTACGACCATCACCGGTCTAGATCCCTGGGAGCCCATCGGCGCTGAGGCTGCCTGCGCGGAACATAATGGGAACCCCTCCAACCCTGCGGACTGCCCAAAAATTTGAAGCACTTCCTCATACAATTCTTTTAATTGGGCAGCGGTCCCTCTGGTTTCTGGAAACTAGGGGATGCGTGGAGTCAGCCCAGGTGCATATTCCAAAGAACGAGGCCTCCAATGAAGATGGTCCCAAGTTGCGTCGGCCAACAGATAAGGATAAGTCGAAGACCGCTTTGACTTCCTACTCTTCTTCTCGTGCCTTGACTTACCCAATCGCTCCAAGCACTTGTAGTGAGAGAACAAAGACTTGGGGCTCCACAACTGGTGACAGGACTTTGACCTCCACTGTCACGTGCTGGATGGCCAACTGCTTTAGGGACCACCATCAGCTTTACGGACTGCCCCCTCAAAGCCTTCAGATGCATGGCCCGGCACTCAGAGCACAACTTTGGGTTGTGGTTGTGCTCAAGACACCACAAGCAGACGAGGTGTGGATCTGTTACTGACATCGCCCAATGGCAGGATTCGCAGGGTTTAAAACCCATCTTATGTGACGACATCGTGACACACGAGGAAAAAGAAACCTCAAAAAAGTTTGGCATAAAGTCGAAAAAGGGCAGTAAAAAAAATAACTGAGGGGTAGCTCTCTCTCGGACCTGCGGTGGCTGGTGCTGTAAGAAAATAACTGACATCAGTGCGCCTGGGTGGGTGGCGTCTATGTAGGAACTGTGGCGTCATTCCCAGCATGGACGCCGCAGTTGGACGGGGAGCCAATCAACTCCACCCACCAGCGCACAGGAGTACAGCTCACAAATAATCTTCCTGGTACAGTCTGATGCCTGGGGAGAATTCAAAGGTAAGAAATCTGCAGCTAGAACTCTCTATCAGATGTGTGGATTAGAGCCTGTACCAGTGTGAAGAAAGAAAACACAGCATGATCCATAAGGTGTGTAAGACCCACTTCCATAAAGTACTAAGCCAGGTTCCCTGAATCAAATATTAGAAGAAGAGTGTAGCTTTAAAGCCAAAGTGCGGAACCAAGATGCAGATACACATATGCAACACACTGGTCTAATTAACAGCGCAGACCATCTGTTTTGAGACAATAGAGATGCAATTAAAATACAGTGCTGTGAATATTTCACACCTGAGGATGATGCAGAATGCTACTGAGACGTTCAATCACTGAATATTCTACTCAAGCTCATATGGCTCTTTGCTGCAGATTTCTGGTTACAGAGGAAATGATTGTGCTAGAGACATCAATGTTACTTCTCATTGTGGGAAGCTCCTTGAATCAGGAGTGGATATTGATAGAGAACAGAATCAGTGCCACAATAAGATTCTGGTCTTTATGGGAGTTGAAACTGACCGCATCCTCCAAAGACACAGGATTGATTTGTCTGTGTTCAAGGTGCTATTGTAATTATAGATACAGCTACCAGCAATGCTGCAAGCAATGGCAAGTAGCAGAAACATATGTGAGCCTTTGATGAAAGACCTGCTAGCTTAAAAGTCAAATAAAAGGGCAACGTATTCCAAACTCGTGCACACTGGCTTCCTCACACAATAAATAGCAACCTTTGATTGTAAAAATGAACTTTACTAGGGAAGTTATGGAAAAATACCTTAAAAATATTAGAAGTGAGGTGAAGGCCATTAACGTCTACGTTTAATCAAGCTTTAAAGGATTAAATGCAACTTGGCATCCTTGGGCACCAGGAAAAAAAATTTAGTGACTGTTTTTAGTAACACCACCAAATGTGGAGTGTTATAAAGACCTGCTTGATGAGAATATCAAACTGCAAGTAAGTAATTAAGATCTTGAAAATGTATCTGTGAGAAAGTAGCCTCTTTCTAGTATGGTTACCCCCACTTTTGGCCTGTTGTACGTTAGTGTGTATTTACTGTATCACTGGGATCCTGCTAGCCAGGAACCCAGTGCTCATAGTTTGTGGCCTAATGTGTATGCCTGCGTAGTGCCTAACTGTGTCACTGAGGCTCTGCCAATCAGAACCTCGGTGCTTATGCTCTCTCTGCTTTTAAATTTGTCACTGTAGGCCAATGACTTCATTTACCAATTTCAACTGGCACACTGGACCACCCTTATAAGTCCCTAGTATATTGTACCTAGGTAACTAGGGCATTGGGGTTCCAGGAGATCCATATGGGCTGCACCATTTCTTTTGCCACAGACTGCTCAGACAAACCCTTACTCAGAACTACCATTTCAGCCTGTGTGAAACAGTGCACACACTATTTCACAGTCATTTTCACTGCACTTAAGTAACTTATAAGTTCACTTACTGAAGGTTAGATGCAAAGTTACTAAGTGTGAGGGCACCCTTGCACTAGCAAAGGTGCCCCCACATAGCTCAGGGCCATTTCCCCGGACGTTGTTAGTGGGGGACGCCATTACACACGTGCACTACACATAGGTCAATACCTATATGTAACTTCACAATGGTAACTCAGAATATGGCCATGTAACCTGTCTAAGATCATGGAATTGTCCCCCATTCCAAATCTGGTATAGGGGAGCCAATTCCATGCATCCTGGGGGCTCCACCACGGACCCCCAGTACTTCCAAACCAGCACTCTGTGAGGTGACAGCAGATGTAGCTGCAGTGCAAGCCTCAGACAGGGTTCTGCCCCCCCGGGGTCTGGGCAGCCCAGTCCCAGGAAGGCAGAACAAAGCATTTCCTCTGAGAGCAGGGTGTTACACCCTCTCACTTTGGAAATAGGTGTTACAGGCTGTGGAGGGGTAGCCTCCCCCAGCCTCTGGAAATGCTTTGAAGGACACAGATGGTGCCCTCCTTGCATAAACCAGTCTACACCGGTGCAGGGACCCCTTCTCCCCTGCTCTGGCGGGAAACTGTACAAAGGAAAGGGGAGTGACCACGCCCCTGTCCATCACCACCCCAGGGTTGGTGCCCAGAGCTCCTCCAGTGTGTCCCAGACTTCAGCCATCTTGCTTTGCAAGGTGTGGAGGCACTCTGGAGGGGTGCGTAACAAGTAAGCACAGTGGCCAGTGCCAGCAGGTGACGTCAGAGACCCCTCCTGATAGGTCGATACCTGATAAGGTAGCCAATCCCCTCCTCAGGGCTATTTAGGGTCTCTCCTGTGGGTTCTCTTCAGATTCTGCTTGCAAGTTTCCTTCAGGAATCCTCTGCAACAACTACAGACTCTTCTGACCTCGGATCAACCGCAGCCTGCTCCAAGAAACGCTGTAACTGCAACAAAGTGTCTACAAGAGACATTTTTCTTCAGCAACCTCAGCTCCAAGTCAGCAATTGCAAAAATTTCCACGGTGTGCATGCTCTGAGGACTCCCTGTCTTCATCCTGCACCAGAATGACTGAAAAAATCTCCAGTGGAGTGACAGAGTCACTCCCCTGCTCCAAGCAGGCACCTTCCAAGGTGACGACTGGTACCCTGGGACTCCTCTCATGGCTACGAGCATGCTCCTAAGGACACAGAGGATGGACATTATCGACATAGACTGTCCTGAGGTCCTGCTGATGCAATGTGGAGGAGGTAAGACCTTGCCTTCCCCGAGAACGACAATACCCCTGTGTATTGTGTCTTCTTCGCCTCCTGAGGCCTCTGTGCACTCTTTGCAAAATTCCTTCATGCACAGCCTGGCCCAGGTCCCCAGCACTCCACCCTGTGACGCTCAACTCGCTGAGTTGTTCTCCGGTGACGTGGGACCTTCTTTTGTTGTGCTGCATCAACTGCGTTTTGCACCTCCTTTGAACCCGGATCCTGCGGCTTCTGGGGGTGTTGGCTGGCATCCTGAGGGCTCCTTAAAGTGCTGAGAGGCCCCGCTTCCTCCTCACACAGAGTTGAGGCCCCCAGGTCCCTCCTGGGTCCATCCAGCGCCATTTTGATGAAAAACACACTTTTGTCATAGCCAAGGCTTGTTAGCACCTTCCAACAAGAAATCTCGTCTGCAACGATCTGCACACCGTGGGACATCTTTTGCATCACGCAGGAACCCCCTGGCATCTTCCTAGGGTGCATTTCTGCAGTCTTCTACTAACCGGGGACTCTTCTTTTGCACCCTCTGCTGAGCTGGCAGGGGCTCCTGACTTTCCTGGAACTTCTTTCGACTTCTGGACTTGGTCCCCTTCCTTTGCAGGTCTTCAGGTCCAATAATACAGCAGTTGTTCTTTGCAGACTTGGTTGGCTGCTGCAAATATCCAAAAACGAGGTGTAGTGTGTCCTAAGGAAACTTGCAGTACTTTACTCCTGCTTTTCTTGGCTCTGAGGTGGGTTAATTTACTTACCTTTACTGTATTCTGCACACACTACACTTGTCTAGGGGGGAATTTGTGATTCGCATTCCACTTTTTTTAGTATGTGGTTTGTGTTGCCCCTAGACCTATTTTCTCCCACTGCATTCTATAGGATTTCCTACTGTTTGCATTGTTCTATTACTATTTACTTGTCTAATTGTGGTGTCTAGTGTATATATTGTGTATAATACTTACCTCCAGAAGGGGTATTGTCTCTAAGATATTTTTGGTACTGTGTTACCCAATTAAATACCTTTATTTTTGGTAACACTGAGTATTGTCTTTACTTGTGTATAAGTACTGTGTAACTATAAGTGGTATTGCATTAGCTTTGCATGTCTCCTAGTTCAGCTTAAGCTGCTCTACTGTAGCTACCTCTATCAGCCTAAGCTGCTAGAACACTACTACATTAACTAACAAGAGATAACTGGACCTGGTGTAAGCTGTAACTACCCAAGGTACCCACTACAAACCAGGCCAGCCTCCTACAGTATCCCACACAAGTAACATCTTTATTAGAGGGATTCTGAGAGTAATAAAGGGAGAAGGCATGTTGAGTTAGCCATTAGACTGAGATTTACTGCACTTCATCAAAGATAAACCTGAGGACCAGGCCACAAACCTAGTTTGGAAGACCTGCTTATGGTCTGGGGATCCAAAAAAACACCATTACCAACATTTATACAGGAATACATTTTGTTGATAAAAAGGTAGAAACAATGGCACTAGAGCGAACAAAGAGTGGTCTGATCTTCTGTGACTACAAGTCTCACTTACAGCAAACATGGCAGCCGTTTACATTAAAGAGACACAAACATTTTAGATTGGTTACTGACTTCCTGTGCACACAGTGGAGAAACCCATTTGGTTTGACATCTACTTGCACTGTACAAAAGATAATATCAGATTACTAATTCATGCAAAAACAGAGAGGGAAAGAAGGTATCTGAGAATATACATTAGAAACAGCTCCTGGCAAAATGGCCATCGGGGTATACAGTTATAGGTCTGAGAATGTAGAAGGAACCGCCCCACAGAGGAAGACAAACTGAACGTGATTCACCATCTGAAGGTGGTTAGTTGACAAAAGGAGGAATTTCAAATCATAAAGAGTAGGGCCGAGCCCTGGGGTAACCTTATGATACACATATCACAGAGGCTGGCATTCAGGTTTGAACCCTAGCCACTCCCATGGCCTGTGTTGTAGGGCTATCAGATTTGGAGTTGTCCCTGCTGTGACAGGCTGCCTTCCGGGAAAAGGCAGGACAGAGGCAAGGATGCTTCAAAAGGAAGCAGACCCCCCAACATAAACTTCAAAGTCTCAAACCCTAAATCACATCTGATGTCTGGAAAAGGTCTATAAGAAGATCAGCTTGAGTCCCCCACAATTTTAAACTGTTAACCAACCAGTCAGGCTGTGCGAAGAGAAGATCTGAAAGACTTCTGCCTGTGAACAGGATTGGCGATTAAGGCCTGCCGGTTTCCCAGATTGGTGAGTAGACATCACCCAGAGAAAATCCAAGATCACCTGATCCTGGAGCACTAGTGTGCCCTGTGAGAAACAGGTGATCAGTGGAGTGACCGAGGTCAAGTGGGTGATCCTAGTGAATGGATCCCTGTAGCGAAGAGTGAAAAAAGAACTACTGTGGCGACTGGGCCGTCAGAGAGGGCTGCTGTGAAATTAGCGATGCTAATCAGGCCATTCCCTGTGTGCGGCTGGAGAGGCTGGAGAGTCGGCGACTGCATAGGTCAGAGGGGGCCGCAGTGAAGAGGATCTTGCTGCTGCGCAGATAGGGACTGTGAGAGGCGTCAGAAAATGGAGGGACGCAAACGTATCTTTAGAAAGAGTTTTACTGATTTAACATAAGGCAATATCAGTCTTTTATCAGGTTGTCTTTGATGGCAGTTTGTTCTTTTCCTTCTTTCTGTCTTCTATCTGGGTCTTCACGCTTGTTCTCTTGTCTTTCTTACGTTTCCCAGGGTCAACTCAGGAGGAGCATGTAAAGGAAAGAAGAACACAGGCAGTGGGTAAGTACGCTCTTCCTTATTTTCTCCCTTTCCAGCCTTCCCTCCCCTCTTCTCCTTTCTTCTGTCGTTTTCTGAGTAGGCTCTTTGATTGCCCTTATCCTCTTTTTTTTTTTTTTCCTCTCCTCTTTTCCTGCTGCCAGTATCTCCTTATTGTTTTCTTCTTATTTTCCATCTGCCCTTTTATTTCTTCTTGTTTTCCTTTCTTCTCTTTTTCTCTTCTTTCTATTTTCTCTCTCTGCCTCTTCTCTCTCTCTCTCTGGTTGAGGGAGTACTTTCCTCTTTATCTGTTTTTCTGAGTGTTCTATCACAATAAAATGTTGTTACATCTATCTTGTCTTGGGGCTTTCTGTTCAAAGTAAATGTTTCTGTAAATACTGGTTTCTTCGAGTCCTAAATTATAGCACTTGAGACACCACACAAACGGAAAACGAATTGTGCACACAAAAAAAATTAAAAAATTTTAACAGGCTTTCTGACGCTAAGGTCAGGTTCAGGGTTTTTGAAATATGGGCGTTCATGAAACAAAAACAAAAAAACTATTGTAGGCTCAAGGAAACAAACACGGTTTTCTTTAGCGCTTGCCACGTTATAAAATGCTATGACCCAGGACCCCTAATTCCCACCCCAAAAAAAAAATCCACACACGCCACAAAAATACAACATAAAAAAAAGAAATCCGTTCCTGACCCCCTACCGTCTTCCCCCTACCGTCTTCCCCCTCCCGTACCTGGTGTGGCCACATTCTCCAGAGCGTGGCTGGCTTCAGCGCGGGCTTCCTCCTGGTTCCTGGCTTCCCGAGGCTTCAGCCGGCCGCGATCCTTCTCTTGAATGGCGTCGGCAGGTCTCCGGGATGCGTCTTCCGTCTCTGGTGGTTGCCACCATGCGTGATAGTGGGGGCCCTTAAAAAGCCCCGATGCTCCATCATCCTCCGTTCTGCCAGCAACACCCAGAAGTGCTTCTGGGTCATGGCGTCTGGCTCCAGAAGGCTCCCCGGGGCCTTCCGCACTCTGGAGTGTGCCCCCAGGGCACCGAGGGGCGGCTTTGGCGGAAGACGCCCCGTCACAGGGACGCTGCCTGAGTGCAGATGCAGGGTGACCCTGTGTGCCAGAGAGGGTCACCAGGAAAGGACAAGGATCACAGAGTGGTTGAGGCCGAGGTACAGCAGAGAGGTTGCCAAGGATGACCCGTGCAGGGCCAGAGCCTTGACTGAGGAGTGGAACCAGAACCCATCTAAATCACCGCTACCCTACTAGGGGAAGGATTAAAAGAACACTTCCTTCACACCTTTAGAGAGCTGAGGTTACCCAGCTGCTGCCCCAGCAGTGCTGCAAGTGATAGTTACCGAACGCAGCCACTGCAGCCTCTGCATCCATGAGTGAGATGCTCTTGAAGACTCTAGTTTTGCAATCCCCGCTGGTGTGGGTACGACAATCAAGGGGCGGAAGGCTCTTGGTGAACTGCCTGTCAGAATGCACTTCAGCGCTGGAATACTTTTTAAAATTTATTTTTTACGTGCTTTTTATTACATAACACAGCCAAAAACAAGCAGAGCAGGTGGAAAATACTGTCACTGTGAGAACATCCCAGACAACACCTCTAAGGTGATGAGAAGGAGTTCAGGAGGGGTACCAGTCGGGGGGCAGGAAACTCCCAATGTCAACGCCTATTCTCGGATCCAAGTCTAGTGTCTCGGACGATTCACCAGAGGATCATCTGGCAGCAAAACTTTTTTCTCTCAATGTCGCCTGTAGTGAATGAGGAATAACCCCTACCACTAGTGAGACTGAAGTGGGGCTCAAGGCCTGTCCATTAAGCAGTAAAGCTTTGACATCAGGGGGCTGTGGGTATTGTTTGTGTATGCTGTATTTCACTTTGCTTATGTATATAAATACTACTTTTGTCAAACAAGACAGTATTTGACTGGATAATCATTTATTGTTGCTATTAAACATACTTTGAGTTGTGAGCTTGCGTTCACCTCCGTGTATCTACCTACCCTCGAGAAGCTTTAGCCTGCTCCACCCAAGCTACCACTGAAAGCAAAGTGGTGAAGGGGTACTGGATCCAGCTGATTAGGATCCATAGTAGGTCAGGCCCAGGACATCAGGAGTAAATGGCCTCCTGCTTCCACCGTGGCCCACTGAAAGGAGTTCTGGCAGCTGGATTTTCTCCTTAGTTGTAGTTATGCATCTGGGGAATTGGTGGTGTTTATTGGTGAAATTACATTATTAATTAGAGCACTGGTTCCCAACCTGTGGTCCGAGGACCCCGGGGTGCCCGCAAAGCCTCCTCAGGGGGTCCGCAAATGCTTAGAAAATTTAATCATCTTAACAGATTAGGTCCCCAGCTTTAAATAATGACTCAGTAAGGGTGTCTCCAGATTTTAATAATGATTCTGTGGGTGTCCCCAGGATCCAGTAATGATAAAGTGGGGGTCCACAGAAGTCAAAAGGTTGGGAACCACTGAATTATAGGATTTGGGCAAATTCCAAGTCTTATTTGCAGGCCTTGCACTGTTTCCGACAACAGATACTAACTCACTTCAATCAATCAATCAATCAAATAATTTCTTAAGCGCACTACTCACCCGGTAGGGTCTCAAGGCACTGAGAGGGTGGGGGGCATTTACTGCTCGAAAAGCCATGTTTTTAGGTGCTTTCTCAAGTTGGGGTCATGGTTAAATTTATCAGTTTCAATGCCAAAGGTCCTAATGTTCCAGTAAAATGCTTAGTGGTCCTGAATATGCTACGTGAATCTGAAAGTAAAATCTGTTTTATACAGGAACGCCATTTACTAAAAGGCTGGATTCAATTTCAATCCAAAAGATTTTCATTACAGTTTTTCCACTCTTGGCACACTAAGACTGGAACAGCAGCAATAGTACTGGCTAATACTTGCCAATAGGAGATAATGAAGGCACTTTCTAAGGAGGATGGGAGATGTTTACTATTGGCTAGGTTGGTAAATTATATCCAGCAATTATATTCTAAAATCGGCACAAGATAAACTCTTCAAATCACAAGTGCAACCTGCAGCAGATACTCCAAAAATGCAGTTGTGTAAATAACTCCTTTAATCCAGGCAACCTCCTCACACAGGTTTCAGAGCACAAGCTTCTCTTCCTTCTTGTTCCAATCTCTCCTCACATTCTAACATTCTACAATGACATTTATACAATGGGAAACGTCATTACTACACAAACCCCATTTTTCCAATAAACAATGAAAATACCAATTCACTATAAACACACATTTCTACATTTTTTCGTTTCTTAATCCTTCCAAATGCACCGGATCTAAAGGTTCCCACCCTTTCATTATACGGAATTATGCAATCCCTTCCCAACCTATCTTTTGACTCATTAGTTCTAAAAGCAAACAAAAACATTGCATCAGATAATGGCATCTTCACTAGGTTCGCTAATAATGGTATCTAACCACCAATAATCATCTACAGGCTTAAAGTTGTCCCCCATCCCGTGCAACAGCAATACGACTCATATGCTATATACTGCCTTCTTTCAATCCAACAGTATTATTTACACCAGTATTATTTTACACAATGTTTTGCATCAATTTGTTTTTGTTCTGTAAGGAGATATGTTCTTTTAGCATTTCAGCATCTCACATACTAATTTACTTCTCTTCATCTATCTTACGTTAACTTTATAAGGTACAAGCCTTCTCATTAAAGAGAATGGACTGTCCCGTAAAGAATCATGGGTCTCTCCACATTCCAATTTTTGCTGCAATTATTTGTAAATTGCACAATACTTTATTTACTGTATTTTAACTTTCTACAATAACATTACTTCTATGATTGTAAAATGCACTAAATTCATGTTTAAATACCAGCAGATTAAAAAAAGTAAGTATCCCCTTTGATTTAAATTGTACCTCATCTAAGAATTCAATTAAATTTTTAGTGTTAACTCTGGTATTTCCCCACCATCAGTGCGTCTAGAAAATCTAGAGCAATATCTTCCACTGCAAGTTAGGACAACCTAAAGAGTTCAATAACGGATTTAATGTTTTTTTGCGATTTATCAGCTTTTTCCACACCATAGGTATTATCTAATATAGCTTTCCATTTTGAGATCAATGTTTTTCACCAATATAAATCCTTTCCATCACACTTATTTCAAGTAATTATAAAGTGACTCATGACATCATGAGAAGAAGCAAAGATTTTTTTCTCTTATCTCAGTTAGAGGAACTACTTTATCATCCTTCAGTGTAAATAACTAATCCACACATAATTCATCCCAGAATACTTTAAAGCTCTCTTTTAGATCCACTTTACCATGTTTATTCCAACCATTAGTCACCCTTTCTCTAATATTCTTCAGTACGTCATCCTGACTGATAATAAGCTTCAAACTATTATTCTTTAGTAAAAGTGTTCACAGCATCATCTATTTGGGCCACTCCTGCAATACAATATTCATTCCATGGATCTGTGTCAATTTTCTTAAGAGGGAGTGCCATTCATGCTTAAAATATCAGCTGAAATATTCTTTGCCCAAGGGACGTATTCAACATCAGACATGAGGTCCTATAAATGTATAAACAGTCTAGCGATTGTTTCATACATTCTAAATAATATCTAAGTAGTTAACAGTTTTGTCAAAGGTTTGTGATCCCTCCTTGGAGTAAATTTCCTTTCCCATGGGTGTTTGTGGAAAAAGTCCCCTTGTGCACGCTGATGTCTCTCTTTCTATTGTTGACTATTTTTCTTCTGTTGTTTGAAAGCAAGCGGTGTGCATAAGCAATCACAACAGCTTTGCCAGAATTATCAATCTGTGTAAGTACACTGCCTAACCCTTTACCATGTGCATCAGTGGTTACATATGTAGTGGCTAAAGGATCAAATGCCAGTAAACTGGATGCCTCACTGATGGCATTTTTAACATTCAATAATGCCCTCAAAGAATGCGTCTAATCCAAAAAGCTCCCCATGAATTTAGAATAAAATTCCCATAATCCCAGAAATGATCTGAGATTATTCTTTGACTGTGGTGACAGACCCTAACTACAGCTTGAATTAGTTTTTCTTTAGGCTTGATATCTTTGTCATATATCACATGACCTAAATAGGTAACCCTTATTTCATTGACATATTTGCATTAGTGATTTCTGCACCTAATCCTTTTTTCTATAACTTCCAAAACACTTCTCAATCGGTCAGTGTGTACTTTTGTGTTGTGCCATATAATTAGAATATGGTCATTAAAATTCTAGCCCCACATATTGGCATATCGCCAAATAGTTCTTTAATAGGCCTCTGAAAAGCTGCAGCCGATGAGGCCAGTACAAAGGGCATACAACAGAACTGAAAACAATTAAAAGGTGTGCAAAATGGAGTTACATCTCTGCTTGTACGTTGTAAAAAATTGCTGGTGATACGCAGAGGATAGATCTACAGTAGAGAACTATTTTCAGTGTATGGTAAACAAGGGGATTTAATCTATTCTTGGTAAAGGCATCTACTACAATGCTATGCTGCTATTTAAACATCTAACTCAACACAGACTTATTTTTCCATTGGCTTATCTCCCAACAACCGTAGGAGAAATCCACTCTGATGTTTCAATTGGTTCAATGATGTGAGCCTTAAATACATTTCTAAGTTCAGCTTTTAGTTCATCCCTGACAATAGGGGGTCTATTGTGGGTTTTGTGAATCTTGGGTATGGCATTAGTTTTAACTCTGATGTGTAAGTCCTTTCAGTTTCCCTTTTTTGCCATTCAATACATTTGAAAAGTCTTTCAAAACTCACTGATCTATTATTTGCACTGTTGCACACTACCAAATATGTTCTGGAATGGCAAATCTTTACCTACTAGACATAAGGAGGGGGCACTTTCTTGTAGTCACAGATCCATCCAGGTGTGGGTTCTGCCTTTTATACCTACTTGGATGGGGAGGACAGCAAAGATAAAGCATGACATACAAAATTATGGATGAGGTGTCCTCTCCTGGTATCTGAAATGGAATGATATCCATCATTTGAGGTACTGGGTTAGTTGCAACTGGAAAAACTTGTGTCTGGTTGGACGTTGCCAGGCTGCACTACCCCAGTAAGTCAGACAATGGATCTCATACCATTTCAAAACAGGGAGGGGCTTGTAGGCATACAAAAGCCTAGATACCATATCAATCTTCACTTTATCCTCACAGTCATCTAAACAGGTATCCCTTCTAAGTAAAGGCATGTCATTTATGCTTACAGAACAGACTATTTGTTTAGAATTTCAAACTAAATTACTAAGATTCTTTCAAAATGTACGGGCATTTTTTAACAACCATTTTAGACCTCACTTTAACATTCTCACCTCCCTCTAATACCAATTCCTGCAGAAATTTTCACTTTTGAGAGAGTGGTCCTTAAGGACATTTCCAACCGATAGAAAGAATGATCTTTTTACCTATTACAGTATCACACTCCAGGAAAAGATGTCTTTGAATACTTTGAAAACTGATTTCAAAATTAGATTGTCATTAAACCTGTAGACAAGTGGGATGGAATTGTAGCTGAAGACCGAACTAGCTATACTTCAGAGATCTTCTGCCAACTAGACAATATTGAACACTATAAAAACTCTCTAAAGGCCCCATCAAGGAGACCCGGGAGGAAATCCTAAGAATCACCCTTAAAGGGAAGGAATCTGGTTTTGTGAGTCAAGATGTTTCTTAACAACAAAAATCCATGTACTCGGTTGACATGTACTTTGCCCAAAATTCATAAGATAAGAGACTCTGCCCCAGTAGACCAACTGTGTCTGGGTGTAGGTCTATATTAGAACCATGTGATCAGTATGTAGAATTAGGGAAGCGCATTGAGAGGTGTGTCCGGGGGCAGGAGCCCTTTAAATTTCTACAGCGCTCCCGCCGTCGCGGGAAGCGCATTGAGAGGTGTGTCCGGGGGCAGGAGCCCTTTAAATTTCTACAGCGCTCCCGCCGTCGCGGGAAGCGCATTGAGAGGTGTGTCCGGGGGCAGGAGCCCTTTAAATTTCTACAGCGCTCCCGCCGTCGCGGGAAGCGCATTGAGAGGTGTGTCCGGGGGCAGGAGCCCTTTAAATTTCTACAGCGCTCCCGCCGTCGCGGGAAGCGCATTGAGAGGTGTGTCCGGGGGCAGGAGCCCTTTAAATTTCTACAGTGCTCCCGCCGTCGCGGGATGCGCGCGGGCGGCGCCCGGGCGAAGCCCGGGCGAAGCCCGGGCCCGTCATTGCCAGGAAGAGGCAGGGCAGGGCCACCCCCCTAACTTCCACATCAAGACGCTCGGTTTAGGCAGCTCACAAGTAGCTGGCCGCCTGAAGGTACTGTGCCAATACCTACCCCTAAAAAAGGTCCTTTTATAGAGGGCCTTAGGACGGAACTCACCCTTTCCCAGCATAGTGCCTTTCTCATTATTACCTGCTAGATTTGAAGTGGGGCCGGGCCGGGTCGTTGCCTCTCTACTTTATTGCAAGAAGTTTACTTGTAATTTTTGAGTGTAAAACCTTTATTTAAATACTTGTCATATTCATTGTCAGTATTTATCATTTAGGCTTACCCCCACTAGACCTACTTCTATTCTTGTCCATAAATACATATTTGTGCTCTGGTTTCATTAGAGCTGAAGTATCATATAGGTGGCCCAAAGCATGGGAAAACGTAAGGCATCAGAACCCCCAAGGGGGAAAGAGAAATCTATAAAAAAAACTCGGGAATGCGGGCGAGAATTGCACTATAGACGAAATTGATGATCTTATTGAGGAGGTAGAGTCATTATTATGTAGTAGGGCCACTGTCCGGGAGGGACCTGATAAAAAGATCACCTCTTACTACACAAAAAAAGTTGAACTAGAGGAAGATATAGTGACAAAGACTATTAGTCAGCAAGAGGGGGAGGTATCACCCGATATTAGGACTGGTAGCCCTAAGGATGCTACAACTCGATCCAGACATCCATGCACCATAGATAGTACTAGGAAGAAGGGCCACAAGCAGGAGTGTGAAGTTGTATGTTCCAATAAATATGCAGTTTTGGCAGAACTTGATAGTAATAAAGTGCAGAATACACAAGAGGGGGAATTGCTGAATGAGTTATACCCAACTATTCCAATTGTACAGTTACCTAGAGAGAGGATCTCTCCATGCAACTTAGAACCAATGAATCCTCCAAAACATAAAACAAGAACTATAGCAGACCTCTATGACCTACTCTCTGGATTAATACAGGAAGTTAAGGACCTGAAACTTGAAGTAAGAACCCTATCAGATATTGTGGAAAAGGAGGGGGGTAGGGGTACCCACAAAGCTCAGTGCGAAAAGGAGACCCCCCTTATATCATTTCAGCCACAAGGTAGATCCACACGTTCTCAAAATTTAAATACTAACCCCAACCCTTCCCCAGCTATAGCTAAGATTCTACAGCAACCGCAGGGATATACGAGAGGGGTAAACGGGGAAAATACTGGTCCACGCAATTACCCTAGAAGTAATGCTAGTGATCTATGGCAAAAAATAGGGAATCCACGAAGAGAATCCCGCTTGGTAAAAGGGCCCCAAAAGGGGAATGTGGAGCTTACTCAGATCACCCATCCCCAAGCATCTCATGACCGTAACCATTATACTACATGGTATCGACATTCTGTGGGGGATAGGTTTCCCATTAGGACCAATGTTGTTTATCTGCTAAATGTCCCAAAATTGGCCTTAGATAGTAGTGAAGACGAAGATTCCCTAAAGAATAAGCTTACACATTGGATTAGGACTAAAAGACACTTTCTATCCATAATTCATTCAGATATAAAGAAGGCAGAAAGAATCTCAGGAGGGATGGGGCAACATGATGTTATTGCATTAACATTTAAGGATGGAAGCTTATCCAGAGGCCTGATTGACATGGAACAGAGAACCGCCGCCCCCACGATCAATGCCATGAGGTTCAGTTCGGATCCTTACATTACCAAACCCCTAGTCCCGAGGCCTAAGTATAATGTCATGGAGGGATCGCAAAAGAGAAACTGTGATTCCAATCTTGAAAGAGTAGATTGACTACTCCAGATTGATCAGGTACAAGTGGGACTAATTGGGGACCCAACAGTAAGTGAGCCCCTCATAGGGTCTGATCCTCATGTTACAGGGGCAGGGAATATAGTGGAGTCTTTGCCCCGTAGGAAAGACTCGACAGCATATTTGAGCCCTACTTCTAATGTTACAACCCCAAACGGGAGGGGTCCTATCACTATGATCTCCTGGAATGTAGCAGGCTTAAAAAATAAGCTTACAGACCCGGAATGGCAGGACTATATTGATCAATACCATGTCTGTCTCTTCCAAGAGACTTGGCTTAAAGACCCGCCGTATAAGCTAGGATATAAAACCTACTTTATTAGTGCAATTTCAGCTGCTAGAGGGAGACCGTCGGGGGGACTGGTTGTTTGGGTGAAAATCTCACTAAATGTTGATACGTATGCAAGCCACAGAGTCAGATGACATTTTATGGTTGATAATGGGGGGAAAAAATAAGATAATATCCCACTTGTTCAATGTATATATAAGACCTAGAAGGACAAACTTGGAGTCGCCTGAAATAACTCTATTAGACGACCTGCTTAAAAAGATCCCAGGGGGAGAGACAATTATGATAGGGGGTGACCTTAATTGCAATTATGAACCCATAACTGGATTTGAACATTTAGCAGAAGAAGAAGATCGAGCCAGAGCAATTCCTTATTTAACAATAGAAAAAACTGTCCCAGGCACAGTGGCTGCATTGCAACTTATGGGCCTTACATTAAAACATGGACTGAGGGCATGTAATGGTAGAGTGGGTGAAGGAGGCCTTAACTTGGATACCTTCCAGAGAGGCAACTCTACCTCGAAAATAGATTATATTTTACATAGTATAAGTACATTGGGAAGATTAATGACTTTTAAAATAGATAAAAGAAGGGAAAGCGACCACTTCCCGTTAATAATTGAACTTAGCGCCCACCTCCTAGATTTGGATTTGGAATATGTAGAACATAATAAGGTGGAGTTACAACCCTTCCTCAGTAACAACAGGCGGGATATAAAATGGCCTGCAATAATAGGCAATCTGGAGACTATGACAAATATTTACCATACATATTCTAATCTCCTAGAGCCTTATGTTGAAAATGAACTTACTGATATCCCCATCACGGCCATCCACCAATCAATGAGTATTGCACTAAGACCCTTCCTGACCAAACAGCCACGGTACAAGCCCAAAAAGGAGATGGTGCAGATCACCCCAAGCAGCCCATGGTACACTACCAAATGTAGGGAGAGGAAAAGGGAGCTGATAGAGGCTCTAAAGCAAAAGAACCAATTGGCCATATAGCAGGCAAGGGCCAGTTATAAGAAAACACTGGCAACTGCCCAAAGTAACTGGGAGGATCAAAAATGGCAAGATCTCCTGGAAGCAGCAAAAACCAGTGATGCTAGGATCTTCTGGAAAATAGTTACCCATGGTAGCAAAGAGGGGAAAATTTCTACTGATCATCATATAGATCCCAATACATGGGTTAACTATTTTACACACCTTTATTCTGATCCCCCCAGCCTTGATTTCTATCCCTCAAGACATAAAACATTAGCCACTCAGGGCATCTTACCCGAGTTACAATTTAGCCTGGAGGAGACGGTGAACGCCATTGAAGCAATCAAGCTGGGGAAAGCCCCCGGTTTGGACAAGATCCTGGGGGACCTGTTCAAACATAGTTTAGAAATTTGGGCACCTTATCTAAATCTTTTAAGTAACACTATATTAAGGGGAGGTATTGTGCCCGAGACATGGAAAGGGGCAGAAATAATCCCAGTCTTCAAAAAAGGTTCCAGGGATGAACCAGGGAACTATAGACCTATTAGCCTCTTAGATGTCACGCAAAAAGTATATGCTAGACAGCTGCTGAATAGGATTAACAGCTGGATAGATGGAAACAGCATACTGACTATATACCAAGCTGGCTTTAGACAGCAGACGAGCACAGTCGATCAGGCCTTTAGGCTATTGACGATAATGTGGAAATATACTAGACTAACGAAAGGCCATCTCTATATCGCATATGTGGATCTGCGCGCAGCCTTTGATCTAGTGCCAAGAGCCTCCTTATGGGCTGCACTAGGGAAACAGGGTATGCCAGGGAACCTCTTGAGCCAGCTAGAGAGACTACATGAAAATACATTTGCAAAGGTTCGGTGGGGGCCAAAGGGTGAGTTGACAGACCCAATACCTATTAAGAGGGGGGTGAGACAGGGTTGTGTGCTTGCCCCAACCCTCTTCTCACTATACATTAATGATCTGGTTCACTATCTGAAGCAAAGCAACCATGACTCACCAAGATTGAACGGTGATCCTGTCCCCGCCCTCCTCTTTGCAGATGATACCATCCTATTATCTCAAACTCCCATGGGCTTGCAAACTTTATTAGATAAATTTAGCGAGTACTGCAGCCGGAAGGGATTAGAAATCAATACAAACAAGACCAAATACCTGACTGTTAACCCTCATAAAGCACTTAAGAGAAACATTCGGATTAGAGGGCAGGCATTGGAACGAGTAACAAATTTCAACTATCTAGGGATACTCCTTGATGCTAAATTGTCATGGGCACCGCATGTTAACAAAGCGGCTATTTCCTTAGCGCATAGCTCCATGGCAATTAGCAAAAATTATAAATGTTCAAGGTCTAGTATTGTTTCACCAGTATTTGAGATCTATAGGTGCAAAGCACAGGTTGCTGCCCTATATGGTGCTGAACTCTGGGGATTCATAAATCTAACCCCATTGGTTACCCAGGAAAATAATTTTATGAGGGGGGTACTGGGTCTCCCTCCATCTACTCCACTGATTCCTTTAACCTATGATATTAACATGAAACAAATAGGTAAATTGGCAGCCTTGAGGCCCTTGCTTTACTGGTGTAGACTCTGGTCTACCCCTGAATTAATCCATTATAGGCAAGCGCTAATTGAGATTATAGACTTGGACAAGGCAATTTCCCTCCCGTGGCTCCATTATATAAGACAATGCTTTTACACTCTTGGCCTAAAATTTTACTGGGAAGAACCACATACACTAACAAAACAATCTAAGATTCAACTAAAACAAGTATTTTGGGACTTTACCCTTAACAGCCCTCTCTACAGCAAGGATCTAGGCAGACTTACTTTAAGTTTCCTGGATATCAAACCATTACCGTATGCTGAGGAATGGATAGATACTATCCAACCTAGACGAGCAAAAGTTTTATTTATGAAGCTTCGATATGGGACTCTCCAGGTTAAGGCTTTTACTTCTAAATGGGGCCCCTCCAATGGGAGAAGACAAGAGGTGATTTGTGGGCTGTGTAATATGGAGACTCCTGAAACGGCGGACCATGTCCTTTTAAACTGCAATGCCTATGATAAACCAAGGAGGAAATGGCTTCGACCTATTTGCAGGAACGTTGGAATCAGGAACTATAATGAAGCAGCAAGATTCTTGAGATCTAGTACGATACCATATGTTGTTTTTGGTTTAAGCCGGTTTTTACTAGCAATTTCATTTATTAGAGACAAGGCGGGCCTAAGGCTCTAGGATTCAGTTATTTATTCATTTTATTTTAAATAGTCCTCCCCTACCAAAACAAAATAAGTGCCTGATGGCACTGGAGGCAAATTCTAAGGGTTTTATAAAAATGTAATACTGTAATTGATTCTTATTTATAGCTTTTAAGATTAATATTTGCTTCTATCCAGACAGTCGGTTTTAGTAGCTAAATGAATATTAATTGTTGTTGGAATAATGTGTCTTTTGTAATACTTGATTGTTTGCCTTTTTTGGCCTTCAGCCGAATATAGGCATGTATGGGAAAAAGAAATCGTTGGGCATTAGAGATTTTCACTCAGCTCTTAAAAACTAGCAAATCAAGACCACATGTGATGGTGGTAGGCACATTGCCAAGATTCTTAGAGGCACTTTGGTATGCTAGGGACAAATGTCTTACAAAACAAGCACGAAATTCTATCTTTACAATGGTCATTTTTTGTGCTTACTTATAGTTCTAGAGACCAAGTGAACTTTCTTGCCAGTACACAGCCATTGCTATTAACAGTCAGATATCAATCCCATTTGTTTTGTGCACACAGATTGTATTTATGGTTATTCTATAATATTCTTGGTGTTTTGTAAAGTGATGTGTACTGTGTATTTCTACAGTGTTTTAATTGATCATTTGCTTATTCTTTTCTTTTATCTAACTGTACTGTATGACCTTGGGGGAGTCCTGGATTTTATTTTTTTTAATCTTATGATGGGTCTGGTTTTACTGTTTTAACCAAATTGCTTTTGTTTTCTTTTAGAAATGTATGAATTGTGTCGGTATGCTTTTATGGTATTGTTTTACCGAAATAAAGCTGAAATTGAAAAAAAAAAAAAAAAAGAATTCTTTATTGAAGGATTTGCTGCCTTACCAAATAGTTATTTGAGGGATAGTATGGATTTTATTAACCTAGTTGAGGAGCAGCTTTTTGATATGACCACTTCTCTATTGGCAACTTTAGACACAGTCACTCTACAGGAATATCCCTCAGGACCACATTATAGAGATCCAGACCACATCAAGGGCCAGATGTACCAAAGGGTTTTACCCATTCTGTATCTATGGGAAAATGTGTTTGTACATATGGCCCCAAGTTCCTACTGCATTCATTATTTCATTATTAAAGGTAGCTCTCACCAATAATTTTTTTGTGTTTGAAAATGAGTTTTTCCTACAGATAAAAGGGAACTTCAGTGAGAGCTGTCTTTGCCCCACATTTTGTGGTCCTGTTTTTGGATGACCTACAAGCTCAAATTATTTTAGTCCAATTCAATCCTTTCAATGACAACATTCTGTGGAAATGGTAAATAGATGAAATGTTCATGATTTAGTAGGGATACCCCACACTGTGGCAAGACGTTAACCATTTGGCTCAATAAGAATTTCCATGGTCTCAGATACAATATACATAATAGTGACATTGATTTGGCTTTTCTAGATGTCACAGTGATGGTTAAAGATGAAAAATTATACACAATCATCTTCAGTAAACCCACAGAGAGAAACACGTTACTAGAAAATTATAGTTATCACCCCAGATCTTCAAAAGACTCTTTAACCTTCAGCCCATTTTTTAGGATCCAAGTTAACTGTAAAGAATAAAAAAATAAAATTTTCAGGAGGCTTAAGCACTGGCAGATATACTACTAATTGGGGGTTACCCCAAACATTTTTTCCAGATGATTCCTTCAAAGAGCCTGGTAGTGCACGAGATAGTCTCTATTGGTACACAAATCTAAAGAAAAACCTAAGAGAATAAGTATCACAACGTTTTCTTCAGTTTCTAACACTGTTACAAGAAATAGCATAAAGGCACTGGCATGTCCTAAGAGCTTCCATTGGAGACCCCAATGTTGCCTTTAAAAAAAAAAATAAAAAAAAAATTGGAAAGCCATTTGATCCCGGGGCCTTTACCAAGAAACGATACCCTCATACCTATTGATGGCCTTTGGGGACTCCCTCCATTGTCGAGATACTATATATGTGGTCACTGTAGTGTCTGCCCTTTTACCATTGAGAGTAAGGCGTTCTTGTACTGCAATAAGAAGGTTGTTTTGAAGAATGTTTTTAATTGCAATAGTCAGCAATATAGATATGCTATTCTCTGCACATGCGGAGTGGCCTATATAGGCCAGATGATACAGAAAATGAAGATTAGAGTCTGTCAACATCGCAGTAGACGCTGAGGCAAAGTCTTTTCTGCTTCACTTGTTGAACAATTTTCAGCAATGCTCCACAGAGAAAATTACCTACGTTGGCAGTTGATTTCCATTCTCCCAACATCCTCCAGAGCAGGTGACATCAATCAAATTCTGACCAAGGAAGAATTGACTGAACACAATAAACTATGGGCTCAACAGGATGGTTGACTAAACTGGTTTAACTCCAGCTATGCCAAGACTGTACCTGCTCTCCATACTTGAATTAAGCCTGTGCATTCCTGCCATTCTACAGGAAGGTTTTACTTTTTCTTGGTGGCTTTTTTATTCACGCATTCAACTACATGAATGTGACATGCCACTTTTTCTAGTAACGTCCTCCTTTTTGGATTACGCTCTTAATTGTTTTCTCTGCTAGTGTGTCTACCCTCCTACAGAGACTCCACACCAATAAGGGGGTCTCTATTGAATCCCTGTTGATTTAATTTCGCACTTCACTGTTTTTTAAATAACCCCTTTGTTTGATTTTCCCTTGTTCCTCCATTGAACCACAATTAGTGCTTCAACTTTGTTTTCCCAGTCTTGGCTCTGTAACTCTAAGATGGTCGCTGCTCTTGTTCTGTGGAATCAAGGCATAGTCCTCTTTCTTTGTTTACAGTTTATCATATGAGTGTCTGCCCCTCCCCCTTTACTTTACTGACCCTACACGAATAATGGAGCTTCTGTTAAATCTCTGTTGGCTTAATTTCACCTTACACTGTTTTTAAAACAAAACCTTTGCTCAATATTCACTAGTTCCTCTGGAATTACTGCCTCAACTTTGTTTTCCCAATCTTGCCTCTGTAACTCTAAGATAGCTGCTGCTGTGGGTCCTTTCATTCAGAGCGTAGGCTTCTTCATTTATTTATTTGTTATCATGGCTGTCACTATTTAACCACTCAACGGTGGTGGAATAGCCAAGACCTCCCTTTCACACAATCACACTACTTCTACCCTGCTCCGTGGCCAATTCAGGTATGTTACCTACCTTGAGAGAGGCCCTCTATTCACACTTACCTGTACATGGTTTGCCTTGGTCATTAATTGAGATTGTTCTACCCACAGCATTTTGCCCAGATTCATCCTTCCCTTCGCAGACTAGTGTTGAACAGTTTCAAAACACTCTACCGATCCAGGTATTTGTCTATGCTGCAGAAATTCCCCCTCCCTAGCAGGAATTTCATATGCATTTGCTGATTTTGTTACATGTTCTCAAGTAGTGGTTGGATATTATGACGGCTTCTCTATGTAATATGCCTGTGTATATATGATTTTATTCATTTTTCTTTTTTGTATGTTAACCCTCCCCTCTTCTTTTCCTTCCCAATTACATATATAGCATCTTCTTAGACTCATATATATTAGGAGTCCTGATGTTGATTCCATCATCAATAGGGATTGGAAATGCTCTGGACTAATTACGCAAACCAAAATTTAATTTGCATCTGAACTTGTTCTACGAGTTGTCTATTATGAAAGCTTTGTGATACACAACTATTTCTTTATATCACAAGTGTGTCACTTTTCTGAGCACAACATGTTTGCACTTCAGTGTATATTGAGATTTATTGTTGGTTGGAAATTTGTAAATATGTATTTTAATTTAATCATTAAAAAAGTAATGATTATTTGATGTCCATGACATTTTATTATTATTTCACATAAGCCAAGCTACTAAGCCACAAGTTAACTCCCAAGCAAAGTGTGTAACTCGGACTGAATGTCTCTAAGGAACTTCCCTCACACATCCTACTGGGCTTTCCTAACACCCAGACTTTGCTTCTGTACTCCCCCAGAGGTAGACAAAGTTACCTAGCTCTATGTGCTGCTAAGCAGTTTACCACTTCAATGGTGGGAATGGCCAAGGTGCCCAAAATTAGAGACTGAATGCATTACGTCTGGGAACTGTTGGGTAGGGAAACAATAACAATGTCCATGGAGGAAAATGCAAAGGCCTTTGAGCTGGAGTGGTCCCCCGTTTATAAAGTATTTAGCTGGAGAAGTCAGGCAGCTTACATGCCGGATGTATCTGAGGTGTTTGAGAATAATTACAACTATTATTGACTCCTCCAACTACAAATAAAAGAGTAGTTGATTATTGAACATCAGACTTATTTCCTTACTACAGAATACTACTGAAGTCATTAAACAATTGTAAGAAACTGGAATTATAAGTGGAAGTAGGTGGCTACCCACCTCAAGAAAAACATAACCCTTGTCAGAGAGAACCCTCAAAATCACTCAATTAACCTAAGCTCAACACAGTGGTATCAATGGCACAGAAGAGACAGGCTTAATCTTAGGGCAATGTGTAAAGTATCTATTCATGTCTAAAAATGCTGAATTGCAAAAAAATAATAATCCCAAACTGAATTATAGAATGAGAAAAATGCAATACACAAAATTACATGAAAATTACAAAAATCAATACAATAGGTGGGGCCGGCCAAATGAAATTTAAAAGTTTTAAGTAGGAATAGCACAAAGAGCCAATGATAGTCAATGTTCACGGTACACCAGGACCTAGTCACAATTTGAGGCTGGCCCCGATATAGAGTGGGTCAGAACCCCAACCAGGTTAGTTCTGGCCAAAAAGTTTGCCTTCTTACTTAGTCTTTTAAGTCCCAATCTACCACAGGAGTACACTACTAAAGCCACCAAAGACTTTGGGGAGATAATTGGAGTCTCCAAGAGTGTCAAGCAGATGCTAACATAGAGGTCTAGGCCAGATCCAGTTGCCACTGATCAGCTAGCTAGTTGAAGGAAAGGCCTCTTCTAGCTTGCTGTATCCCTGTAGTTTGAAAAGGAGGTCATAAGCCTTTGACCCTAGGAGTCCAGCTTTTTTTATCATGGGTATTAGAGGGAGCACGTATAGTCCTTCACAACTCTTCTCAGGTCACATACAGCAAGTTCAGTCCTCTTCTATTCTTCTCGAGGCCCATCAGTTTTCTCAAGTTGGTGCCTAGAGGTACCACATTTATTCCTGTCACTAGGTAGTGGTTGGGAATGACTCCTGGACACACCCTAACCAATGGGGTAAAAAGGTCACTGGGCCAAATCCTATCTACTTTGTGCATTTTCAAGACAGCAAGAGGGCTGGGAGTTTGTGTCGGGAGTGCACTATAGTAATTCTAGTGTCTCCTACATCTGACACTGAAATCTAGTTTAAAGGAGGCACTGTACCTAAAATAAACCCAGAGACAGAAGTCTGGTAGAACAGAAGCATGGCTCCTGAGCAACCAAACAGCAGAAACTGTGTTAGCATCATGCTCTCTCCCTTTCAAGTGTTTCATGTAGCTCAGCAGCCTGTCAAGCCGTATTTAACACTGTGCTGTCAAACCAAGGCCCACAGTCATACCCTGGATATTCTGCAAGATGCAGAGGAATTTTCTCTGTCCATTCAGGTCAGGCTTTGTTTGCTAATGGGAGGCATTTTCACCTTTTTCACACCAATAAAATACTAATCACTGGCTGGGAGAGGTTGGAGAATAAATGCAAGTTAGCCTCCAGCAACTTCAGGAAGGGAAAAGGCAACTTTTTAAAAGCTACCATTCTTTAATATTATTAAAAATCCAACTTCCCCATTGAATTGGATTTTTTTGTAACTATTAAAAATAGTTGTTTATTTTTCTAGCTAGTCAGATTCCCACGATACAGTATTATGATTTTAATCTGTACTCTAGTTTATAACACAGGACAGCTAGGCCTGCCACAGTGAAGAATGGCTTTTCACTGTTTCACCATTGTAAGGTCATGTTAACATTACATTTCTACATGTCCTACTTTTCAATACAATGCACCCTGTCTTGTGGACTACAATAGGAGTGTCTTATTAAGTTTTGAAATGAAGGTTTTTAATCTGTCAACAGGGTTTATTTTGGCAGGTTGAATTGCAATTGTTTCACTGCTACAATCAGGCTATACTCGCTGGCCTGAAGCCACATTTGCATAGCTACTGTAGAGGATGGCACAATACACGCTGCAGTCAACTAGTGGCATTAAACTTATAGGCAAGTTAAATATACCAATTAAGAATATGCCAATCAAGCCATGTTTAAAGAAGAGCACTGGCACTTTACTGTTGGTTAGCAGCTGTAAAATAAACAGAGTGCTAAAACCAGCAATAATATAGGGTCCAACAAGATGCAAAAAATACAAGGTGATCATGCAGAAAAGGCGTATTTCCCACAATAATTACTCTCAGATTACCTTAAAATATTTGCTAAGGGATAGGGGACATGCACCAGGGAGAAGGTGGGGGGGGAGGTGTGGGGGATGAATTTTTAAGCGGTTGTTTTTTTCTTCACACTTATAAAGTTGCTCATTATATTAAACATTGGTGTGTTGCCTGTTTTTCACTAGTTAATGAACTTATGCTGCTTCTGTATTGTTTTCCTGTAACACTGTATAAAAGGATTTGAGTCGGGTCTGGTGGCTCAGTGAACTAATACATCCACTTCAGTGATCTGTTTTTCACCTCAGGGTTACACTCTCAAATCCTGGTGGATCCACTTGGCTTTCATTCTTCTGAGGTCAATAAAATGACTAACATTGAGTTGGGAAACACTAAACGTCTGTTATTCAGCACTGGAATGTCCCTTAAAGTGAACGTGTGCTTTGCAACTACACATGGACATCTGCTTGTCTCTCCTATGTTTATTAAAAACACATATAATAAAATGAAAGGACTAGGTACCAAATGTGTTACAATGCCAGCTAACGTCCACATTTTCTGACCTACTCTATAATGGCAATGAATACTATCTTCATCCTCAGTGCTTTGTCTGTAGTCAGGTGTGCGGAAGGATGTGGGTACTAGTGAGACGGTATGACTTGGTATGCTGTGCATGTGAATGGCAGTATGCAAGTTTAAGGTAGTCTCTGTGTTCCTAAACAATCAGAATATAGGCACAGATTCAGCCTTTCATCTTTTATTCTTTCTATCTGATCCTAAAGAAGATTAGTATACAGGCTTTCCTTTCATGAGTACCAGAAATTGTCTTTTTTATTTTCTTATAAAAGAAGATGATTAGTTATGTAAGACTGGTTGCTCTTTAACACACGTGAAAGAAGTCGTGTGAAAGACTACCAGCAAGATCCAATGGGCTACACTAGTAAGACCCCGCCAAAGAGACTATTCTGACACATTCTGTACATTCCGCTCAACTTACTGATCCTGATTATTACCCAAAGTACAGTATTTTAGAATGCCATCCCATGGACAGGTTGTATGAATCTATGGTCCAAACTAATGTTTATGGTCTATTTCTCTACCTAGGTGGATTTCAATGAAGCACAAACACCCTAAGCAGGGCCTCTCGACCTGACAGTCCCCATTGAAAACCTGCTGGTCTACTCCCATCCAATCAACACGCCTCACCATCTTTACATAATTCAACAGAGAAGGGCTGCCCCCCACTCTCCCATTACACCAGTGGACAACTATGTTGATTAACTGCTGAGTGGATTCATAACTCCCTCCTACAGCTGTGGTACATTCACCAAAACTATAGTATATGGTGTGCATCAGGAGGCAACGATAATCTAAGAGGTTGTCTACAAGGTCCAATACTACCTCTATTAGTGCTAAATGTGCCCATGGGAGCCTGTCTACCGCTCATAACAGGTAGAGTAGGCTGAGCTGATGTCCCTTGACCCATGGGGAAGGAGCTGCAAGGATTCAGGCATGGATAAGAGTCACATAGGTTCAATTTTGACAGTAAAAGGCTTTGGACCCAAACAGTCTCTGAGTCCGTGGCCTCTGTACTCATGCAGCTCCTATGTTCCCCTAGTCTTGCCTTTGATACTGGTTTGCTGTTGCCCATAAAGTTATTGGTCAAAGGACTTCTCTTTAAAAAAAAAAAAAAAGAATTCAGGAGGCAGCTTTAAGACAGCATCCACTAAAGGGTGGCGCATCTCCGCAACTACAATCATGCGGTTATGATCAATTCCCAAATTAGATGGAGGCTTGTCATGGTTATTAATAACGGGTACTGCAGATGGGTTTCCTCTGTCTGATGTAGTAATTATTTGAGACCCTATTGGGTGACTGGTGCTAATTCCTAGTTCCTCCTCGATAGAGGATATTTCATCCATTAACGCCTCCTCTGCAGAGATAAGAAAATACATAGTAGAGGAGGTTTTTTTCAAATACTTGGGTTGGCATGATCAGTCACCATGGAGGAATCTTTCCTCTTTTCCCCCATATTAGGCTTCAGTCTTGAGGGGTAAAAGCTGAGAAGAATGAGATGGGCCCAAGCGTGCTTCATTCAGGTGCAGAGGAGTGCACATAGGACTGTTCTTGGCCGATCATTGCCTGAGCACGCGACCAGGACGCCCCGGGCTATGCAGGAGTTTGTAGAGTGCTTGTAAAGGACCAGTGATATTATCCGGGACTGGGTCTCTCCCCCAAGGCTCCTTCCAGGCATCCCATGCTGTGGGCTATGCAGGAGGTTATAAAGCACCAACATGGCGCTGGTGATGTGGCCCTGTTTCACAAAGATCTGGTGGGATTATGGAGCCTGAGTCCCTGCCCCCAAGACTCCTTCCTGGCATCCCACACCACAGACTATGCAGGCGTTTATAAAAAGCACACTTTGTGCTGGTAATATGGCCATACTTTGCAATGATACAGTGGGATTATAGGGAACTGAGTCTATACCCCAGCAGTCCTTCCAGGCATCATTCAACCACTGAACAATTTAAGAGGAAGGAAGGAAATTAATATCGGACTACTGCACTAGTCAGAGAGTTCAGGAGTGAGAGTCCTCAACAGGATTAAAATAAAGAATAGGCCTATACAAATCATTTCAGACACCCTGGGCCCATAGAGGTTTTCAAAGCCTAGTGGAAGGTAAGAAAAGATTGGATTTTAGTGACACCTTCTGCAGGTGAGTAACCAAGTTTAGAAGCAAAGCAGGAGTATGCCTGACTAAGTCAGTGGCGGCTGGTCTCCTTTAAAATTGGCGGGTCATAATCCTTGGTTCAAGTCCTTGGCTCGAATTTCAGTGAGTGATCCTGACTTCTTCATGGAGTGTTAAGGGAGATGCTTACACTTGATTAAACTTGAATTACTCTCTCACTTATTCTCACTCAGTCTCAGTCTCATTAACTTACTATGATTAACAATTTCAGTTACTTTTACTTACTCCAGCCCTGAGTAATCTCTGATGTCTGCTGCAAGTGCCTTTATGCACCTGTGCCAGCAATCAGACTCAGTCACTAGATGCCGCAGGTTGTTGATGGACCCAAGATAGGCTGGCGTTTCTTTTTTATTATATCGAGAGTGAATAATAATGTATTATTCACTCTTGATAATGTACAAAACAGCCCTGAAAACAAGAAGGGAGACACCCTGGATCAGTCAAGGGAAAGACACTACTTTTAATTTTTCCTTTTAGCAAATTACATTTCCAGGTCCAAATCTTGATCTGTTATTTGTATAGCAAGAACTAATAGAGAAGATGAGTTTCCTGAGGAAATATAAGGGTTGTCCAAAGTGAAGGATCTTAAAAGGGATACATCCATCTTTAAATGCAACCTGATCCTCCAGGTTGAGGCAGGGAGAGTCCATGCGAACTGGGGTAATCTGGTCTGATTTCTGTTCTCCAGACACAAGATGTGCAGGCACATGAAGACTGGATTGGACAAGGGCCAGGGGTAATATGGCAATCAGGCTGAGGCAGGGACAGTCTATGCAAACTGGGGTAATCTGGTCTGATTTCTGTCCTCCAGCCACAAGACGTGCAGGCACATGACGACGGGATTGGATAAGGGCCAGGGGTAATTTGGCAATTTCAGTTACTATGGTATTACCCATCCCTATATGTAATGACTAGAAAATGCACTACACCCTTAGAGCCCTCCACTGGAATAAACCATTTAGCCTAGCAAAGGAGGTGCAGCTGGCCAAGCATTCCTTTCCAGAATTCCGAATACGGCTTTCAAATGGCCTAATGGAGTTGAGCTAGACCTGAAAATGTGGGTTGGTACTGTGGCTAGCGGACTTCTGTCTTTTGAATCTTTGAGTTCAGGAAGCAATGAACCATCTATTTCTCTGGGATGTTGAGAAATGTTTCAGATGAAAAAACACAGTCACAACAGGTAAAACTGAGTGCTAAATATTCAGATACTCTTGCTGAGAAAAAGTGATCCTATGATCCCCTGTGGATCTTGTCCCACCATTTGGCATCCTGGAGGTCAGAGAACCAAGCAAGGCCATGTGGTCTACTGCATCAAGGATGTCTGAGTAGGTCCAACAGAAACCTGGAATATTGCCATCCTCATTTTATATTTTCATATGATTCACAACTGGTAATAGCTAAATACATTGTTGTGTGCATAATATATGGGGCATTTAAGATCGATGAATATAAACTTCCAAAAAGAAAAGTAAGGAAAACACTGGGAGAGTGTACAACTCAGAAACCTATGCTTGGTTTGTGATTGGAAGGACTTCTTGATTAAGTAGTTCTACCAGTAAGAGAAAGATACTGAATATCAAATTTGGAGGAGATGAAAATTATAACAAGATAGACTCGGGGGCCCACGTTCAGGTAGTATTTTTATAGAACTTGAAAACACTTTCAGTTGTTGATGGCTTCTTTTTCAAAAGAAGTGATGGAAGTAAACAGAAACATTTATTTATAAGTTACTGGTATACTCTACTTTTTAAAAAATGTAAACAAAAGATATTAGAAAACGTATCACCATATCTTATAAAGGAATTAGGTCAAAACTGGGTTACAGAGTACAGCTGAACACATCTGAATGGTGAAGAAACCGGTCAACATGGCAAAGAATTAAAATGGGTTTGTTTCTATAAAAAGATAAAGATGAGCATGGAGACAATTATAGGCACAACAAAGTGTCTTACTGCAAAATGGATTTCGATTCCCAAATGACTGGTAAGCTCAGAAAGCCTTCTCAATATTGGTATCCACTCATGGAGACAGCAGCTAACAATGCTTCTATCATCCAAGACTTTAATGACGCTTTACATTAATAAACATGAGAAATACTCACATGTGACAGCAGTGCCATCGAAGACCCAGTTGCAACAGCAATCAGTGATTCATGAAATCCAGTAACCAGAAGCTACAAATAAACAAATGCAGTAAACAGTTGAGAAAACACTTGACACAAAGGATATAGACTGACTCCAGGGATGATAAAAGGGCAACAACATTATGTCTGACACTGAAACATATCTCCTTTGTCTGGACTAGAACCCAGGCTCAAACCTTGATACCAAAATCAAGAACTGGAAAGAAACAAGGAATCTATACTTGACATCAATTGACAGCCAGCTACTTCACAGCATATCCCTCTTAACAAATGTAGAGAGAGAGAGATCTGTTCTATAGGCACTGTGACATACATCCTTTCTACAAGGTGGAGGAACCACTTAATCCCTTGATGTTGTGTCTCAATTCCCAGTTGCAAAAACCTAATGTCCCAAATGAGCCAATTATTTGCCTTGGCGTTCATATCAGTATTCTGAAGTGAGGCAACAAGGGAACTCTCGGGTACTTTCATGAGCATCTACTCCACTCACGGATAGATATTCTACCTAAATCTTGATTTCAAAATACCATCTAATCAGAATACTGTGGTCAACATGTTGTGACTAAAATATCAATGGTAAGTATATGTTATTTTATCATTTTACTGAAATACTGAATTTTAAAACAGAATATTCATAATATCTTATAATCATTTTGTTTTATTGTATTGTATTATATTTTTATTTTGTTATTTATGTTATTCTGAACCATACTTTTAATTCATTTTAAAAACTATAGTAAGATATACATTTTGTTGGCTTTATTAGGAGATTAGATGGGAAGTTATTATTATGCGTTAATTAAAGCTACTTCGTTAAATTCACTTTTTTATTGTTATTTATTTGTATATGTGTTTAATATGTATTTGTAAATATGTATTACATTTTCATTTTGGCTTGTGAGGTTTATTTGAGGATTGTGCGTGTAGCGGCTTAAATAAAATATATACATTGATATTATTTTATTTATGTATTATTTATGTGCATTTGTAATAGAATTATCATTTGTATATTTAATTTTAAATGATAACATTGATATTAATTGTTGTTTGGGCATATTGGGGTTTGGGTAGAAAGTGGTCATTTTAAAGTATGTATTAAGTAATAGTAACCATTTAACATGTTAATCTGCAATGTTTGAAAATATTAATTCTTTGTTTATTTATGTTGTATAATTGTATAAATATTGTTTTGGGATCGAGGGGTTTGTTGGGTGAGTAGCCTTTAAAGTAAAATATATTAACTTATATTTAGCTGCTAAATTTATTCTGTTCAGTTTAACTGAAAAATGTTAATGTAACAATTAATTTTATGAACATATTGAATTATGTGATTGCATGTTGAATTTTAAAAAGATACATGTTTATTATTGATTGAGGGGTTTGTATGGGGAATACAAGGGTAGTAGTTCTTTTGTAAAAAAGAATACTAATACATTATATTTATAAATAAGTAAAATATACTACATTTAAGACAATAAATTATTGTGAAGCTATTTTTTCAATATCAGGACACATTTTACTGCTTTTCTTTCAGGTTTGTCTGCTTTACGCAAGACAGCTGAGGAACACTGTTTATTTTAAAAATTATGCATTTTATCATTAGAAAGAAAATAAAAATTCTGATATATTAGTATTTTTTTCAAAATTATATGATTCTTTTCCCATTTTATGATGTAATTGAAATGTAGTGTTTTTAAAGTATATATTGCAATCTTGGAAATACTTCCAATAGGTACCTTTATTATTTGAGTGCAGGGAATCCGATAGAATAGTACATGTAACCCCCTCTCCCGCCAAAGTGTGCATTTTCCCCCATTGTAAGTCTAGTAAATCCGACTTGTCTCCTATTCCCCCCACTTTGGGTTACATTTACAGATGAGTGGATAGAAATAAAGATAAGTGAGTGGATATATCAATGTGGCATCAGATTGGTGACTGGGTAGCTACATAAATGTGATAGTTGATGCCCAAATAGGCTGTCATTTGAGCAAGTGTGTAAATGGAAGAGAGTGGGTGTAAGAGTGAGTGGTTGGGCAAGTGATAGAGCATATGTCTGAACGCATTTTAGTGGTGGAGGTATTGGTCAATGGATGAGAGAATGAACAGGTAGAGAAATGGGTATTTTGATAACAGAGTGGGTGAGTGAGTGGATATATTAGAGACTGAATACCCGAGTGTGTGGATTGATGGGTAATAAATAGAATGCAAGGATGATAGATGGATTTTCTGACTGTGTGGATAACTGAATGGGAGAATGAACAGAAGTGAGGAGAGTGAATGACTGAGAGGGTGAGTGTGTTTGAGTGGGTGCATAGATTTTATAGTGGATACTTACTTGGGTGGGTATATGGTTGGTTGAGTGCATGGTAAAGAGAGTATATTAGTGGGTAGATCAGAGGCATAGATGGTTGTTGGTAAATTAAGTGGATGAGTGGATTGCTCGATGTATAGGTGGACAAGGGGCTTAGGGAATAGAAGTATTGATAGGTGGAGGAGTATGTCGATGGATACGTTGACGGATGGAAAAGCATGCAGGCAGACCCAGAGATGGACAGAAGTCATCATGTGGATGGATTTGTGAGAGGATTGATAACTGAGTTAATGGATTGTTGGGCCGGGATGTCTGACTGATAAGTTAATGGGCTTTGGAATGTAAAATAGTCATAACCTCAGTTGTATCAGCCAAGAGGATCCCAGGCACATATTGACAGGTCTGCTGAATGCTTCATTGCAAAAAACAAACACTCCAACAGAAACACATTCACACACTGTTATATTCGATGTTGTAGAACCTTGCCAGACAGAATCTTGCAGCAGCGGCTGGCATGTAGGAAGAGTGGCGGTGGACGGGCAAATTTGGTGTTGGTGCGTGCATGCTTCATGCAAGGTGAGTGGTGTAGCTAAGAAGGGAAAAAAACACTTACCTTGCTTGCTGCAAGAAGTCCGATGTCCTCCCCGCTTCGGTCTCCTATCTGGCTCCAGCAGATTCCCTGAAGCAATCCTGGCGCTGCTTTCATGCTGATAACCAGCATGAAAGAAGCGTCCATATTGTAGGAAGCTGCCTCTCTCAGTGCTCACAAGAGCACTGGAGGCCTATGCTTTCTCTAACCCAGCTGTTTTAAGACAGCTGAATTAGAGAAGTTTAAATTGTGCATATCTGGCTGGCCGTTGTAAGGCAGACGGCAAAAAAGAAATGCACACTATAAAAAGTGCACAGCTCACTGCTGCCACTAAGCAGCAGTGGCCCTGCCCTGTCATGAAACATGGTTCAGGACGGGAGGAGGGAAAATAAAATGGTAATAAATTAGCTTTATTACCATTTTATTTTTTATCCCTGAGGGTCACTTTAAGCAGAGGAGCGACACTTCTTATTCCTAAAGGAAAAACCACTGCTGTCTTGTATGCCGTCATTGCCAGAATCTTAGACTAGGGATTTTATGTTGAGGATAGGGAATATAGCCAGCATGACTTGCTAGGATTAAAACAAAAGACTGTATGTGAAACTAATATACATTTGAGAGGGTATGGTGGTGAAAGGGTAGAAACAATTCTGTAATTCTTGTCAGAAATTTATTTTATGAACTGAAGAATGCAAGAAACGGTTTATATTGTAAAGAAGGCTTCGCCCCTCTTAGGTCGGATACAATTAGACCAGGTGCACTAGAACAAATCTTGCTGGTTGACAGTTGCGAGGAATCCATAGGAACCTCCTGCTAGCTAACAGACAACAATTTAAATGTGAAATCCAAAAACTACATCACTATGACATTATAGAATAAACTGAATCTTTTGATTGGATCACATCCATTGTTGTACACGCAAACCAGATCTTTCATTGAGGATGTGTGTCAGTCTTCGAAATCAGTGCCATATGGGGGTCGATGGATATACTCTCCCGAACATAAATGAAATGTTTTCCACTATTTGTTTTCCACCATTGACCAGTCTTCTGCATATTATCAGATTGTTTTTACACCCAAGATCTCGACATTTAATATTTTTTATTACACCATTTGGGGAGTTCTGATTTGAACATGTGACCTCTGGGCTAGCTTTGGCTAGTTCTGTTTTTCAGAGGACAATGCAAAAGTGTTTTTGTGGGGCATGTTACTTTCAAGATGATATGTTTGTGTTTGCTAGAACAGAGTGGAGAATTATGAGCATTTGGAGAAGGTGTTGAGTATGTTGGAACAGAACAGGCAGTTAAAGCTGAGAAATGTAAATTTAGGGTTGGGAGTTGTAGTCTCTAAGAGGCTATAGTCTACTAGGCAGAAGGATAGATATATATACACAGACACACAGAGACACAGACACAGACACACAGAGACACAGACACAGACACACAGAGACACAGACACAGACACAGACACAGACACACAGAGACACAGACACAGACACAGACACAGACACACAGAGACACAGACACAGACACACAGAGACACAGACACAGACACAGACACACAGAGACACAGACACAGACACACAGAGACACAGAGACACAGACACAGACACACAGAGACACAGACACAGACACAGACACACAGAGACACAGACACAGACACAGACACACAGAGACACAGACACAGACACAGACACACAGAGACACAGACACACAGAGACACAGACACACAGAGACACAGACACAGACACACAGACACAGACACACAGACACAGACACAGACACACAGACACAGACACACAGACACACAGACACAGACACACAGACACAGACACACAGACACACAGACACAGACACACAGACACAGACACACAGACACAGACACACAGAGACAGACACAGAGACAGACACAGACACAGACACAGACACAGACACAGACACAGACACAGACACAGACACAGAGACAGACACAGACACACAGAGACAGACACAGACACACAGAGACAGACACACAGACACACAGACACACAGACACACAGACACACAGAGACAGACACAGACACAGACACACAGAGACAGACACAGACACACAGAGACAGACACAGACACACAGAGACAGACACAGACACACAGAGACAGACACAGACACACAGAGACAGACACAGACACACAGAGACAGACACAGACACACAGAGACAGACACAGACACACAGAGACAGACACAGACACACAGACACACAGACACACAGAGACACAGAGAGACACACACAGAGACACACACAGAGACACACACAGAGACAGACACAGAGACAGACACAGAGACAGACACAGAGACAGACAGACACACACAGAGACAGACAGACACACACAGAGACAGACAGACACACACAGAGACAGACACAGACACACACACAGAGACACAGAGACACAGAGACACACAGACACACAGACACACAGACACACAGACACACAGACACACAGACACACAGACACACAGACACACAGACACACAGACACACAGACACACAGACACACAGACACAGACACAGACACAGACACACAGACAGACACACAGACACAGAGACACACAGAGACACAGAGACACACAGAGACACACAGAGACACACAGAGACACACAGAGACACACAGAGACACACAGAGACACACAGACACAGAGACACAGAGACACAGAGACACACACACACAGACACACACAGACACACACAGACACAGACACACACAGACACACACAGACACACACAGACACACACAGACACAGACACACACACACACAGACACAGAGACACACACACACACACACAGACACAGAGACACACACACACACACACACAGACACAGAGACACACACACACACACACAGACACAGAGACACACACACACACACACACACACACACACACACACACACACAGACACAGACACACACACCCACCCCCCACCCCCTCCCCCCGTGGTGGAATGTTCAGTGTTTAATTGGTGGGATCGATTCCCCAGTCCCAAAAAATACAAATGGAGGAAAAATTAAAGAGAGTCCACTAAATACACCAATCACTGTCAATAAGTTGTTCATATTGTTGGCATAGGATGTTTACTTGTGTTCCCTGTTCATTAGGTGTTTCGTGGATCCTCAATGCGTTTTTCCACACTTGGGGTCAGGTGGCAATAGCAATCCTTCAAAACAAACAAGACACAGAAGACAGAAATCCGCTGGTTAGATGTGACACCGTACACTCGCTTGGTTCAGAATAACAGGGGACTAGGGTAGTCGGAAAGTGTACGTGCTTTATAGGGAGGGGCCGTCACCAGCCATAGTGCCTTGTCATGCAAGTGTCTGAGTGCCATTCTCCCCGTGCTCGTTGTACCCGAGCCCACTACCTTTTCCAAAATCCCTCCCCAGAACCCAGGAATTGCCTGAGACCACGGCCCTCCTGGACTGTGGTTGGGAAAGCCTCTTTGCCTCTCTGCCCCTAGAGCTCGCCAGACTTCTCTGCGCTTCTTGCTTTGTTTTCCTTGCTCTTCTTCTCCTGGCGTCCTTCCAGTGTTCTAGCCGGCTCTTGGCTGTGTTCTGCAGCCGTCCTCCTCTCTGGCTCCACTGGTGTCCTTTCCTTCTCACGACTTTACTCCACACTCCGGACTTCGGAATTCCAGTCATCCTACTCCCCACTGCTGTACTACACTGCTCTTCCACTAGAAATGGACGTTCAGACCACTCTAAAGCGGGATATCAGGACAAATAATCCATGTTGCTCTGGGAGGTACCTGGAACATGAAAGACCTGGAACGAAAAAGGCTGTAAGGCAAGGAACCAGCTTTAGGATTTGTGTCTTTATGTTGGGACAGCCACTGAAGGGGAGCATGGCCGGTAAGTAAAATGAAGCGTCTATCTAGAAGCGAATACTTTTAATTCCTCCATGGCCCATTTAAATGCCAGGTATTCGTTTTCTATGGTCGCGTAGTGTTCTGCTCAGGGAAAGAGATTACGACTGAGAAATAGTACAGGTCTGAGGTCTCCTTTAGTATCAGGTTGGGATAATACTGCCCGAGACCACGGCCTGATGTGTCAGTTTGTAGGACAAAGGTCTTTGGAAGTATGAGCAGCAAAGCACAGGGGTATGACATAAACAATCACCTAATGCCAAAAAGCAACGTTCTCGTACATCAGTCCACTGCCTGATAGTATGTGGATACTTGTGTGTGAGCATGTCTGTCAAGGGGCTTGCAAGTTCCGAAAAACTGGGTATGAATCGTCAATAGTATCCTACCAACCCCAAGAAGGAACGGATGTCTTTCTTGGTAGAGGGTCTGAGAATCTCCTGAATAGTCCCAATTTTGGATATCTGGGGTTTCATTAATCCTGTCTGAATGGTGTGTCCTAAATAGTCTACTTTATCTGTGGCAAAAATTGCTTTTTTGGGGTTCAAAGTAAGTCCTGCAAGGTGTAAAGCCTGCAGAACTATGGTAAGGTGTTGTAAATGAGTCTCCCAGTAGTGACTCTAGATGAGTATATCGTCTAAGTATGCCACAGCATACTGGTGATGAGCCTGCAGTAGGATGTCCATAAGTCTTTGAAACGTGGCCGGGATACTGTGAAGGCCAAAAGGCATAACCTTAAAGTGGTAGAGTCCTGTAGATTTTGCAAATGCTGTTTTTTTTTATTTTTAAATCTAGAGACCCAGGTAAGGGCAATCTGCTAATAGCCTTTGCAGGGGTGTGGAATTTATTAAAATATCTACTTGTCCACGGGACAGGTTGCTTCTCAAATCTACTTGTCCTGTAAAAAGATCTACTTGTCCCTTTGGTGCCATGTAGTGTGGCGCCAAATTATGGCAGCAATCTCATTATGTAAGAGCTCTGATAATAGCCTCTCTGATTATGCCAGGGCTACTACCATAGTAGGGCTTGAATACTTGCAGTTTCAATCCCTACTGTAGCAATTTCCTTATTTTTCCACCTTTCTGCAGATCTGCATACTGGGGCTGGAGGAAGCAGTAAGCAATAGTTCCAGGGCTGGAATGCCTTTGAGTCTGCAAACCTACTAACCTGCATGTTTTAAAGATCTTCACCAGCTTCTCTCTAATATTTTCCCATAATAAGAAAGGTTGGACATTTACTCCTGACAATGGCAGAATTAGAACTTCTTCCAGGGTTGAGAAGAAAGTGGCTGGAGGGAAATTGAACTTGCAAATGCTCAATAGATTTTCACATGAGCAAATCTACACATGCGTATTTACCCATGCTAAAATACAGTTCACAAATATTTTATAGGGGTACGACATATACCATGGGTGCACTTTTGTGACTTTCTTTAAGAATTTGGGGCCACATGTAGGTAGGTTCAGATTTGCGACCCGCAAATTGCGAGTCGCAAATCCGAATGTAGGATGGTGTCCCTGACACAATCTGTGATTCGTAAGGGCTTCGCAAATGCACACTTCATGAATAATCATGAGGTGGGTCGCAATTTGCGACCCCCTTGCGAATGGCGGCCTCACAGGGATGGTGGCCTGCTGGAGACAGCAGACCACCATGTCTGTGAATGCTTTTCAATAAAGCAGTTTTTTTTTTTGTAATGCAGCCCGTTTTCCTTAAAGGAAAACGAGATGCATTACAAAAACGAAAAATTAAACGTTTCGTTTCATTTTTTCAGAGCAGGCAGTGCGGACCACTGCCTGCTCTGACAAAATGTTTACAGTGACATTCACAATGGGGAAGGGGTCCCAGGGGGACCCCTTCCCTTTTGTGAAAGTGTTAGCACCCATTTGAAATGGGTGCAAACTGCGATTGGTTTGCGCCCGCGTTCGCAAAACAATCCTACATTGCACTGCGAGTCGCAATTAGGAAGAGAACACCCCTTCCTAATTGCGAGACGCAAACCTGTTTTGCGATTCAGTAACCAGGTTACCGAATCGCAAAACTGGGTTTGTGCACCGCAATGTGCTTTTTGCACGTCGCAAACAGCGAAAGTCGCTGTTTGCGACATGCAAAAAGCTACCTACATGTGGGTCTTGGTCCCTAATTAGGTCTGGTGTTAAAGACATTTTGTTTTTATTAAACTTCTATTTCTCTCTCTTTCGGCTGGCTTTACTGTGAGTGATCGCATTATACTCTTCCACAAGGAGCATATTGGCACACAAAGTAGTTTTGTTCAGTGTCAGGAACTACAGTGGCAATCAGTGACGTAACGAAACTGGAGGGTGCCCCTTTGCAAAGAACATGGAGGAGCCCCCTCTCCAGACTCACTCAGGGTAGGTGCTGTGCTGAAGGGGCCCCCTGGAGGGCGGCTGCGGGGCCTTTGTTATGCCACTGGTGGCAACGTGTGCTTTTAGAGTTCAAAAACTTTTTTTTTTTTTTTTGCCAGTGTTTGTTACAATGTTGAGGGCCTGGTAGCTCCCACAACAATAAAGTGTTACAAAAGCCATGTCAAAACAAGACACGCATTGATGAAACTAAAAGACTTATAAAAATATGTCAGATCAGTTGGCTTTGTCAGTGTTTGTTTATTTTCATGCTTCCCATAATCGTGTTGAAAATGGTTACACTGATTTTCCAATAGAAATATTTTTGGGAAATACTAGCATGCATCAAAACATTTTACTAAATGACACCTCATTTGCATCTAATCGTCAGTAGTGAAGTGTGACCTTAAAACATTTATTTATAGCACTCACCCTAATAATGAAGGTTTTCAAATAATGAACCATAAATACAAGTTCGAACAGCATTATCTTTTGGAAACACATTACCTCAACTGTAGAGAGTTCCACTCTCTGTAAACAGGCAGCCAAAGGGTTTGTGCTGCAGAGGGTTGGGCCTACTTGTCCCAAGGACAAAGTAAACATAAAAACTTGTTGCCCTTGACCCCAAACAAGATGTCCCGGGCGTCGGGCGATAGGAATTCCACATCCCTGCTGTTGGAATGAAGTTAGAATGGTAAAACCCCTACCCCGTCCGTAATATACACTAACCATAATGTCTGTTAGACTGGAGTTAGAAGTTCATATCTGACACCCCCAATGTTTTTATTTTTCCAGTGTAAGAATAAAGTTAAAATGTAAAATGTTTGTTAGACTTGAATTAAAAGAGTAAACCTGCCCCACCATGTATGCACTTTACCCAATACTTTTTGGACTGCAGTTAGACTAGTAAATACCACTCTGTCCCACCAATGTATGCAAGCACTTTCCTAATGTTTGTTATACTGGAGTCAGAATAGTAAATCTGAGCCTCCCCTTCCCCATCACCCACAGTGTAGGATCTTTCCCCAGTTTTTGTAGGACTGTAGTTAGAGTATCAAATTTTAATATTTGTTTTTTTATCATGTTAGATTAGATTTGAGTTAATACATGTTACTCCATTGTGAAATTATTTTTAAAGATATTTTGATCATATTTATTTTAAAAGTATATATTTTTATATTCCTTCTTTTAATATTTTTTCTATTTTGTTTTATGTAAGACTTTTTCTGTTATGTTTTTAGTCCCGCTTGGTCTGTGTGGTGTATTGTGCTGCTGCAACCCCTGACGCTTGCCCTGTAAGGTCAGTTTGGTGCCCCTGCACATGTCCCTCCTGCCCTCTGTTATCCGAGTCCATGTCCCTACCCCATTCCTTCTGCCGTCAGTTATTTAATATATCATACTTACCAACATTTTGAACTTTGTATTGTAATAATAGTATTTATATAGCGCTTACTACCCCTGACGAGGCGTCGAAGCGCTTTTCGGCGAGTAGCACGCTACTCCGGAACCCAACAAGAATTAGTGATGGATTAGTATCGGGAAATATGAGTACAGTTTTAGTATTATTAGGAGTTAATTTGAGCCGAGGATATGAGAGTTTGTTAGTTAGATTGACTGGAGTAATAGAGGTGTGGAGGAGGAAAGAAATCCAGAAGTGTTAACTGGGAGTATATCCCTCATTTACTCATCCCAAAGGCTTGGGATGAGTAAAGGGGGATGGAGGAGGGAAGAGTCTGTGGAAGGGTGAGGGAGATAATAGTAGCAGGGTGAAATAAATGAGGCCGAATTTAGTAGGGTTGTTTGGGAGGTCATGGTAGTAGAGTGGGGGATGGTGAGTGAGTTGTGGAAGCAGAGGGAAGAGCTTAGGCAGAGTTATTTAGGAGATGAAAGTAGTAGAATGGATTTTGGGATGAGTCAGAGTGGGATTGGAGGATAGATTGATAGAGAAATGACATATGATGATGGGTAGATAAGTGTGATAAGATGAGAGCAGGGATTCATATATATCTAGTATATAACAACCCACCCAGGAGCCATGCAATGACCAACAAACATGCCAAGCACAGAACAACATACACACATAATGAATGCACACACATATGCACACATATATGTACATACAATACATAATTAGAACCATGGGTAAATATACTTAGTCAAACAGGTTTAAAGAGTGTATTGTTATGACATAGTAGCGATACATATTTTCTAAAGAACTATACATAACTAGAAATATACACATAAACAGAAAAAATATTTATCAACAGAGGCATGTGCAGTCCATAGTTGTTTGAATATGGTGGTTATGAAGGAAAGAGTCAACTCTTGAGTAGTTTTCTGAAGACAAGAAATGTATCTGTGGCTCTTATAGTTGGGGGTAGTGAATTCCATAGTTTGGCTGCTTGAACGGAGAAGGATGTACCACCTATAGTCTTTCTTGTATGGTGGTGTTCTAAGGCGGGGTGCCAATCTTAAGCAGAGGTTTCTTTGTTGGATGTATTTGGTTATTTGGTTTCTGATAAAAAGCGGTCCTGTTCCATGTATAGCTTTGTGGGTAATACAAAGCAGCTTGAAAGTGCATCTTCTGGCAACGGGTAACCAGTGTAGTGCTCTCAAGGCAGGGGAGATGTGGGCTTGCAGCTTTACATGTAATAGTAGCCTGGCTGCGGAGTTCTGAATACGTTGTAGTTTTTTCATAATAGATAGAGATGATCCATAGTTGTGTTAGTGAGAAGGACACAAAGGCCTCCTTCACCTTAGGGACTACCTGGCACTTCTCAGAGCACAGGCTCTGAAGTTCTGGCAGAGGATGGCTTTTCCTCTCAGCAGTGAGAAGGCCCACAAGGGGGCAACCCAAGCTGTACCCATGTGGCAGATAAACGAGGCCTGGTCTTTCTACAGGTGTGGATGTCGGACCAGCTGCTGAGGGTTTTGGATGCTGGGAAAGTCTATAAGGTGAAAGAGCAAATACTCTCCTCATCACCCTATGAACTTGCCTCACTCCGCCAAACCTGCTGAAGGTCAGTGTGGGGGCTGATCATGCACGTAGTTGCCAATTAGTTTTAATAATCCCACTCCTTAAACCAAAAACAAAGTCTGTTTTGCAACATCACTACACTATCAACACGGACATCTGAAAGGCAACATCTCTGCACAATCTACGAGCACATCTTCTCAGTCTATACACACAGCTTCAGTACAACATTTCTCCAACGTGTACAGGCACATCTTCAAGGCAACACCTCCCCATTGTCTACAGGCACATTTGCAACTCTACAAGATGAAGGCTGTGGATAAAGGGAGCATTTCTATTGCTGCTGTTTTCACCATTTACCCTTAGGGTTTCAGTGAAACTAAAGCCACAACAAGTCCCTCAGATGCCAGGTTCTGGATGCAGTGAATATTTGTTGTGACCATTGTCAAATTACCAAATGGCATCCCAACAGGGACACGACCATCATGGTTTAGTGAACATGAGGCCGTTGTATCTCACTGGCATCCTGAGTACTCTGTGGGACAAGTTTTCTGGTGATATGGCATGGGCAGCGCAGGGGTCCCCTGGACAGCCCCGTCGCGCTTTTCCATGTACGCATAGCAGACAGTGACAAGCGCGATGGGTGCTGTTGCACCCTACGCACCCAAACATTGCAGCCAGCTCAATTTTGATCCGGCATCAATGTTGTGGGCTGTTCCCCGCTGACCCAGTGGAGAACTTGTAATGCCACACTGGCAGCAATCTGACCGTAGGAGTTTGGAGGTCAGCCTTTTCTGCCCGTCAAACTTTTAATAACCCCCTTAATCTCCTCAGACCAAACAAAATTAATGTGACTTTACTGCAATGTAACTGGTGCTCATGTAAAGTGCTTCAATACCTTTGGGTCTACATAAAAATGAGAGGCAAATAGATATCCATTTAGTGGCTGAATTGTACAAAGTGAAACTACAAAACCAAGATAAATCGCGGCTTCCGACCCTAAATGGTGTGATCTTAGGCAAATATTTTTTTTTTCACCAAAATCCCCTTTTCTTCATACTCACACAGTAAAGTAGTTTCAAATATGCGTGTTCAAAATATTAGTTCTACAAAAACAATATGGGCCACATAAAGGGTTCACATGACAAAAGATGATGATATTTTAGGCAGGAGGCAGAGAAAATAAAGCCCTTTAATTTAAACAATTCTCTGTTGGCAATATATGTGGAATGGCCACTATTGAGGAAAAATACTTACACATATATATGTCACATTTATTATTAGAGGACTATTGTTGGCTTGTGTTTGTTCTTCATTTGTTTGTGTGTCCTTTCATTATTTGTTGATTATTAGATTTATGTTGCTTGTTCTGTGTGTATGTTTTGTGTAGTACTTATTTTTAGGAAATCATGCCCGGACGTTAGGTAATGTTTTGAATGTTGGATATATTGAATAAATGATTATTTGCTTTAAGTATATTATTATTATAACTATTGATGCGATTTTTTGTTAATAAGATAGGAGAGTATCACTCGTTGTGATTTGAGTACAACTATACATGCCAACAGACCCAATTCAGGCAGGAGACCTTTGATGTTTTTAAGCCCAAAAGGGCTTTATTTTCTCTGCCTCCTGCCTAAAATATAATCTTTTTCAATGTGTTGAATGTTGGATATATTGAATAAATTATTATTTTCTATAAGTATATTATAACTATCTATGCAATTTTTTGTTAATAAGATAGGAAGGTCTCACTTGTTGTGATTTGAGATTTGTTCCCTAGAATTCTCTCCTGATCGAAACAGGGACCCCTTATGTTCTTTTCACGTATAGTTGTACTGCCACTGCCTCTTCCTTCTACCCTTAATGGCTTGGTATATTGCCACAGCTCCTCTTGCCTGTTCTGCATTTTTGGTTTGTTGCCCCTTCCCTCCATGGTCCATTGTGCTGCCACTGCTCCTTCCCCTTCCCAGCATGGTCAACTTGTTGCCTCTGCACCCTGCTTCCTGCACTCAGTTATCCATAGAAACTACGGTTAGTGCTGTAAAAAAACTAAAATGAGGACATATTTTATGAGGTCCTAAATGGTGACAAAGCACTTTTAATTTGTTTCCTATCTTTATGTTTTTTTATCCACTTGATCACTTGATTACTTGTTACACTTAGGGAAGAGGATGTGGCGTTACGCCAGAGCTGCACACTTTGCAACTGGGGAACCAGGTCCGAGTTTGGAACATCACTTAATCTCTCCAAGCCTAATACCAAAATGAATGTGTCCTTGTATAATGTAACTGATGTTCATGTAAAGCACTCCAATACCTTCGGGTGAAGTCTGTCCTATATAAAACTGCAAAAAAGAAGAAAAAAAGTGTTTTGCACACTTCTGTCACTGGGTTATACTTGGGCTATATGTGGGTTATATTTGTGCTACCGTTGGGCTCTTTTTTCTCTGATGGCCTTATTTGTTACGATGCTCCTAAATTCATCATTTGATACAGTAGCCTCCTTAGAAAATGCTTTCAATTTTCCACTTCAATTCCATCAAGATGGCGTTCAGACATGAGACATTTTTGTCATAAATTCAGAATGTCATTACTCTAATTGCACATTAGAACTCTGTAGAGAAGCTGTGATCATCAGGGAGTTAACTGGCAGTCTGCTGCTGGTGGTGAAAGTGCATGTTTTAGTCTGCATGTCAGAATGTTTTAATGAGATAGAATAGGAAGACATTTGAGAACTTGCTTAAAACATTTCCTATTTTTTCTTTCTACAGCAATTACCATAATTCCAAGTCAAAATCAACCCCTTCATCTTGCTCCTTTCTAAATTAAATGTTTTAAGTTTTATAATTTGATTTAATCAAGATGGCTTCAGGTGTGCCACACTTTTGTCATAAGTAAGACTGTAGGCTCCCTCGTTGTTCTTAACCACACTCTGAGAGGCTGCAGTAGAACACACAGGAGTGAACTGACAGGTTGCTTATTTTGGAAGTACATGTTTTACTGAGAGTGTCAGGCTTCATTCTCATATGACTAAGAAAGACAGCATGAATTTGCAGAAAATATGCTCTCATTTTAGCTTCTGGAGCACATACCATAATCTCTATGGGAAAATTACGAGAAAACAGTTTTCTATCAAACATGATTCATGAAATCCCACCAGAAGGCTTTATCGCAGGGTAAAATCACCGTAGAACGCACCACAATTGCCATAACTACTATAGTACCATCATTAAATGATTTATATTGTAACTAAAATCTATTATCACTATTTAAACATTCTCCTTTTTGTGACCCTCAAAACCTGACACTCACTACAATGCATTTCAATGGTGTGCTATCAAGTGTACTGTTCCCAAGATGGCTACCAGCACTTCCTGGTTGAAGTGCTGACAGCCAATCAGATCCCACCATGAGATCTCTGCTTAGACTCCGCCCAGATATCTATATTTCTTTTACCTATATTAACTCCAAAACTACTGAATGAATTTACACTAAATAACAAAAAGCACGATCTGCGAACCAAGATCTACTTTCCTGCCAAATTTGGTGTAAGTCTGTTCAGGGGGTCGGCCTGTAGCCATGTCTAAAGACCCATTAAGAAAATGCATGGGGAAAATGCGTTTTGGCCCCTCGTTTTTTCTTTGCTCCAGCTTGACTAATCACCACGAAACGTTCAACACAGTATTTGAACTGACTGTTATACTGGTTTTCAAAAGTTTGTGAAGATTCGTCAAACTGCATCAAAGTTGTTGGCAAAATAAAAAAAAAGCTTTTCCTATGGAAACTAGGGGCATGACTATGATTTGAGCGGTCTGACCACCAAAACGACAGCCTGCCCACCGCCATATTATGATGTTTCCGCAGGGCTGGCCAGCGGAAACAGTGCGGTGGCATTGGCTTAGTCTATGAGGGATTGCCAAAGCCAATGCCTTTTCACAGACGGTGCCCCTAGCACTCTCGGAATGCGCACTGTCTACCATGGAAGACAGTGCGCATGTAGAGGGTGCTGACAGGGGTGCCCCGGCACTGCCCATGTCAAAGGCATGGGCAGTGCAGGCCCCCCGTGGTCCCATCGCTGCCTTTCCACAAGCCTTTTCATGGCAGGGACCCCTCCATGAAACGACTGGCGGAAAGGCAAGTCGTGATCAGCACGGCGGTGCCAACATCAGTACTGCCGTGGCTGAACACGACTTACACCTCCGCCAACCAGGAGGGATCTCTGATCCTGGCAGTGGCGGCGGTCTCCTGGCGGTCCAACCCGGCAGGATAGTAATCGGGCAGTCACACCGCCAGGACTGCGGTGGTCGGAACTGCCACAGCAAGTTTGGCGGTCTTAGGACATCAGGCCCTGGATCCTAACTATAACTACCTACTAGCAAAGGCCAGTAGGTAATATATATTCCATACATTAAAAACATCTATGTTTTATTTTGCATTAAAATAACGTTAATTGCAATTAAATACATATATTTGCTAATTAATATTTTGGCTGTCAATTTTTTGTTGTCAATATGAATTTTGAAGTTCGTTTTTTTTTATTACACACACACACATATTTATATATAAAACATTAAATTATATGTTTTATTTTGTATAACAATGTTCATTTCAATTAAAGACACATATTTACTAATTCATATTTTTTTTGTTGTCAATTTTTGTTGTCCATATTTTGACACTGATATTTTTGTATTATGTTGTGATTATTTGACAAACACCCTTCAAATTAACTTCTTCCCAGAAGATAACTGCTGCTAAGTCAAAACGACCAAACCAAATTTTTGAACTCGCAACTTTATGATGAATGGAAACTGTCAAATAAATGCACAAATAAATTTAACATTGTTTCATATAAAACAAAATCAAGCCTCTATTCCCTTTTATTGCATTTAGCCCAGTCTCGTGTGATGAATCACTAAGGCTAACTCACTGACCAGCATAAAACCTGCTTTGAGAAACTCTTTTAAACCTTTCCTCCATCT